>NC_089876.1:24500357-24833928 GCF_040182565.1 Anser cygnoides
GAAAAGAGGGATGTGAATACTATTGCACAGTGGCTAGTAATGCTGTATTACTTGAAAGCAGCTGCATGTGGATTGCAATTAAATAGGGGAAGTCATGTTTTCACAAATGATACTGGAGTTGTAAGTTAACAGTGGCTGTGGAAGAGAAGGTACTGCTTGAAAAACAGGAGGAGGAAGAATATAGTTGTTCAGGTTGTATTTCAGCAAGATCTATTTCATATTAACTTATTTTTCTTACTCTTCTGAATTTTTGAGTACTAGATAATGAATTCTATGTGGCTTTTTTTTTTTAAACTTGGCTGTTACTGAAGATTTTTTTTAGGCATTACAGTTTGCGCAAAATCTCCAGAATTCAACTTAGTAAGTACTAGGCTATTGTATTTTGGTTGCTTGGATAAATTTTTATAGACTGCTTTAATGAGTGTATTTTCTGTCTTCTGCAAGGATCACTGACTGTTGAGGATTGTGTGGTTCATATTGATCTGAATTTGGCAAAAGTGATTCATGAAAAATGGAAAGAATCTATTCTGGTAAGTAGATTTCTTATGGTATGATGATGTGCTATGTCAGTCCATTTGGCTCTATGTCTTGGTCTGAAGGCGTTTGTAAGATGTAAATATCTTTGCGAGAACAATGATAAAATACAGTCGTATTTTGTGAAGTATGTGGAGTATATCAGTATGCCATAATCATCAGAGCTGTTGAAAGACAGTTAAAGGGATGAAGAAACTGCATGTTACCAGTAAGTCATCATGAAAATAAGATTCTTGAAAACAGAGGGTCATAGTGTGAAACTTCACTACAAGATTGATAAAAATTCCACTGGACAAAAATTATTACTGGCCTTTCAACATTTAAGAGGAATTCTTGTATGAATTATTGTGTATGTGAAACATCTCCATGTAAGTTAATTGAGAAGAGTTCTCTAACCTCCATTCTGCTGTATCCGTATGAAACTTGGACTGCTTTTGGGCAAAATTTTTGTTTGGTTCATTTCATTAAAGTTACAAAATCTTAGCAGTAGGGCATGTTCCTCCCATTGGCATGTTTGGAAATACAATTCTGTCTTTTAAAATTAACTTGTAAAATAATTGTCTTAAGTATATTTCTTTTGAAAATCTTATATTTGAGAAATACTGTGAAACATTATTTTGAAGCTAGGTAGGCTTATCTAGAAGCTAATACTTAAAAAGTTTAATTGTGAAATGCTGTGTTTATCGCTTATTAATGTTCATGTTTTTCCTGTTTTTATTTAGAAGCGTCGGAGGAGAGATGAATCAGGTAAGTTGTCTACAGAAGGTATGCCATGTATTTCTTTTCATTGTAAAAAAATACTTAATTCCTATTGTTAAAGTATTTAATTATTTAAAACTTAAGTAAGGTTGCAAATACTCTGGCTAGTGAAGGATGGATTCATTTATTAAGCTAAGCTTTTTCTGTATTGGTCTTGGTACCGTTTACCGTTCTTTTATGGAGTTGTAGGGGGAAAAAAAAAAGTTAATTATAAGCAATACCACTGATCCTAGGGAGATAAAACCGAAAAACATACTGTTTTGTGTACTTGAAAGAACTTAAAGGGAAGCTCTGGCTGGAGTAAGACAGCTGTTTGATAGGATTTTTGTAATCTCTGTGGGAAGAAAAGGTGCAGCTAGAGAATTCCTAGCAGAGGAAGATGAAAGAAAGAGGTCAGGCATAGAACATGCACACATTGCTGCCGTTTTTAGAGGATTTGGTTAGTGCAGTAAGATGTATATCCTTGTTCAAAAAGTGCTAAAGTCCCTGGCGATCTAGTTTCTAGTCACTCAACTACCTGTGAAGAAGCGTTCCTCTACAGCATAATCCCACTCCTCTTGCATGGGACCTGGCTGGAGACTTGGATTGCGATGTAGGTGCAAAATCCCCACATGAATGGCCAAACAGTGCTGCTATCATTAATTCCTAGAAATGTGAAATCAGGTTGTTAAGCATCTGTCAGGTTATAGAGGGAAGGCAGGTGAACATGTAAATACATGTTGATAATAGTCTTGTAAAAGCACGTGTCAACGTATGTGCAGGGTTGTTTACAGCTTGGAAATACTTGGCACTTGAAAATTTGGTGAATCTGGGAAATCTGCTGGTTTTGCTTTTGTTTTAGAAAATAGGTGAAGATGATCAGACAGCCTTTGGAAAATAGAAGTGAGGAAGGTTGCTTTCTGTTTTACCAGGAATAACATAGTTTTAACAAAGACCAAAACACTTAGGGTGAAAAACTTTTTGTAATTATTTTGGCTTTGCTTGTATAAGTAATCTAATCATTGTTTTGTCACCTCATTTTTATTGCTTTTGAAGGTTCTACAATGATTCAGCAAATAGATGTGAATGATTCAGAAATGCTGTTATCTCAAAATGTGGACAATAAAATGCAGAAGAAAAAAATGAACTGGCTTTCAAGCTCATCTAACAACATACAGACTAAAAAAGCAACATCAGAAATTTTTCCTTTCATGGATCACTGGAATGCTCAGACTCAGAAAGTTTCCCTCAGACAAATAATATCTGAAGAAATAGCCATGCAGGAGAAACAGGACCTGGTATGGATATCTCCATTTTTATGCAGTATAAATTCCTTACTGTTAATAAAACAGTATCTTACTTGGTGACTCATCTTTGCGCTGCTGATTACAGCCTGAATTTGAGAGAGAAATGCACGCCAGTTAGTGTTACTGATTACAGTGATACATGCATTTGCTTGTGGTAGATTTTTATTTTATTTTTTTCAAATCTAATTTTAAAATTAATATTTTGATTGTTTCACAAACAGATCATGGTGCTTTTCACTATACAGGTTAGCATTTGCATTTGTTTGATTTTTTTTTTATCGCTGACTTAAAAAGGGATGATTTCTTGCACTTTTTAATGGAAGCAATATCAAAAAAAGTACTTAATTAGCTTCTTGCCTTGTTTATTTGGAAATGGATTGAATTTGTTTTAATATTTTTTCCCAAGAAGAACCCACAACATTCCTAACAGATGAGCCATTAAAATAAATATTTAAGAATCTCAAAGAATCTTCTATACTGACTTGTCAGAAAATAGGAATATTTTAGAGATTTTTTTTTTTTAGTTTTTTATTTACCACACAATTCCCATACAGTCTGGTTGGCGTATGCATAATACTGCCCTCTACTGTGAGGCAATTGTTTAGAACAGGCATTTTTGTTTGTAATTGTCTCTGATAAGTAGCTGTTTCTAAAGCTTTGTTTCTACTGCTAAAGAAAGCTAGATGTTATTAGCTAGATGTTACTAGTTTGAAAGAATGGCTTGTGGATTCTTTCCTTGAACTGCATGTACGTGGCTTACTGATAATGGTAATGTGTTGTCCACAGATTTGGATTCTTGGAGCTTGGCTTTGTTCTGACCATTTTTTTTCCCTTTTTTTGTAGTCTGAGTATTGGAATGATCAGCCTAGTTTATTCTAGGGTATAATTATTTGTTCTTTTCCACATAACTTCACAAATGTGAATATTTTTTTCACAGTATAGTTTCAGATGATAACCTACACTAAGATAAAATCGCTTCACCTACTTTATAATAAAACATTGCTTCAACCCCAAGCCCTCAGTATCATTTTCCACAGATACCTGAGTAGAGAGGTGGACTTCATACAAGCTTAGCATTGGGCTGGATAGACTAGCAGCAAAATGCATTTGTAAACTGAAAGTCCTCCTAAACATCCTCCTTTTAAGTCCCTTCCAATGACTGCAGATGACTGCAGCAGTGTGTAATACAAATCACCTGTCTTTGCTTTCTTATCATCAGATCAATGTGGCAGGCTGATACTGAGGTGTTGTCATTGCTATGGGTGCATAACTACTGAGTGGATGTTTTTTTTGAATCCTAACAAATAGCAGTATAATTGGATTGGCTCCATTGTTAATATATTTTGTTTTCATCATGAGCTTGCAATATTATTTCTTTGTCTTCTGGGTAGAAACGTGTTCCTTCTATGGCTAGAAAAGACTGTGCTGCTAAACTGAAGGAGAAGCAACTTTTTGAGATGTTTCCAACTATTAATCAAAATTTCTTAATGGATGTCTTCAAAGACAACAAGTAAGAAATCTTTAAAGTTCTTTATAAAACTGGTACTCAGTAATGCACAGTTATTGTCTTAACTATCAACAGTTAAGGTACAGCAAATTAATGGCTTTTTCCGAACTAGCACTTTGCTTTTTGTAGGTTTAAATAAAGGCAAAAGTAGCTGGTCTTTAAAAGAAAAAAGGGTATGAAAACTATATGTGTACACCCGATTCTTGCTTTGAGGATTAGGCAGTTTCACTTACCAGAAGAACATTTCTGGCTATTGACGTCGGACTGTCAGTGGAACTGTGTATTTGCTCTAGAGTCAAGGTGTAAACGAAGTAGGAGAAATTAGTAGAGGATTTAACAGTAGATGCACAGAAGATATCATCCAGCCTAAGAAGAAAGCTACCACCTGATATTAACTGCTAGTAGTCTCATGGTTACTATAGCAGCTCTGAAGGAAAGAGCCATCTCTTTATCTCTTCCTGCTTATATTCTGTTTCTCTGTTCTGCATTATATTTCTGGGGTGTGTGACTACCTTCTTAAATCTAAGTTCCTGTGAATTAAACTTCTTTTCAAGAGAAACTTCCCTTTTTCATCCTTGGTCAGTTGAATGTGTGTCTCTACGTATGGGTTTGCATGCCTATTCGTCAGTTTTTCTGCTTGTCCAGATTGTTATCAAAACCTTTCCTTGTGGAATGTTTAAAGCAAGCTGTTTATCCACCTCTACACCTCTTTCACTGCTTTCATATTCTAAATTCTTTTCATAGTGTTGCCTTTCCCAAAATCTGTCTTTACTTCTGATCAATCTTTCTCTTGTCTGCTTACTGAGCAGCAAGAAGAATAAAGAAGAAGAAAGGGCATACTGGAAGTCTGGTTGCAAATGATCTCCTATTCTTACTGCGTTAAATTTAACACAGAGATTTTCCTGCATAACAGTTCCAGAGAACTGAGCTGGTTTTAAACTAGATTGTACTATCTAATCCCATCCAGAGGAGATTTAAGATAAAGTAACTTATACAGCCCATAAGATAGTGTTTCCTTCTAAACTGATGTCAATGTTTTATTGAGATATGATGCAATTTACTTTAGTATTTCATAGTCCTTTCAGTATTCAAGTGCCCCTTAATGACATCTCAGTCGACTGCTTGTGCATTGGTGGCAGTAATGCAGTACAGTGAGTTGACAAGCCTTTTTGTAACATGGAAAATTCCATTCTAGTGCTTTATTTTCATGAGCATTTATTTCTGTAACTCCGTGAAGGTCTGTAGCATGTATTTTAGTAAATGTAGCAGCTATTAATATCCTTGAAAAGTCACAAATTTTACCTATTATGCTTTACAGCTATTCTTTAGAACAGACCGAACAGTTTCTGAACTGTGTTCTGGAAGCAGATCCTGTAAAAACAGTTATAGCTCAAGAAAGTGTTCAGCAAAATGAAAATGTTTCTTCCTACAGTGCTGCAAAGAACCGTGAGAAGAAGGTACTGTGTTTTTTTAATAGTAATTACAAATAAATCCAAAGCCATGTCAGTGAAAACACCCTACAATACATACTTAGATTCAACATTGCAAATTCCTACAGGCAAAAAAAGCTAAGGAAGAGGATGATGTTTTGAGTGAAATATTTCAAGAATATGAGTATCCACAATATGATGATTTAAGAGCAGAAGCTTTTCATCACCAACAAAAGAGACAGGAATGCTTGAAAAAGGCTGGGGAGGCCTATCACATGGGAATGAAGTCTGTGGCAGCGTTTTATGCACATCAGGTAAACTTAATTGTTGTGCTTTCTTTCTGAATTTAGAGAGACAAATACTAAATTGGAAGTGATAAAATTGTGCCTACTGCAGTTGATAAACTTGCTCAGTTACTGTTGCCTAAGTGTTATTTCGAGAATTGTCTTAAAATTAAACTCACTTCCATTAGTAACGATGCTGACACAGGAAACTAATGTAACGAAATTCAGTGTGAAATCTCATGAAAGATGATATTTAAGTGCTTAGTCAGATACGCTCATTTTCTTATAGATTGCACTCTCACATCTGCACGCTTGTAAGCACCAAGACTTGTGTCGATGTGGTCTGAGTTCACTCATGCATTACATGGAGTGCAATGAACATCAACTATAGAATCCTTTAAATGTCCTTTGGGTTCCTCTTAACTGGTGAGGGACTGTTTCTGGACACGTCTTTTGTACTTTTTAGGAATCAGGTATTAAGATACGATCTTTTGTCTTAGAATTATGCTTATTTCATCCTCTGTAAATGTTGGACAGGAGTGCTGTTTGTTGTCTTTGTGTCCTCGTTTTGGATATCTTTATAGCTACAGTCTGTCTTCTTGTTGGTATGAGGTGGTGTGGTACGCCGTGCTTTTTGCCATCTGTTTTTGGAGTTTAGATCTGCAGATCAGTCTTGTGTACTCTGGCCTTGGAGCACAAGTCTTGATTCAAGCACAGTTTTTGGTATATACTAGTTTGATTCCTAGTTCATAGAATCAGAGAATGGCTCAGGTTGGAAGGGACCTTAAAGATTATCTAACTTCAGCCCCCCTGCATCATTGCTATTGATCTTGTTCTTTGTTGTAAGCACAGAATGATTCTCTGTCCTTTCCTATACGCATTTTTATTTGTCTTCACACAAGATACTTTAATTCATGCATCATTCAGACCACTCTTAAAAATTATAAATCTCTAATTCTTTTCAAAGGCTGTAGCTTTCCTCTGATCTAATGGCATATAAAAGAAAAATTTGGCAAGAATTTCCATTATAGAACCATTTAATTCTACTCTATGAATTGCATTAGGAGAGAATAAAAATGAAACAATGAGTTGCTTGAATTTGCTTGTTATTTTATAAAAGCTTTCATGTGGTTGGTATAAATGTTTGGATTGTTACTGTATATGTAGGAAATACTGAATACTTGTGTCTTTATAATGAGCTCTTTATGTTCTCAGTCTATATGTTCTTGAAGTTTGGGGAGGTTCTGAACAAAGCTCTGCATGATTTTAAATAAAAATGTAATTTCAAGTCCTCCCTTGCTTTTGTTCATAGACATAATGACAAGTACAGTCTGGAAATTTATAATGTATTTTCTTTTAGGTAATAAAAAGGCAAACTAAAGTACCTTTATTCATGAAAAAGTACTTTATACTTGGTGGCCTTGGCCTGTCCTGGGAGTCCTCTGCAAGTGAGAGTTATGGGGCTGGTGTCTCTGGTCTGACACTAATGTACTTCAGATGATCCATTTTAAGAAAGTGTAAGACAGTCTGTCACTTCTGTTCTCTTGAGCCCTTGTCAGTCCAGTACCCGGAGTTAAGACTTGCATTTCCTTTCAAACTGTGCTTACAGATCTTCAAAGACATAATTTGTTGCTTCAGTCTCTCAGATTTGATCACTGCAAGGTTTGTGGGAAATAGTTGGTGTTTGTTCACTGTGTAATGTGAATAACCCTGTACTGCTCCTTGCCCCTAATTCCAGTAGGGACTATACTGACATTGTTAGTCATAAAAGCTGTCAAAATTATTGGGAGAGATAATAGGTGACCATCCAAAAAAAAAAAAAAAAAGTGCTTAAGTGCTTGCTCTTCTTGGCTAGACTGATTTTTCTGATTTTTAGGGAATGTGTTCAGAAGAACTAACCTCAAGTATAACACTCAGCAGGTTTTTCCTGGGCAATTAAGCAGTTTCTTTGATACTGTTTAATTAAAGTTTTAGTGACATATTTTCAGACACTAAAATGCCATTGTTAGGATAATAAATCTGAAAATCGTCATGAAGTGTAACCTTTTAGCTTATGTAATGATGTTATGTTCTCTTGCCTTTTTCTAGTTTTTTCCCTTTCTCATGAAGATTTTGTTGATAGTTTCTTCTTGGTGCCAACTTTGAGTAGTTCTTAGCAAACAAATTTCATGAAATCCCCTTGTGCGTAGGTCTCACTGAGCCTCTTCCAAAAATTGTGTTGTGATTATAAATTTAACTGCTTCAAACTGTGAGCTAAAAGCACCCTGCCAGTAGTGTCATTTTGAACCCAACAACCAGTGTGAAGCTCAGATTATGTCTCAGAGTGTAATAGTTGATGTGCTTTTGAATAAAGGGTCGCCTTCACGAGCAGAAGATGAAAGAAGCCAACCATGCTGCCGCTGCGCAGATCTTTGAGAAAGTAAATACTTCCTTGCTGCCTCTGAATGTGTTGGATCTGCATGGTCTCCATGTGGATGAAGCTGTGAATCAGTTGTCCAGAGTGCTGCAGGAAAAATGTGAAGGTAGGAATGAGCTACTAATTCTTGTCCCCTAGAAGTAATAGTTATTCTCCTCATTCTCTGCGAAGAAATCACTATATATGGCAGTATCAGAGGGTCTGAGTGTAATCTAGTACTATGTGAAAACAGCTGGCTTCTGAGTTGTTTTATTTTCAGAGTTCCCCCATGGAAATTGTTTTCCTTGACAAGGCAATGATTCTTTTTGCTCAAAGCTGCCAACCTCCACCCCCAGCACTTTGCTTCTTGTTTGTAAATCTTACTGTTGCTTCTGTTTTATCCTCTCTTTATTTTTTTTGAAGACTTGATCTGTCCTTCATGGCATTTGTACAGAGATGGTAATGCAAACATTTGTGTCGTCTTTGCATTGCTTTGTCAGAACTATTTTGCTTTTTTTAATCTTTAAAGAAAAATCAGTATTTTGGAATACTAACCACAATGATTAGATTGTCTTCAGCTTTTACATGAAATTGTGTGGTTTAAGCTGTCTTTCAGTAATTGTTGTATACATTTGCCAGTAAGATCTCTTGAGATCAGAATACTGCTGCTTCCATAAATGACATTTTGTGCAGTTTTGCTTGAGGGCTTGTTTTTTCTCTCAGTGGAGTGCTCAAGTGATTCATGAGTGTTCTTGCTGTAAAAAGATACATTTTCTGCATTATTAGTTTACCCTATAAATCTAAGCACACTGGGAATGCTTTTGTAAGAAATATTTCTTATGCAAGGTACCACTGCACAAAACTTTCTTTTTAATATACAACAGCTACTCCACACAGTAGAAACAAAAGTGTTCCGTAAGGCTTAGATAGTCCTCCTTTTTCCCCTTGGTTTAGGTTAAAGCTAATTAAATTGCATTATCTCGTTCTACTCCTGAAATTACATTTGTATACTTTAAGCTGTAATCTAATGCTTTTTTAGAGTTTTGTGAAACTACACTTAACATCATGAGGTTTGGAATGATGGGAGGGGCTCATTGCTCAGTCCTAGTTCTTGAAAAGAATTCATCTTCATTTCCATACGTGTGAAAGGGATCAATCAATATGGGCACTTAGCACTGGCAGAATTAAGAGTCAACTAACACAAAAAGGTTGAGAGAGAAAGAGAGAGTAGGTTAGGAAAGATGTCAGTGTGAAGTGATAATCCTGAACTGACAAATCTTGGCTTGCAAGAATCCAACTTCATTTATATTTTTTCCTCTATTTCTTAATCAACTTAGGCTGATGCAATCTCTAGGCTAAGAGCAATTTCGTTTCGTATCATGGCTAGATAAACTAATAAAGCTCATGATGTGCTGATCTACTGATTCACGTGCTCCAACATAGCAGAAATTACTGTCCAAATAAGTGTGATTTAAATGTCAAAAACAAATGTGGTTTTATATTTTCCTCCTTCTTCCTTTCTTTATCCATTAAAATCTCATTTGTTTATATGCATTATTGTCACTTAAAAATTAGTGTATGACGTCCCTCTTTTTTTTTTTAATTTTGCAATTTAACTATATTCTCATGGGGTGCAAGTTCCAAGTAAGGAATAGATGATAGAAGCAGTAAAGCTGCTATGAAATCAGAAGGATTTTCTGATGATCACATCATGCATATTGCAAGCAATCTAGATTTAAAAAGCTTGACTGTATTTTTCTTTCAGAGAATCTTTTTCAGAGGAAGGCAAATATGACTTTTTATAAGAAAGGTGCATAGCTACCATGGGAAAACGAAGTTCTAGATCACTGGCGAAAGTTTTCAGAAAAATGGATGTAAAGGTTATGTTGAACGCCAGGTCTCAGCAGAGGGAGAATTTTAACCGTTACAATCCCTGCTATTACAGAGTACCAACAGACAGGTGGTAAACCTTATCTCTGTGTTATCACGGGAAGAGGAAGCCATAGTCAGGGAGGAGTTGCTCGCATCAAACCAGCAGCTATCAGATACCTCACAAGCCACAACTTCAGGTGAGTTTAGATTTTTGTTAGTGATTCATTTTTTCTTATCCCACATTTAAATAACTGAAATTGAAGTCTGTTTTAGAGTACTGCTAAACTACTAAACAGATCAACGCTGGTCTGCTGTTTCATAAGACCAGTGCCAATTGCATGACACAACCATCTAAGAAGGGATACCTGATAAATTTTAGATCCTTTCCTCTGAGGTAGATGAAAACACGATGAATTAAAGTTACCTAAACATGGCTTAATTATCTTTTTCCATTCAAGGTTGCTAGCTTTAATGTGAAGAGTTGTTAACCGTGCTTTTTATTGGTCTCCAATATATGCTTCAGCTCTCAGCTTCTTACATGGGACAGCATTTTAGCAGGTCTGGGTTGGTGTCATTGTGTTTGCTGCCTTTTCTTTACAGGAGTGTGTGAAGGTGACTGTGAAGGTGGGACTCAGAGCAAAGACTTTTTTTCCATTTCCCTCTCACTTTCTACAGAAAAAAAGGGAGAAAATGTATTTTGAAAGAAGAGGGCATAAAAAGGGAGTAGGGAAAAAGGAGCAGAATGAATATAACCAAGAATATTGGACGACCTTTTTGTTTTTTAAAACTCTTCCTTCCAGTTCCTGGTGTTTCCAGCTGTTTACCTCTCCAGACCTTTATAAAATCCTCCTTTGCTGTCACATCCAGTGGACATGATGCTGTTTTCCTGACTCCCACATGCACATATACTTGACTGAGAACCTTATCACTTTCAATATGTTTGATGAGGGCTGAAGGAGATGGCATTGCACGTAGCGTTCATCTTGAAGCTTCATCTTTTCTCATTTCACAGGTTCGCAGAAATAAAACCAGGCTGCCTGAAAGTCATGCTGAATTGAAGGGTTGTCAAGAAGAGATGAGGAATACAGAAACTGAGATGTCGGATTACAGCTAACAACTTTTTGAACAACTGCAATAATATTTTGTAATCTGTTTTAAAGGATGGTGTTTTATCAGAAATGGTATCGATTTACAGCAAGTGGTCTTGTCAGTGTATTTCCAAGAAAATTTTCGTGTCAGATGGATCTTCTTTTTGAATCTGCACAAAGACGACATTTTACAGGTTTTGGAGTTTTAGAAATGCAGATTAAGAATTCTGATGAGCATTATATGACGTTTTAAAGGGAAATTAAGGTACAATTTTAAAATACAACTCTTAACGTACCCAGCCTATGACTCTTTCTTCACCTTCATCCATTTAAATTGCAGTGGATTCTGTGCTTTTGAAATGTAGTACCTTGGACTTTTATGATTCAGAATTTTGTGTAAAACCCCTCGGAAGAGCATGGGGAGGTGGGAACTCAGCAACTACTGATATTTCAAATCCAGTTACCGTTGAATGATAAATACGTCCGGATTTCAAGAGTCTGATTTAGTATTTTTAGTGGTCATTTTGTGATGGCTTGACCAGTTCTGTTGTCCTTACTCCATTCTAAACTACTACTGACACTGATGGAAGTTACATATAAAGGACAGTGCATTAAGACCAGCTGTATGTTAGGTATTTTTTACAGAGTTACTGTGATACATTAAAGGGGAAAATACAACACTAGTTACATCTCTACTCACACATAGATAATACTGTAATTTTGGAAAAAACACTCATTTAAAAAAAAAAACAACTATTGGATGAAAATTGTTTCTTCCTTTTACAGCTTTTATAATGGAGCAAAATGAGTACTGTTTCATTTTACAGGTGTCTAATGGTGATGTCTTCATTCTGTGTGTATTAAATTTGGTAATTTTCTTGTAGTAAATATGTTTATCTGTGAGACATTTTAAATGTATTTTTTAACATCAAAATGAATGCTAATACTGCAGTAGTAATTGCCTAACTGGAAAGTCTAGGAGTACCAAAGCTCTGGTGGTGTTGCATCAGCATTTAAAAATACTCGTGTTTAAAAACAAAGACAAACAAAAAGAACAACAACAAAAAATAGAAACACCTGTACTTTGTCAAACGTTTCCAATAAGCAATTGGATAAGAAAAAAAAATTTTCATTGAAATATTTTTTAGAATGCATTACAACTTACATCTTTGCCTCTTAAAAGGCATAAGAATTCTTTAAACCATTTGATTTTATGTAAGACTTTTTTTTTTCAGAACAGATATGAGTTGTGTGTTAGGAATAGTATTAATAGGTTAAGGATTAATAGGAGAGTCTTTCATTTTTAAATTACTTCCCTAGAAAATTTTATCAAGGAGCTACATGCACATGGAATTTGTATATGAATCCGTATGTGTGTGCAAGTTCTGCCATTTGTGTGCACGGGTAGTAGTAAGCAAGGAACTTCTGTGAGAAAAGCTGTGCACAGAAACAGGTTTCATTTCAAAATGTGTCTGTGTAAGTTGCTGACAAACTGAAAGACATGATGTTTCTTGAATATCCATATTTGCTGTAATATATACACAGTGAACACAATGTACAGTAGATCTAAAAATGAGTTTGTCATGCTTCAACAGACACAGTTATCTTTTTATGGTGATTTCAAATGCAAGAATAGCTTGAATAATATTTAATCAAAGAGACTCTTACTGGAATAATAGATTGCTGTAAGTAATAAGTGTTATGTTTTTGTGGATACTTAATTCATCCAAATTGTTTCCCTTTTTCTCCTTGCTGGGCTACTCTGGCAAGCAGTGTTTGAAATACAGAAGGTCTGGGCCCCCCAAACAGCACTAGCAGGGCTGTTCAGGCCACTGCACGACATCCTGTGTGATCAGGCCTGGGCTGTGTCCGCTGTGACAGTGCCTAAAATGGACTGAGATGTCACAAGATAGCAGGTCACCTTGTTATCAGCTGTCCAGGGCTGCAGACCTTTGAATTGCTTAAATGGAGCTCGGATCATTCTTTTGAACAAAGAAACTTCCTTCTGCTTCTGAGCAGATTGCCCTTAGTGCTACTTTTTATAATGAGTGGAGGTGCAGCTCTTTGAGGCACCTCTTTACAGCATAGACGCTGTTGGTTGGCCTGAGTGGCAGAGTTGCTCAGCAATGGTCCTAGCATATGCCCAGAAGTGTCACGCCTCGAGCTGCTGGGTGCCGAAGCTCTGCGGTGATGTGCTTGTCCACAGGGAAGTGCCCGTGCTTCTGGTTGTTTTGGGAGGGGCCTGATTCCCTCAGTACATTCGCACCATTCCTGACGTGGACAAAAACAGCGTAGATTTCAGTTCAAAAGATGAGCAGAAGAAGTTGTTGTCTTGCCCATCTGTTCGTCATAGCCTGGTTGTTGACGTGCTTACCCTGGAGGTGAGAAATGCAGCTTTTCACCTTCTTCTGGCTTAGCAGGGGGACAGCGATTGCACTTGACTCTCACTTCCCCAGAAAATGCCATAACCAGTGTGGTCGGGGTATTCTTGAAGTGCCGCTTTCTGAGCCTCTGTCAAACCTGCTCCTGCAAGCTAAAAATTCAAGATCAAGGGGGTGAAAGAGATTAAACTACAGGAGTGCATAAACAGTCTCATGAAGAGGGCTAGGACTCTTAGAAGGAAGCTGTACCTGCTGAGCTTCAGTGTCCCTCCCTGTAATTATTTTCTCTCTTTATTCCTATTTGGTTAAATGCATAAATACGTTCAAGGCAAAACCTCAGTTCCACCCCTACTGGAGAGTTTTTTCCCATCCGTCAGAGGCAGCAGAGAAGTGCATAGCTCAGGAGCAATTTGGAGTCCTTCTTTCTCTCCCTCTGTCCGTTGTCCTTTTGGGTACAGGCATGCATGCAGTGAGGTACTCTGAATACCTTACCTGGTTATACGTTGGTCATTTTCCTAATTAAAAGTTGTTTGATTACAGGCTGAATTTTGATGACAGACGATAGTTTAAAATTGTAACGCAAGCAGAAGCAGTCTTGCTTTTATTGAAGTGGGAGATAAAACCTCCCTCAGCTTCAGTGGCTCGGGATGAGGCACTGCAGCTCCAATGCAGAGAAAACATGATGAGCTCAGGCTTTTTCTTCCACAGGAGGTGAAGTGTGTGCTTAGAAGCCTTTCTGAGCTGAATGCAGAATGGCGAAAGATGATCAGTGGAGAGAGAGAAAGTAGGGTTTTATTATTAAGGCACTCCATGCTTTCAAACACTTGCCAAACTGTCCATAAAAACACTCCGGAATCCTTGTATTTCTTTGATTGTTTTTATAATGGGATGAATATTTTATAGTGGGATGAATTATTTCAAATATAGTTGTTTGAAAATGGTATTTGAAAGTAGGCTACGTTTTAGAACTTCCAGCCTTTCTGATGTCTTTTGCAGTTGCATCAATGAGAGTCCTGAGGTATATCATGTAAAAATCTTATTTTTAATTGAAGTAGCACGTAGTATTGCCACCAGCACTCTGAAATAATGTGCGACTTTTCAAATACCTATATTGTGTACCACTTTTTAATCTATTATTCAACAGCATGTGGTTGTGATGACTGCTGTCCTCTTAATACGTGACTTTTTGTTTTTTTTTTTTCTTCTATGAAACATGTTAATATTTAGTCCAATTTTTAATTTAGGAAAATTCTCATATTTTTTTTCACACCAAATTTAATGCTAGTGCCAGCATTGATGAATAACCGTACAGTAAAGAAGAGAAAGCAAGCTCACAAGTACAATGGAGATGGTTATTCTCTAAAGTAATGTGGGTGTTTAAAAATATATTTCAGTCGATTATGAAAGCAGTGGGGCAAAAGTGATTTTTAAAAGATAACCTTGATAATACTTGGATGAACTTGGATTTTGGTGTTAATAGTATGTGGTATGTTGTTTAAAGGTAATGTCTTTATAGGCCTGTTGAAGGACACCTCAGGCAAAGTTTAACTGGCGTTTTTTGTGGCTGTGGGAAACCGTTGTGACTTGGGAGTCCCCATTTAGACGATGTCCGGATGCCCTGGTTTAACCCGGTTGTGAGCACGTATGGTGTTTGGGGAGATCTTTGCAGAAGGTCGGCCAAATGTGTACTCTGAACAGGGTTGCGCTTGAGGAAGTGAGGAGTAACCAAATTGTTATTTCATCTTGCCACAAAATACGGTCAGTATTTAAGAAAACAATTTTATTGTTGATAATAGCAAAGAAGGATCATCATTAATGTACTACGATAAATTATACATAGACTCTGTTGCTTATATCTTCGAATGCAATTCACATTTCCAGAATAACATTGCTCTCTTCACAAAGCTGGGGAGAGGATATAGTATGGACAAACAAGTGTTCATCACCACAATTCCTGTGTATGATGATTACTTTCTTTTTTCTTGAATAAAAATATTTTTAATAAAAAAGAACTCTAATGAAAACCCAACTGATCATGCTATTTCAATGGTATTTCAGCTAAATACCCTGCTGAGTATCAAATGACTATGTGAATATGCATGTGAAAAGACCTAGTATTGCAGCTACCAGTTGTAAAAGCTGTTAGGACCAGTACGTTGGAAGATATCAATGTCTATTTTTAAATTAAAATTTAAAAAAATATTTTTTTTATTTGTATAAAGTTGTAATTTTGCTGTTAACTATAACTTTCATTTTTTACTGAAATACAATTTTGTAATTTGCATTTAGAATTTCTAATGTGAAAAGGAATTTACAAAATCTAGTTTAATAAAGAATTTTTGCCACAAGTATAGCCTTCTGTCTTTCCTTGGAAGCCTGCGTTTCAGCTCGTATCAGATTTTGTCAAATAGTAGACTCAGAGTTCTGCATGAAAGCCACTTGTCCTGACTTCGGGATACCATCTGTAGAGAGAGAAAGCAACCATCTGCAGGCGTAAAAAGGAACAGATTTGTGGCCTGATTTTAAGCGATGTGAGTGGGAGCTGAATGCTCACATTACTGAAAATGAGGGTCATGGTTTCAGGTTGGGTTTTTTCCTTTTTTTTTTTTTTTTTTTTTTGAAGTAGCTGAAGAGAAGCTGCTTAGGCCCAGCTTATTGTGTAGGAGAGTGCGGGCAGTGGCATACGTCAGAGGAGCAGGCAGGAGCACTGTAAAGATGGGTTATCAGTGGAGGAAAGTGTGCTGGATAGACCTCCTTCGGTGAGACCCCTTAGGTCAGAGGCAATAATCGGATGGATTCTGAGGAAGAGCAATTGCTGTATGATTGTGGATTTATAGCTAGCAATCCTAGCTTTTCCCAAGGCTGCTCTGTGCAGATCGAGTGCGGGTATTGCTGTATCACGTTCCTGCAAGTGTGGAAAGACACCTGAGAGCGAAGTGCTGGCTAGAGTCCAGCATGTTTTATTAGCTCTGGTTGGGGACAACTGACTTCGATGCGAGCTGGCTCCTGCAAAATCGTTCCTATGATTTCTTTGCCTTATAGCTTGGATACGCTGCAGAAACAAGCCAGGTTTGTGCATTTGCACAGCAAAGCCCTAACTAAAAAAACGTTCAAGAGAGCAGGGAAAACAAGATTTGGAAACATGAATGCTTGGTGGAAGCTAGCTTAGATTTGACATGGCTGATTCTGAGCCACAGCTACGTACCACAGCCTGAGTAACGTGTAGTTAGTTTTTTTCATTACTTACAGACTCCTGTTTCTGGCAGCCAGGGCCATCTTGGGGATGAGTTTCTCAAACTGCAGTGTTTTAAAGTGGAGGTACTGCTACTGGACTTGCCTCCTCTCCAGAGGGGGTACAGCAGTGTTTGTACGCAGTGCTCAGCATGGAGATCCAGCGTGGCTCCTGTCCTGGCTACAACGGTCCGTCCTGATCCGACAGCTGCTGATTTGGTTATGCCTTTACTTCCTTGTGTGCTGGGCCAGCCCCGAGCTCCTCTCTGCTTACAGCCGGGAGTTTTCTCCTTGTTGATTCTCTTGGGATTTCTGAAAGTCCTTCTGCCTTTTTAAATACGAGAGATGGACTATTCTAACATGTTCTTACCTATGGAAATGGTTTGAATGTTATAGTCAAAAACTAAAGGGTAGTAATTTTTTAATTATTATTTTTACAGGCAAACAGTAAATTTCAGCCCAAATCATTAACATACAATTAAAGGTGGTATGTGCTGGCGCAACACATCAGGTATTGTGACAATAGGTGGTGCCCTTGCTAATGACATAGAGCGGTGGTGGAAGCAGCTTTTACTGTGCCCTTCCCAGAGCTGTTGTTTCTCTGTGTGAGGTACACTAGAGGATGTTATTACACATCACGTGCTGTTTGTTTCTTCCTCAGAGGAAGAGTACTGTGTTCAGGGTATTGTTTTGGCGACTTTTTTTTTTTTCTTTCTTTGCATATGGGTGGGGTTGGGCTTGTTTTCAAAAGGTTATTGCTGTTCTTTGCTGAAGATGGGCAAGACCTAGAAGTGCGTTTTGCGCTTAGATCTGGAGATGATAACGTTGGGTTTTCTCCTTTAGCTGCCCTGTGCTGCTCTTTGTAGCTTGGCGGTCTGGCTGCTGTTCAGAGCCTGGCAGGGAAAGAAGTTGTGCTGTTCGGTGGAGTCCTGTGCCGCCGTGGGTGTTGCTGGTGGCAGAGTCATCTTGAAAGTTCACGGGGAAGGAGACTCCTGATTTTGTTTGACTTTGTGTGTCAGGGAACCTGGCTGGGCTAGCTCTGGCTTCTTACCAGTTGTCACCCGATAAAAGTTCCCCTCTTCCTTTATGTTGCGTGGTTTCGACATGTCCTGGAGCTGGGAGGTGCTGTCTTTTGAGGATTTTCTCAGAAAGTCATTCCCACAAACGGGGCCTGTGTTTGTCTGGAGTGCCAGTTGGGAGCTTTAGCTTTTTAGGAGTGTGGTATTTAACAGCTCTCTTGTCTCGTGACTCATTGGCCTGAGAAAGGCCTTCCTTGCTAACCTCATGGTGCCCCATTCCCCTCTCCACCCTTCTGCCAGATCCAGAAGCCTTTCACAACCCCTGGGTTGGTTTGTCCTGTGTTCCTGAGGGCTGGAGAGTACCTGGAGCACTTGGGATGATGAGTCAGATCCTCGGCGTTTCCCTCCTACACCTTAATGGAAGATATATCGGGGGAAGCTACAGGACACAGAAATACCCTGTAAGCTGTAAGATCTATGAAGATGTGTGGATGGTCCACATCCGAGGGGCATAGTGCCTGAAAGAGCCGTAGGGAAAGCTGAAAACTGGATCCAGAGGTCAGCCAGCACCAAGAGACTGCTGTGATGTAGAACAAATGCTTACTATGGCATGAGGGACTTTATCTAGGAGGGTGGTTGGTGACGTGGGGTAGACGTGGATGCAGGTGAGTTGGGGGGATGGTAAATGCTAGGGCGGATCTGTAAGAGCTGACAGGGAAAGGTGTCAGAGTCACAGAATGACTGGGGTTGAAAAGGACCTTGACGAGCATCGATCGGTCGTGGGTGGGTGGGTAGTGTGGAGGTGT
The DNA here is from genome assembly GCF_040182565.1 of Anser cygnoides. Lineage (NCBI taxonomy): Eukaryota > Metazoa > Chordata > Aves > Anseriformes > Anatidae > Anser > Anser cygnoides. Next base: position 24,518,950 of record NC_089876.1, read on the forward strand.
CCAGGAGACCCTGGGGTGCTGCAGGATCGTGCAGTAAGGTACCCTGCGTGGTTGGGGCACTACTGCCGGGGCAGCCCCGTTCCTCCAGCCCCCACAGAGCAGCGCTGATGTATCCAAACCAGCAGCTCGAAGCAGACTGCTGCCGGGATGCGCCATTCAGAGGTTTTGCTGAATTAAATGCATGTGGTAGGTAGGGCTCAACATCCTGTGAGTAACGTGTTTTGTCCCGTGGTCAGGTTCTGTTTTTATTTGTTTTGTATCTTGTTTTGTGTGTTAGCTTCATGTACGTAGCTTTCATATTGTAAGAGGGCTACACATCTTTCTCTTGACTGAGATGAAAACTGCTGCCGATTTTGAGGAAGGGAAGGACTTGAAGTTTTGGTAGCTTGTTGGTGGACAAACGGGGCTTTTGGCATCCGTTCAGAGATGAAAATGTAGGCTCTCTCTGCCACTTTCGGGTTTGACAAAGGCAGCTGCGTATCCCAGTGCCACCAGAGGTCCCCACGACCTGAGACCCTTGTGCTGTCATGCTATCTGAACTTGCTACCCGAGCTGCGAAAACAGAAAAGACTGAGGCAGCTTTGGAGTGGAGGCAAAGGATAAAAGACAACATTTTGCTTTCCTTCCCATTGTCCTAAGCTGTTTTGTATCCTCTGTCGTGGTATTGGGTCTAAAACTAGATTTGTGTCCTCCTTGTGAGTAGGAATGCTTTTCATACGGCTCAGGAGACATTTGACCTGACTTGCAGCGTGCTAAAATAATAGTAAAATATTAAATGCTGATGCATTTCCTCTGTCTGATCAGGATGTGATAGCTGCTACTTTCTTTGGGCTGTAGGACATTTGAGTGTGGCAGTGCTTCTATGACAACAGTTGTTTTTAAAAGCTTTGTAAGCAACCACGTGGATCGTTATTATTTTTGTATTATCTTGAGAAACAGAACCTCTTACCTACGCTCCATGAAACACCGCCATGGCTGGCAGCAAACGCTGGACAGCAGAAAGAGCAATGGAAATCCTGTGCATGTGCCACAGATTTAATCATTGTGTTTGATCTGTGAATGGGAGGAATGGTTGTATTGTCAGGTCAGGCTGTGGGAGCATTATGTGTTTGCTTGACTTCAGCTAACTCAAAAGGCATTGCCTCCAACTCCCACCTCTAAAAGTAGTCTTCCTCACTGGTGCGTCATCCTTTCCATTCCAGATTACCCTCTTTTACTGCGTCTGCAGTACCAAGTAGACAAACCACAGGGGAGCTCCCTGCCATGACAGACCTCTTCTTCCCCGGGAGAATGGAAGAAGGAACCAGCGTTTCCTCAGTGCTTCTGGCTTCTTTCAGCTCTTTATTCCCCTGCTTCTCTTTGCAGGGAAGCACCTCAGCTCTGTGGCCCTTGGGCAAGGCCAGGGTGGTGAGGGCAGAAAACTGATCTGACCATGAAGTCCCTCAGCTTGGGCATGATTTCACAGAGAAAACCACTGGAGCCTCCTCCATGGTTTCAGCAAAGCCATTGGGATCATTCTTATGTTAAATCCACATGGGGGGGCAGGAAGTTCAGGTGTCCCTGGTTACAGGGAATATTACACAGGTCAGACAATTTACACAAACTGATGTGGGCTTGTGCTCATGCCACACTGTGCGTGGAAGCGTTTGCTGGCCAGCCTGGGTCTGGGCTCTCCTCCAGGCCTGCAGCCCCCAGCCAATGCTCTGTTCCCCTGGGGGCTGCAAACACCTCATAGGGACCCCATAAACCAACGGCAGGAAAACACGGGTACAAGTCATGTGTCACACATGGAAGACATTTATTCTGCTAATCAGGCTGGTGGGTGTTTGGGGAATTCGGATGTCTACCTGATTTTGGGGAAGAATACTGAGTTTTGGGGAACTAATGTGGTTGCTTTTGTGATAGACTGTTTTAAGATGAAAGCTGGGGGGAATTAAGTAACCCTCAGTATGGTACCTAAGCATGCTTCCCTTTTAGGAAAGGGGAAGTCGATTTTTAAGTTACTCTAAAGGAGAGCACTTCCCATAAGTTGTCCTGACTGCCACTTCCCTCCTGGCGTCACAGGAGGAATTATACCACGAAGTGATCGTCACTTTTCTGCCTGTCAGATACCAAGAAAGAAAAGAGTGTAAACATTAGCTTTGTTGCGTGGCATATGCCACTGACAGCCACATCTCAAGAGAAACATCCCAAAGAAATAGGTAATCCGTTCACAAATTAAAGGCAGTAAAGAGTAATTCTGTTGTTAAGACTACAGAATACCGAGGTCTCAAAAAGCAGGGAAATCTCTGCTTGCTGCGGCTCCACGAGGATACGGGTTCCGTGTACGGAACAGAGCTAAATCGGTCTTGAAAGGAGGCATGATGTAGCTGCCCACGCCCAAGTTTTGGAGCCAAACCCAAGTCTGGTCACCATTTGCACAACATGGGGTTTTCCGTGTTGGGCCTGAGAGGTCTGCACTCAGACATGCCCAGTTCAGTGCCTCACACCCGTCTCAGCACTGCTGCACCCAGACGCTGGGTGGCCCAGGGCCTGATCCCCAGAGCAGTAGCTGAGGGCTGCTCCACGGCCACCTGAAGTGCAGGACAAGCCTGGCGCTGAAGGATGATGTCTCCATGTCACGGTGGGGGCCGATCTGCTGTTGCAGGGCAGATGGAAGTGCCCTTGGCCCACCCTGCCCAGTGAGTATACTGCTGGTGGCCAAAGCCCAGGCTCCTTTGTAGCAGTGCAAAGCCTCTCCCTCCACACCGGAGCTGCGTTGGATCCTTTGGCACACCTCAGGGCAGAGGCAGAGCCTTGAAAGGGGCTCGACAGCTGAGGTTTGAGAGCTGAGCTGAGGGTTAGCCTCACGTCAGGGTTTGGGTTCTGTGTTATCACCACATGCTTCAGACTGTGCCACTGCAACACCAAGCTGAGGGGGGCCTAACCACCGCGTTAGCTTGCTTAGAAACCAAAGCCCTAACTCACCAAGGCAAAGTCATGATATATTTTACCAAAATCCATGTAGGAGTTGCTTGTGAAACTGCATTTTCATTTCCTCTTTCAGCATTAGCTCTCTGACAATGAGTAATTCTGCAGATATTTCTATGCTGGGTCCATTTTAGACACCTTTGCGATTCTCTCCTCCATGCTGCAAGGAGGTCCCCCTTTCTTTGAGGTATCTGTCCCTGGGAAGGGGATGTGCTCACCCCCAGGTTGAAATGGGTCTGGGCAATGTACCTGACCTGTACTGCTCAGGAACTCAAGGGAAAGCATATACCAGCATCCAAGTTTTCCAATGCGCTGCTGACATCTTGACCGTACACATTTTTTCCTGCTCCCCTTTGGAAATGATGATTAAAAAAAAAAAGTTTTTTATCGAGTAAACACACACCTTGTATGTTGTTTATAACTTTGGTGACGTGCCTAGACATGAACAATTGGCTTTATTTTGTGTAACATAATGGTCACTTCGGACACAAGAAAGGCTCGTTGGGGCTAAATACAATGGGCATCAAGAGTGTCGTGGTTTACATCCTGAACAAATCAGAGAACAACAAGGAAGTCAGGCCAGGGTAACAGGAACAGCTTCCTTTCTTGATCTCAAATCCCTTCCCAACATCTGCTTCCCACTAATTTCTCCAAGTCAGACAGAATCAGTGGATCAAGGGACAAACTTGACCTCTCATTGTAAACCACCCTAAGCCATGACAAAACCCTGGATAATGTTATTTTACATTATTGGTAATAAATCCTCAGTTACTTGAGGTTTAAGACTATTTTTTTGCTGTCAACTTAGTCTTCAATGCAAAAAAATATATATATAAAATTTGCAACCCTCCACTCCACCCCCATAAATATTTTCCACAACAAAGTGTTTGTTTCTGAAAGTCCCAGTTAATGACTCATAGTGAGTTTAAAAAAAAAAGGAGAAGCAAGGTATTTTTGAATGTATTAACAATATTTTCTCACAGCCAGATGTTCCCCTTCGTTGCACAGCGTGAAGAGGTGAAAAGGGGCAGAAAAGCTGCAGCAAGAAAGACAAGAACAATGTCAAAGAAAAAAAATTATCAAGGGAAACATATCCGTTAAGCTGCAGTGTTGCACCTGACTTTGGAATTGTGTGTTGTGCAGTGAGTGTGGAGCTGGGGTGGTCCTCATGGCATCCCAGGTCTCTAGGAAGTGAAGTCATGGAGCAAGTGCTACACAGCATGTACATACCCATGAAAAGGCTCCAGTATTTATTCAAAAACTCCCCAAAAATGAAAGAATCAAAAAAAATCCACTCTGACGTTCAAATATTTTTAGAAAATTACTGGGTGACGATGCTCCAGGAAGCATAGTGGAAGAAAATGGGTGGAAATCAAGGCTTGTTAGAACTTTTTTCTTATTCTACACTCTTTTTTTTTTTCACAGAACTCACAATTCAGGAGTTGTTTATGAAGTATTTCACAGACTGATGCGCTCTTTATCCTAAATGTAGACTGCTTACCCAGATGGCCTCACATCTGGATTAGTTCGCAGAACAAAGCAGAAAAAATAGTTGCATTTAAAGTAGTTCTCTGTAGCAGAGCTAAAAGACGTTTAGAATTCACCTAAGACATTTATATCAATATAATTTGCAAATGGTAGTTATTTCTCTACTTCTGACAAGCCACAGCATTTTAGTGGAAACATTTGTAAATGTTTGGGTGTCTGACTTTCTTTATCATGATCGCAATGGAAACTTATTGCCTGATTGCATGCACCGGTATTGGGAAACACAAACCTGGTTAAAAACAGAAGAATAGGTGTTTAATGTGAAAATTAAGTGACATGAGTTCTCACGTAAGTTATTGAAGCCCCTTATCCAAAATTTTGTCTCAAATGAAAAGGAGTATTGAAGTGTTTAGGACTAGACTATTCCAAAAAATGCCTTCTGTGAGCTACCTTTTCTTACCTTCATCCCTATTGATAATTAACTGAATTCATTTCTTTTCCCCATGATTCCGCAGCCTAACTGTGCAGCACTGTTCTGCAAGCTCCATCTCAGCATGTTTACAGCCTCTTTACACAGGTAATATTATTTCAGCAGCTATTTATATTTTTGGCACAAACTGTGTTTCATCTACACATAAATTATAATTTTGTTACACATAAATTATCATTTTGTTTCCTTTCTGTTTTATCTTGTAATTTGTTGGTTTTAAATCATTCTTGGAAGCAGTATTACTTTATCTTGGAATGCATCATACCAACATAATGTTTATGTGGACAAATGCACTAGCTCTCTTCATCAAAGGCTTCTCATCCTGCAGTGAACACAAAACGCATGGCTTTAGACGTGGATGAGGCAGCTCGTTCTTGCTACTTCCAGGCAAGAGATGGTCAAGAATGGCTTCAACGAGCCCCAAATATTTTCTGGTAAAGTGTCAGGTTCCATTTTTCTGCCTCAGAGGCTGGTCTTGAGGCTGCTGGGCAACCCCGTGCTTGTGGATCTGGCTGAGGAGCAGCCAGCCCCCTGCGCTGGTCAGGACTGGGGCACCTGGCATTCAACTTGGGGCCCCCGTCCTGCTGTGGCAGGGCTCTCTGGCAGCTTCAGGAGTCTGGGACAGGGATGCCCTGATGGCAGTCCCACTGCCTGCTCATCCAGCGTGGGAAGCCTCTTGTAGTTCCCTGACCTGTGCAGCCAGGTGTCCTCCCTATGGCAAGGGTGGCAAGGACAGAGGGATCCCCGTGCACACAGGGCTTGAGTCAGGAAGGAGCATGCAGGGAGCTGGGAAGTGGGAACTGGGAAATGCTCCTAGCTCCTGCAGTACAGACCATAGACCAGGCACTTGAAATCCCAAAACTAGCATCGGAGCCTTGTGGCAGGAAGGCTGGAAGTGATGATAACCCGGCCTGCTCGAGCTGTCTGTGCTGGGAAAGGCACACTCTGTGTTTTATTACAGGCAGGGCGTCATTCCAGCTTGCACAAAAACACGCCAAGTGTTACCGTGCCATGTTACCAGCGCGTGAATCATGTGCAGAACCACCGGGCAGCTGTGGCTCTGCTCCTCTTCTGCTTGTGGGGCTGTGCTATGCCTCCAGCAGCCGGAGCAGAGGCGGCCGGAGGAGCAGCAGCCTGCAAAGAGAGAGCGTGCTGCAGGCTGCCGGCTGTGCCTCCCTCCCCCAGCTTCGAGGAGCGGGTTTTTACATGCCACCAAAGACATTAAGACATTCGCGCTCACACGCCAACCCACAACAAAACCCACACAGGCAGCGCCGAGGAGCTCTCACCAGGAAGCTGACTTACCCTAAACCACTCCGCTGTTTCTCGTCATATTACATCTGGGTCCCCTGTCACTGCCGCTGCCGGATGAGTGACCCAGTCTCCGGGACTTATTTGGCCTGTAGGTGCAGAGGGCCCTGCTCACCACTTACTTTTTTTTCCCCTTCTTTCTACATAATATATTTTTTCTAATCTGCTAAAAAAAAGTCCGTCTGAAAACCCAAGAACACAGATCTCCATTCTTCTTTTTTTCTTCCCCTATCTCACCCAGAATAGTTGACTTCCGTAACGTTTATTTTTCAACAGCCTCTTTCAGCTTCCTGTGCCTGGTAAGTTCTTTGTCTTTTTTTCCTTCTAAATGTTGTAAAGTGAATTTATATTCTGAATCAAATTCAGTATCTTTAGTTTTATTTTGATTAACAAAATTGTGAAATGGATTTACATAATTAGTTCTACATAATTAGTTCTACTTTTAATACCATCCGTTAAATATTCAGTATTGTGATATTCTGTTAAGAGATTGTTTAATCCCAACCCAGGTCATAGATCTTCTGTATTTTTGTGGCAGATTTTATTTCCACTTCAGTGTAAAAAGTCTTCATATAAAAGTAGAGAAAGTGGTGTGATGGGTTGCGCCATGCCAGTATTTTATATCTTAACTGATAGAAGAAAAAAGAGAGAAAACATTAATTATTCTAAAAATGGTGGGCCTGATTCTGATTCCCATTGCTGTTGTAAGAAACATGAACGCAGGAGCGATAGGCACGTTAAAACTCAAAGGATGGCTTTCTTCCTCGTTTGTGAAGTATTTCATCATTAGGGGGAAACTATTCCACTTCATCTTAAATGTTTCCAAGCAAATTTAGATGTAAGTTTTATTGTTTGAATTTGAGAAAGGTGACATTCAGGTTCTTAGGACTGAAGTAAGGTTTGAAATACGTGTAATTTGCCGACATCTCCATCACGAGCTCTGGTTGCTGCCGCAGCCATGCCCCGCTGGGCGTTAACAGGCATCTCTCTGCCTTCCCCTGAGATGGAGGGGCTGTGCCTGCCATCCAAATGGCCGCGGGTGTAGCTTTTTGCTTTCATCTTACCCCCACAGTGTCTTCTCAGCTGCTTTCTGAGCCAGCCATGCCATGGTCATGGTGTGGGATCCCGTTAGAGAGCAGTGTGTGTGCGCACGCACGTGTGCACGCCTGTGCACACACGTTGCTGGATCCTGCTCACTGAAACTGCATCTGGCAGTGGGATGGTCTTGTCGTGTTGCCAATGAGAGGCAGGTAATCTAAAAGGTGAATGAAGAGGGAGCGTACAGGTCCCTGTGAAAAATCTGAATCTAGCTTGAAGGCTTTCTAACTTTTAGGCCTCTCATGACCGCCTGTGTCAGAGGACAGTCGCTATACCTACATGCAGCACAGCAAAACTGTGAAGATAGAACTATACTTCCAGAAAGTTACTAAAATACTTTTCCAGCCCGGTGTTTTTCTTCCAGAAGAAAAAAAGGCTTTAAGGCTTTCTAACTTTTTCTTGCAGCTGTGTTTTTGTCTGTGGATGGGGTGGGAGAGGGGCCGTGGCGTCTGGAGGAGGCTGGCTTGAACGCAGGATTTACCCTGAAGAAAACACTTGTGTGGGGAAAAGGTAGCCTAAGAGGGATTAGTTGTTATCAAGCAGATCTGCTGGCATATTTTAATATCAATTCATGCCCTTCTGCTGCTGCTATCAGAGTAAGGTGGTATTGTGCATTGCGCTGTGCCGCTTTGTGTTTTACATCTCTAAAACCCGCCGTTCAGATCAATGGGTGTTTGCAAATGTTCCAGTAGTAAAGACCACCCATATACACCTACGTGACTTTAGGCTGTGTTTTAATGTCAGTTTTCGAAGGCAGGTCTGAAGACGTATCACACGAGTGAAAGTGGGCACAGACTTGATGAGGATACCATGTTTGGGCCTTGGGTGGAAAAGCCCCACGTGCACTTGCTTCCTACTACACTGAGAGATGAGGCCTTGGTGGGGTGTAATGCCAAGTTATATATTCACTAGGTTGGGTGTCAGGAACCAGGAAAAATTGTAGTTCCATATTTATAGAGAATTTGTGTTTTTATAAGTAACCTCTGCTTACTGTCTAAGGTCCAGAGCAAAGAATTAAAACAGAAAAAATGGGCTTGACTCGCATGTGTAGCAAGACATAAATTCGTTGTTCATCAGCAGGGCAAAGTGGTTGTAAATTACTGCCACTTAATCCCATTTTAAGGGAATTACTGTGCCAAAGCAGATAGGCTCATGGCAGCGGAGAATCAGGCCTCCCATGACCGCCTGTGTCAGAGGACAGTCGCTGTACCTACAGCACAGCAAAACCGTGAGGGTAGAACTATACTTCTAGAAAGTTACTAAAAATACTTTTCCAGCCCAGTGACCAGCTTCCAGAAGAAAATGTAGAAATTTAGCAAATCACAGCTCAGCTTCCCCACAGGGAGTGTGGACTTGGGGACAAAAAGGAAGGCCTCTCCCTGCTGCGTGGGCCCAGCAGCCTCAGAGGCTGGCACTAAAGCAGCAGCATCTGATCACAGCTGCCAGTGGCAGTGATATCGGGGAGGCGATCAGTTACATAGCTAGAAGTGAGCCGTATTAGCCCTCGGGGTGTACACGGACAATTCTCAGAGCACCCAGAGCCTGCAGGAAACGAGCACGATTTGTGCTGGCAACCGTGCAGGCTGAGCCGCTGGCCCACCCTGCAGAGCTGCTGGGCTGCATCGGCGGAAGCGCCTTGTGGCCTTTTTTGGTGGCACTTTCAGATAACCCGTCCGGAGGTTGCCTAGACAGAGAGATGAGAGTCTGCCCTTTCTCCTGCTGCTGTTGCTGCGCCATTCTAGATACATAGCAGCAGCTGGTTTAACAGCTGTAAATGAAGAGGATTCTCACCGAAAAACACCTCTTCTCCCTAAAACGAACACCTCAATGGTCTTCGTAAAATGTTGGTGCTATGATTCTGTAGCTTTATGTAAAAAACAGGTGAGTATTTCTGAATTCATGGTTCAGGTGATTAATTCAGTTTGGATTTGATTGCACAATTATAGTCTATTTTCTGTAATGCTTTTAAGCATTGCTTGAAAAGAAATAAAAGGAATAACTTGCCTGTTTCAAAGTCTTAATGTGACATTTCAGGCATCACAGCACACAGCATAACATCAGTCCAAATTAGCTTCTCACTTTCTGGCCAGTGGTATGTGGTTTTATTAAATCAGCAGTTTTCAACTGTTTCCTCAATATGGAAACAGCTAACACCTAACAACTGAAATATGGCTTGGGATAGCCACAGTACAGTAATCAAGAAAGGAAGTTGGCTGCAGCTGTCTCAAGCCCACTACTAAAGCATTATGTTTTAAAATCCTGCACAGGATCATACAAATATAACAAAGCACTGTAGCAACAAAATCTGTGGGCTTCTCCACAGCCCTTTGCAAAACCAAACGTGGTTTCATATATATTTGGCAGAATTTAGTTGTGCTTCATTTCTGATGTCTGTGAAAAATTGGAAAACCTTCCTCATCTACCCAAAGCTTTGATGACAGTGGAAGGAGAGATGTTCGGAGCCGGAAATTCCTCTGCAATGCAGCAGTGAGTGTGAGCACTGGAATTCACTGGTTGAGGCCTTGGTGTGTTGGGTCCAAAACGAGCAGCTGCCCAGAGTAGTGTGGAGTAATGGCCCCAGCAGGCCTGGAGGCTGTGGCGAAGGAGAGCTGGGAACGCGGCCTCAGCACTCGCTGTGTGCCTGTGTTTCTCCGACAGCGGGGAGAATTGTTCTTTTTGCATGAGGAATCGTATTTAGTCCTCACGCTCAGAAACTGCGGAGAAGTGTAAATTCCTCACTGGTGAGGGTGGTGTTGAGCCGGCATGCTTACCTTTACCTGATGAAATGACTGGCTGTATGAACCTGCTGGAAACCACAGGATTTTGCTATGGCTTGCATTTTTTCCCCAAGTGGGGCCATGGTGATATAACACGTAAGAAAGACCCAACATATGTCGGAAAGGGCACAAACACCTCGCCCGGCAGAAGTCAGCATGAAGGGCTGTGGTTGCTTACAGTACTCCGTGCCGCTTGTCGCACACAAGCATACAGTGGAGTGGCAGTCTCAACAACTGATACTCAACCATTTGCGGTTGTTTTACCAGCTGGTCATACCTCTTTTCCTCGTGAGTGACAGTCATTTGCTTTTGAAGATTATCCTGGTTTATGTCAGAGTAGAGGTAACACCGGGTCTCCTACTGTACAAGTGTGAGAACAAGACCCCTGCGTAGTTTAGCTGCTTGGTTATCTCCTGTGCATAGTCACTGAAATAATACGAAGCCTTTCCATCCAAAAAGAAAACCTTTCGTTCTTCTTTGTTGAAGGGCATGCCAGTGGACATGCAGTTTATTTGCAACTTGCTTTCTTTTCTTTCTCCCCCATCAAATAACTGTGCTTAAAAAATGGAAAATTCTTTAGAGTTCAAAGTTATTGAATTAGTGACATATTTAAATATCTATTAACTTCCTCTCATCATCTGTGCGCTTGTGGTTTTCTCACTACAAAAATGTATTATAAAACATGTATCGTAAAAATCCCTCATGTAATTTCTTCTGTTTTTATCAGTTTAAATGCAATGCAGGTTTTAAAATTCATGTATCTTTCAAGCGGAGTTTTAATTCTGGATGAAAAGCTGTTGTGTAAAATAGCTGAGTTTGAATCAAGTCTCCCAGGATTCAAAAATAAAGCATGGGAAATGTTTGCATAATGCTCAAATGTAGGTCTCCTAAAATATCTTTTTCTTTCATTTGTGAGATCATTTTCATGCAAAATATGTAAAAATTAAGGAAAAATGTAAAATGTTCCTTACTATGCTTCCCTCTGAAAAAAAAACTCTGCAGTAAGATTTATCAAAGCATGGGGATTTGCATGATCTTTAAACCAACGGAAAGCCAAATAGATGTCAGCTTTAAGTATCTGAAATGGCTTCTCAAAGTACTGAAGTGAAGAACGAGTGAGAAGGATTTATATATTACTTTTGGTGGCAGAGTCTTTTCTCCTTTTAACCTATTACATATTACCCAGTGCTGTCTGCAGTATTATAAGTTTTATTATCTTATATAAAAGTGACAAGAGATTAAGGTTATACCGGAATCGGAGAAAAGTGAAGGGAAACAGGCCCTGAAATATATAGTCTGTTCTGGCATATGGTTGCTGTAAGATATAAATCAAAGCAAAATCTGAACTGCCAGGTATAATCTGTACTAATTCCATGAAAAAAAAAAAAAAAAAAGGTAATCTTTAAAGGACAATTTCAATTGCTGTGTTCATAACTAAGCATAGGATGTAGGCAATTTCTTGTAGGCAAGTAGGCATACCCATTTATTTTAATTTACTACAATTAAAGAATTCTAGGGAGGCTATTTAGCAAGAAAAAATATTTTTCTACCTATCTTGTAAATATATATTAACTCTGATTTTATCCTTATGCCAGGTACAATGTAGGAATACTGAGTTGTGGGATAGACTGGGGAAGGCAACTGCTTTATCCTTTTAATTTGTTTTATAAATTAAAAAAAGACCTTAAATCAACAAATGCAAGAAAAGTCATGATAATTGTATGTTTTATGTTGCACCTTCTACCTGCAAAGTGATTGAAATTATTTCCAAGCAAGCCCTCAAAATTTTTAACGTTTTAACGTACGTGCACATACACATAAAATTTAAGAATGAACTCAGAAGAATGGCACTTTCCCTCTGGCTGAAATCTAGACTATGATTTTAAATAGTCTAATATATACAGAGGCAAGAGAAATCTTTTTGTTGCCGGCTCTTCTAAGGGGAAAAATTAAAACTGTCAGCCAGTTTCTCAGTGTTATAAAATAAATAACCAATCAAATTGCTGTTGCTTACTTAATCCCGGCTTTACTCATTAACTCAAGAAGTTTAGCATTCATCAGGACAGGACTGAACAGCGACATGCAGTAGATACGTGTCCTTCACAAGTAATAATAAAATAATAATAACAAAAACCCACAACATATTTTAACAAGAAGGCAATATTCTGAATTGTTTGATCAAATGATGCTTTATTATTTGCTGCTCAAAACTTGTATACATTCAATACATTTTATTATTATCACAAAGCATGCAAATCTTCTGTCAAACATTGGATAATTCTGTTCTAACATTTTCCTCTTCCACCTTTACCTCCCACTGAAATCAGTCTTATGCAAATACTGAACTTAATGAACACGGAGAACCTCCTGAGCTTAGGGGAGAAGATCTGGGCTTGAGAGCCTCCTTACTTTGTGATAGATAAAAACTGAGCAAAGTTAAACCCAAATAGACCTCTGAAAGTAACCTTGGCGATCTTGTGAGGGATCCGTGGAGGGCAGAGGAGAAATGGTAGGATGATTTTTTTCATTTTTTTTTCCAGCTCTAGGGAGGGTGTTATGCCACCTGCATTGTTCATATATTAGCTGTTAGTTATATTGCTAATGTCGATTACTTCGCAGTGTTTAAAGAACCCGGTTGAGAAGGTTGGGTACTGTGCAAGCAAGGGAGAGGAGCGCAGTCCTACCCAGGGTTAGAGCCGAAACACGCTGAAGGCAGCCCTCTCCGCTGCAGTGGGCTCGACATGGGCCCCGAGGGAGAAAAAGCCCTTTCGCTTGTGAATGCAGGTGTGTGTGTAGGGTTGGCAGTTGTTAGCTTTGGCATTTTACCACGCTACACATCTGCAGGATTTTATACAAATTGATGCATCTCCTTAACAACAAATTATCGTTACATATTGTAAAGATGCATCTAAAAAATTTAACAGCTGCATATACAGTAGAAAAGTAATTGTTTAAAATGTATGTCTATATATTTATTTGTACGTGAAAGACTCTATGATCTGTCAATTATGTATCTATGTTAGTGCAGGTCCAGATCTAGCTGAGCAGTCATTTCTGCCTGTGTATATACAAACACACATGCATACCTATATGTAGAAATAAGGTGGTTTAAAGCCCATGATCTTTAAATTTTAATTTCAAGTACTTTCAATAACACATCCATTGTTTGATGCAAAATGTACATACAGGTTTTAAAATGAGAGTGAGATATCTTACACTGAATATGTGTGTTTCGTATGCCAATCTATAGCAAAGTCTGCAATGAACAAATATCAGTGTACATGAACATATATATCTATGTAGATGTATCTAGATACATATGTAGATATACAAGCATGCACGCATGCATATATGGATATAATGTTATGTATATGGATGTATAGATTCATTATTGTAAAGGTTATTTTTTTTAAATATATGCTGTTTTTTTTTGATATTTTTGCATATGTGTGTATACACTTCTATGCATCCAGACAGCAAATAATGCATCATTATGCAAGAAATTACAACACTTATTTAAAACTAATAAATATTAGTTATGTATGAATAGAAAATGGATACTTTATGATTATACCCATATCTGCAGATGGTCAAAAATCCCCAAGCAGAAAGAGAGAAAGGGCTAGGCTTTCTGGAAAGAGATTGCAATCTTTGTCAGAGATGGTAAATAAAAGAATACTTCATATTTTATCAGCCCCAAAACCAGAGCAAAACAAAAGAACAGATTTTGAAGAGTTAAACCTGTAAAAAAAAAAAAATCTACAAAAATATGTTGTAAGTGCCCTTTTGATTTGTCTCAAACTTCAAGAAAGGTGAACTGTGTTAAAAGAGGATGTGGCATGAAAAATTTGAAGTGGTTTGGGGCCCAAAGCTGCAAACCTTTCCACATGTGAATAATTCTACACACACAGTAGTCTCATTGAAGTCAATTATCAAATTTTATACAACCTAGAATATCGGTCCATCAGTTCGGTCGCAGTGCAGTTAGGCTTGTGGGGAGATTTGCTTTATAACTGGGAGTCCATTCTGATACACAGGGTGGCTTTTCATAGGGATGTACAATAGCACAGTAGTCTGCGTGTAGCGCTTTATCCACGTTCATCTGCAAGCGTATCTGTATGCCCATCTGGACCCAAAAGTATGCCAGTGGTGAATATATATACTTACATGTATACGTATATAAGTGTGTGTGTGTGTGTGTACAAAACCAGAGCTATGAGGGAACGCAGACGGACAGATGGTTGGCGAACGTCAGAGCTCGAACACACACACGTGTGACATTTGCACATCAGCTGCTCCATTTCAGGCCGCATGTGTGCTGAGACTCAAGAATTTCTTCACTGTTTAAGAGCAGAGAAGAAAAGCTATCACAGAGAAGGGTGGGAAAGGAAGGTGGCATACCCTGTATCTTGCAGATGGAAACGCTTGGTAAGTGCAAGAGCACGTGCAACACTTTGGGCACGACATGCTGCTCCATTTCTGCTGACTTTGGAGGGTATTGGACCAGGCTGAGAATGGCACATGGACCAGTTCACTGTGAAGGGTTTAATTCCCTACAGGGGAACCTAGAGGTTTACCCAAATTTTACTTTGGAGAGGATGCAACCTTTCTCCTGAAGATGGGTCAGTTTTGAAAAAGCCTTGTAGCGCTTTGAATACCGCACAATCCATAATTTACTCTGTCATGCCATAAACATGGGAAAAAAAAAAAAAAAGACTTCAGACTTGTAGATTGAATTTTGAAGCAGGTACTTAACACAGCTGAATTGAATTCTGTTGGATTTAGGCTCTCTGACCGATACACAAGAGTCTTACAGAGCTTTTGTTAATTTTTCAAGTGGTTCTAATTATTTATGTTCATGCCTAATCTGTAAGTAACTGAATTAAGGTGTGATTAGTCACAAATAAAGGGCTCTTGCAGATAAAATAAGTATTTTCTTTATTTAATGGGTTAACTAAAATGAGAGTTGAATAGTTTTTCTCAGTGACTATAGTAAATTGAATAGATCTTCAGATGTGTCATTATCCGTTGCTTATATGTATTAATTATGGGTACTGTTACTAAAGTAATGAACTACCAATTTTTAATTTAAATGATAACATTATGCAGCTTTATAGTTATGTTCATGTTTGTAAGCAAGTGTGTAAATATGTACATTTACTTACGAGAAAAGCTTTCATCCATTTACTTGGACTTCATATCTAATTCCAAATAACATTGGTCTGAATTTGTCATTGTTTTATAGCAAGATTCCCCGGTCTCAGTATGAGGGTTATTCTTTTAAATCTGATGACTTGTGTTCCCTGGTTAATAACAAAGTTGGCAACATGACTGAATATTTGATCATAAAACCTTTACTTCAGTTTCAGTTGTTAAAACTGCCAAACAAAGAAACCGAGGCTTTTATTTTCAGGTTTTGTATTGATCCTGCAGTGATTTTTGCAAAGGTTCCTAAGACCGTGTTTGTCCATTCTTCAAATCTGCTGAATTAGATTTTTTTTTTTTTAGAATTTCAGTTTTGCATTTTTTTTTCAAAATAAAGCATTGAAATTCTAAAAGAAGAACAGAATTTCAGTTTGGCAAATAAGGGAATGACAGAAAAATTTCTAAGTTTTTATGACTGCAATTTTTTATTTATTTTTCTATTCTGGAAGAAAATTGTTTCTTGAGATGAGATGAGATGACAAGACATCCTGACTGTGACAATATGGGCTCATTGCATGTCGCTTGCTCTTCTAACTTTAGGAAGCCATTGCGGTTATGATTGTACTTAGGGATAAAATATCTGTATAACAGCTCTCATCCAAGCTTGTATGCATCTTCATAATTCTTTAAAATAGAAAAACACATTGAGAGATAATCTGGCAGTTAATCTGTCTATATCATAAATACACCAGATGATTGAAGCACCAGCAACCAAATAACCTGCTGTCTTGCTCTTGGGCCAGGGAATACAGATGGATGCTGCGGTTGTCTGCTTGGAAAGTGAGCGGGTTGGATGCAGATTTTTTGGTGGAGTAGTTTGGGGAAAATACGCAGCATCTTGCAAAGGTGCGGGCTGTGCACCAGTTCCCCTTCATGGCAGCGGTACCACCACGGAATGGCACTATGGACTGAAATGGTGACGCTGAGAAGAAGAGAGGCTATTTCCTAGACTGACAAGACCGGGGCTACTTAGTGCTATAGACCAAAATCATTTTAAAATGGGGTCAAAATCCAGGAGGTAGCTAACGCAAGTGTCAGAGCATCAGGTTAATGACTGCATGACAGGAAACTGCAGCAAGGGGCCACCGGCTTGCAGACCAGCAGCAGGCTCCAGACAGGCCACAGCCGATGTATGAGTTTGCAGCAGCCCTGGGCTGCGGCGGCACAGGCCCCTGCAGCAGTCTGGAGGTTTGTGACTGAACGGAGCAAGTACGGTTTGCTCATGGAGTTGAAGACCAGGCGGCATGTGATGTTGGTGACCTGGTGATCTAGCTGGGCATCTAGACTGGATCCACAATGTCCATGGGGTCTCCGTCGGGGGGGGGCAAACATCTCCCTGCTGCACCTTCTGGGTGCTGCCCCTCACAGCTTATCTGACCTCTCTTGATTTTCTGCCAGACCTCCTCCTCCTTCTCCTTCCCTTCTTCCTTCTCTTCCTCCTCCTGCTCCTCCTGCTCACAGGAGTTGCTCTTAGGCCCCATCTGCACCCTGCAGCGCTCAGGGCACCCATGGAGGTGAAGACGTAAAGCCGCGCACTGTTCCGGTCAGTGACAACAGTCTCCATAAATCCTTCCTCTCCTTTAGGGCCTCTAAATAAGAGACACAATGGAAGTTTTTATATATCTGCAGTACAGTTGGAATGAGCATTGATGATAACCAACACGGTGGAGGTGTGCTGTAGACACGCTTCTGCAGACCCCATCTCCATGTGAGGTGGGACTGCGTGAGGAGTAACGCATGCAGGCAAAGCCAATATGTGCGGTCAAGTATTGCACAGCCACTGGAAGTCTCTCCAGTGGTTTTCAACCTTTACTTTTTTTTTATTACCACAAATATTTTTACTTCCTTGCAACATCAGTTTTCTTCAAGAGCTACTGTACACAGTGTTCAAGATGAAAAATTAGCCTGCTTTTATCCTGATATCAACAGGAACTGCACTAAGACATAATTGTGGTAGGGACCGGATAATGGCAATAATAGTTAGCATGTTAATTGCTTTAACTCTCTGAAGCATTTTGTGGCTGCCAGATCAGTGTAGCATCTGAAAAGCCTGTTGTCTTGCCTGCGTGATTTTGTTTATGTATGAGCTCATCCCTTCCAAATCCCAGCCTACCTGGTGCTGCACAACACACAAGATAGGGTTTTGAAATCAGGAGATCCTGATCCTTTAGCTTTTCTCCCGTCATAAGGCAGTGTTTCACCACAGTGAGCTGTGCTCACAGTGACCCCGCAGTAGATGCCAGGGATGTTCCTGGCAGGAATGAAAATCCCATTTGGTTCAGCCAGTAAACTTACCCCTTCTGATACAAGCAGTCCTGCTTTTGTGTGTTGGTAGATTTGTTTCAACAAACATTAGATTAGTGTTTTGCGGATGTATTTTCACGTGAATCCTCCACCCGCGAGGAGCCTGGAGCTGCTCTGCTCCTCCTCCCATACTGTCGCATCCCATGTCATATTCAGCCATGACCAAGTGTGAGGCATTTACCTGCATGGGACTGCTGGGCTGAGCAAAGACAGCCAAACACATGGCAGCAGGACCAGGCCTGGGGCAGCTTGCATGGAAGCGGTGAAACAGGACCTCGTGATAGGAACAAAATCCATGGGTACGAGCGCCGCAGCATCGTGCTGCCCAGCGGGATCCCGCAGAGCGGCTGCAGTGGGGCTCTGGCATGGCTCTGTGGGTGCTGTCCGTGCTCCCAGGGAAGGACAGGCCACAACTCTGCCCTCCGCTCCGCCAGAAACCCCGACCCTGCAGGCTGTGAGGGGTTTTGGGGAGGTGGCTGCCCCCACTGCGGGTGCCCGGGGTGATGCTCCTGTCGTCACCTCGGGGCTGAGGCCGAGGGCTCTGTAACCACACACCCGTATGAGGCCCTCTGTTCCGAACACAGGGGGAGAAAAATGGGAAAGCGAAGCAAAGCGTTGCATAGACGTAGTTACACAGACAATACGGCATCTTTGAAAAAACAGTGTTCTATCCAAAACGGTGCAAGAATTTGCTTTGAAGCTAATCCCTAAATTCATAGGGGTCACTATTCATGACTGTATCAGAATTAGACATAAATTCTCATACTTGATATTATAAAAGCTCTCACCATATTATTTAAGTAAAATCTTTTGTTTTTACAAGTGATGAAAGCATACATTGAAATAGTATAAAAGAAGATCTATGTTTCTGGAATTCCACATACAATATAGACTTGATAAAATCGGTAAAATTAGGCAAACCGAAGTGTTGGAAAAAATTCTGCAGTAGGTTAGACTCAACTGTCCATGATTAGAAGGTTTTGTGCAGTCTTTTAATGGGTGTAACATGCTGGACTGTCAGACCAGGACTGTCGTATATAATATGAGAGAAGGGAACCAAAGCTTTTGCAAATACTTACACAACTGGCTGTATACTGGTGTGTAGCAGTGCCCTGTACTGGCCCGTCCTTTAAAGGACATTGCTTTCTATTGCTGTTTCATCTAAAGGTTTTTCCACTAATTGAGATGAACGTGTATAATTATTTTAACTCATCCTCTCCTATCCTGAGGCCGTGTCAGTGGCAGGCTATGTGCATAGTTTAGAATAGCTCGTCAGTATCCCAACAATACATGCTGGTGCCTGAACTCCAGCAAGCTGTGAACAAAAGCAAGACTGGGACCACTGACTGCAGTCTGTCCTCTGGAGCAGAGTAGGGATCTGGTTATGTGTGGTGCATTTTTATAGATCAAAACAGTTTGCTTTGAAAACTTAGCCACGCTGTCATGCTGTTTCATCTTTTATGATTGCGTGTCGACTAGCCATGTACATTAGCTCTCAAAACCTTTTTTTAGGCTTTAATCATTTAAATATTTTATTTTCAAAATGGCTAACAAAATCAGACCTGTTTATCTTCAAGCTGAGTAGCAGAACAGTCTTTTTATCCATCTTCTTCTATTTTGGCATTTATGAAATTTAAGATTTGTCGGCATTTATGAAGAGTCATGCTTTGGGCATTCTGACTTTTCCGCACATTCAAATATAAACAAAGTAATGAGGCTAAGGGCATTAAAGACTACTTGCACCAAAGAAATGTTTGTTCCAAGAAGAAGACCTGGTACACGCTAACTTTCTCCTGTGAGCACATGCTTTTTTCTGAATCACGCACTACCAGCTTGTGGTGAATGGTGGTGTTTTAAAACTGTACTGCTGACACAGTTTTGAAGTAGAATACCCCATAGGAAAGATGATGATGCACTTAAGTAGTTGGACCACATATCCTGTGTATACTTTTTGAATTTTCATGGTTGTATTTTTTAAATATCTTGTCTAATTCCCTTGAGAGCTAGCTTGGGGAATGGAGTAGGGCTTAGATGAAGCATGAAAAGCGAATTTCCAGTGGCTGCCACCCCACCTTTAGCTCTCGGAGCAGCTCGTTTCCCAGCAGGCAGGAATGAATACCTGCCTCAGCCTCTATCCTGCTTCCCAGAAATGAGCTGAGATGACGAGCGTGTGGCCGTGCGCGCAGGCCAGGAAGCGCCGCCTGTCGCAATGGCTCCCGCAGATCCCCGTCACCCCGCTGAGCACAGAGCTGCCCCGCGGCCTCGGCGCCGCCTCTATAAAGCAACGTGCACCAGCCAGGCCCTCACACATCTTTCGGCCGGTGTGTCGGGTGGGAGAAGTACCTGTGTGCGGGCACGCCGGCAGCACGGGAGGAGGTAGGAGGCTGCCTCGTTGCAAAATGGAAGGAGGGGAGTTGCCAGCAGCAGTTGTCAACGCCTGTGCAATGTGCTCTCTAAGCTTGCCCAGCGCTCTTCTCTTCTTTCCCTCTGTTTTTCCCCTCTGTGAAGTAAGACGAAGCTTTGAGCGTACTAGAAATGTGCGGTGGTGGGGTTAAGGTAGCAAGACTGGGGAGCGTTACTGTAAGGTCGTGTATATGCTTCGGGTGGCCCTCATTCATTTCTGTGCAAATAACCCACAGTCTGACTTCTCTGTCCATATGTGAAGGAGACAGAAATACGTTGTCTGTGTAACACGAACAGGAAATTTTGAAATTGTCCAGTGATATTTTGTTTTAACCAGTTTTGCTGAGCAGAACTAATTTTCCTTCGGTTTTGCAGTTAGTGAATTTTGTAGCGTTTTGTGTGCAGCTCCGTGTGAGCAGTGAATCTTGCACACAGCCAGTGGGGAAGAGACGAATGCTTTCAAAATAGGAAAATTTGACTGAATGCTGGCAGGAGCTCAAAAGCAATTGCATACTACGAAGAGTTACTCTCAGTTTGGTTTTTCAACAGACTAAATGTCAGGGCAGCTGCATCCCCTTCAGATGAAGTTGTCTGACTGGGGCAGCACTGGTGGTGTGGCTTGCTTTGGCTCATGTTATCTTGTTTGTTGGAAGTGATTTGTAAGAAACATTTTGAACTTTTTTGGTATTTTCGCTGCGCATCCCACATTTCTTTTGAAAACTGTTAAGGTTCATGTCAGTCAAGATTTGCATCTGAGGTCTTTCCTTGCTCGTTGTCGCAAGCAGTTTGGCATTGCCACTCGTTATAGAATTGCTTAAATAGTCAAATCAGTTCATGAAGTGATTTTTTTCTTGTGGATACCACCTTTAGGGGACAAGGGTATATTTTCAGTCTGAACTAATGGGTTGGGAGGAGTTCAGGATTTTGGCTGTCTTGGTGAAAGTCAGAGGCAGGAATTGTCTCACTAAAAGCAGGTCAGTAAGATTGTAACAAGTTAACCTGATTTTATTAGCTCTTTAGAAAATTGGAGGGAAAAAACAGCTGGTCTCAGCGCAGAACAGCAGGGGTGATAAGACTGTTATTCCTGTGGAGCAGCAAGAAGGCTGCTACACATGCTGCCGGCTGGGAGGGACAGCAGGGTTCAGCGTCCTCCATGTGGGGTAATCCCCACGGCCGTCCCAGGACGTGTCCAAGGAACTTTACCTTGATGGAAAATGATCTGTTCACTGTGGGTTACAAATGTTACATTTTATTTTTACTCTTCCAGAAACATCGCTTGACTCACTGAAGAATTAAAACTGACAGCACCGCAGAGCCGTGTGGGAGAAAAGGGGATTTTAGACTCAAGTGACACAGTCAAGTCTTGAGGAGTAAAGACATTTGGATGGTTTCTCACCAAATGGAAGTTATCTAGAGAGCCCCCAAGACCACTGCATCCCCTCATCGTGCTTCTGCTGCGCCGAGACAGTGCTCTTGGCCCTGGACGTTAATAAAATGCTGGATTCAATCAAGTGTGTGCTGGTGGGGGACTCTGCGGTGGGGAAAACATCTCTCTTGGTACGTTTCACCTCTGAGACTTTTCCAGACGCCTACAGACCCACTGTGTATGAAAATACCGGAGTGGATGTCTTCATGGATGGAGTACAGATTAGCCTAGGTCTCTGGGACACATCTGGCAGCGATGCCTTCAAAGGCATTCGCCCCCTCTCCTACCAGCAGGCAGATGTGGTGTTAATGTGCTACTCGGTGGCGAACCACAGCTCCTTCCTAAACCTGAGGAACAAGTGGATCGGCGAGATCCGCAACCATTTGCCTCGCATCCCCGTGCTGGTGGTGGCCACTCAGACTGACCAGCGCGACACGGGGCCCTACCGCTCCTCCTGCATCAGCCCGATGGACGGGAAGCGGCTCGCCCAGGACGTGCGAGCCAAGGGCTACCTGGAGTGCTCTGCCCTCAGCAACCGCGGCGTGCAGCAGGTGTTTGAGTACGCCGTGCGGACAGCAGTCAACCAAGCCAAAAGGCAGAACAGGCGGAAGCTCTTCTCCATTAACGAGTGCAAGATCTTCTGAGGGCTGCCGGCGGTGGTTTTGCCTGCGTTCGTTCTCTCTGTCTTCTCACAGAGACGCTGCGGCAGAGATAATGGGGGGTGAATCAAAGGAGGACTCCTGGCAGGACCACAGTGCAGGTGCTCCTAATAAGACAGATGCACGCTCTCTCTGATCTGTTCCCCCACCCAACACGCATGGGCACTATCTTTAAAAATGACGGGTGCAGGTGAACGCAGCCCTGTGCTTGGACTTTGCTGTCCTGGACTGGAGGATTTACAGACCATAGCTGTGCTGATTTTGTTACTTGTGTTCCTCAGTTGTTGGTTTGTCTGCATTTATTTAATGAAAAACTTCTGCCTGGATCAGCCTCCCCTCGATGTATCTGTCTATGTGGAGATTTTTTTTTTACTCTAAGGACTTAATGTATAAAATCTGACCATTGTATATCTATTTAAAAGAGTCTTGTATTTGTTGTTGTAAAATCCTGACACTTTGTTTTCATATTTTGGAAGTTCTTCCTCATATTTTGGAAGTTCTTCCTCTACCTAACCACAGAAGCGAATCATCTTATCCATACAATAAATGGCCTGCAGGCAAGCCGACCACTTCTTACACATGCCTGAGTTACTGCACGACAGTGACTGAGCCCAGCGTGTCCAGCGTAGGAGTGATTAAAACATATTTGATAGATATTTGATAGTTGACCCATGGCTCTGTGAGATTTATGTTGTTATCATAGTCCTCTTCCTAGGAAAATGGAGACTGCCTCAGGTCAAAAATGGGATGAAACAGGAGGAACTTTACTTAATTCTTCCTAGACCTGACCTAATTACAACCCCAGAAGGGCTGGCTTGCAGTCAGGGCTTGTTTAGACACACGGGTTGGGTGGCAGAGACAAATCTGTACTATCATCATCTCTCATGTCTCTGATGTAGTTTTGGAGGCAAAAGATTTCATTGTCCAGGGATGAAGGGTATTTTTTCATGAGCACTAAAATTCTCACAATATTTTAGTACATTTTTTAATAAACTGTGGTTTTAGTGAAACCAGTGACCTACTATAGTAAAAAAATAATTACGTGGCAATGTTGAACATGCATATTTAGAATGGATAAACATTTTTTGGGGTTTGAGTGGTAAGAGTAACTGCCTTGGTTCTATAAAGCAACGACTGAAGCGGGTTTTGCACCCTGGGGAGCTTGGCAAGGCTGAGCGTCAAATCCTGGCATACCGACTTGGGCCAAGTTACCCTCCTGCACAGAAAGCCAGGCTGAGGAGGTGGAAACTCCAGGTGTGTAAGAGGACTCTGCTGGAAGATGGAGGGAGTCAACCTGCAGGGGTTCGTCTCACCACGTTGTACGTTCCTTGTGAGCTGTGGTGTCCCCCTTCTCCTCATGTTGTCTTCACCAAACTCGCTGCCCCACATCATCCCTCAGGTCTTGCAGACCTGTCTCATTCCAAGGTTTCTGCTGCCCTTCCTGTTCTTCAGCTAGCTCAGAACTGGCCCTTGAGGGGCTGATATCACACTGCCATGGACAATGGTGTACAAAACCGTAGGATGATTCTCCTTCTCCGTGGAGATCCCAAGAGAATGAGCAGTGTCTGTTCTGACTAAACCCTGACTCATGTGTCTCAACAGGAATGGATGCAATGGCTTTTCTAAGTCAAATCCAAGGTGGGACTTCAGGAGTTACCCTACTGAGCAAATAACCTATAGCTGGGATCTAATCTACCTATAGGTTATCCCTGAAAAATCAGTTGTGTGCTCTTCTCCACGCTCTGTTATACCTCTGAGCTTCTCCATAAAGAGAAATTCCAAATGAAATTGTTCTTCTCCTATGAATCCCAGAGAAGATCTCATTTGTGATGTAGGTGAGCAAGTATCTGCATCGTGAGCACCTTGAATAGCAGTGGTGCGCAGGACACTTGATGTTGTAGTAGTCACGACAGCTCCCAGCCTGGTGTTTAGCACTCATCAACCTTATTCCAAGGGAGACTCCTGGTCATTAAAACATGTTGGTCTCATGCGAGGTGTCTGTATCAGCTTCAAATCTTTGCAAGCTTCTGCATCAGAGTACACAAGACGAGGGCTCTCATCACCACCCATCTTTCCCGTACTCTTCTCTTTCTGACCCCTCTTTCTCTTTGTAAAGCTTTACGTGTACATTGCAAATCCTTTGCCCCCTGAAACACTAAAACTGACATGTTTGTAAAAGAACCCGAACTGCCTGATAACTTATGCTGAGTTACACAAGTAGCTAGGTATTTGCAGTCTTCATTTGAAAATATTTTGGCTTTGGAAGAAATGTTTCTATATCTCAATTCTTGTAATGCGTCTTCACTGAAAGTGTTTTTTTTCCCCAACCCTAATTTAAAAGTAGCCATTGTTACTGTTTGAACATTAAAGATCATGTGCAAAATATCACTCTTGCTATTGTCCCTTTTTTACTAGCTGATTTAATGTCTGTTTTCATCAATGTGAAACATTTTTTGAAACACTTTTTGCCAGCATGTTCTGTTATCTGGTGGTGTGTGTATGGTCTTCTTTTCTTTCCTTCTTTCTTTCTTTCCTTCTTTCTTTCCTTCCTTCCTTCCTTCCTTCCTTCCTTCTTTCTTTCTTTCTTTCTTTCTTCTTTCTTTTTTCTTTCCTTCTTTCTTTCTTTCTTCTTTCTTTCTTTCTTTCTTTCTTTCTTTCTTTCTTTCTTTCTTTCTTTCTTTCTTTCTTTCTTTCTTTCTTTCTTTCTTTCTTTCTTTCTTTCTTTCTTTCTTTCTTTCTTTCTTTCTTTCTTTCTTTCTTTCTTTCTTTCTTTCTTTCTTTCTTTCTTTCTTTCTTTCTTCTCTGGGTAAAGCTTTGCTTACAACAATTTATGCTGCTGTTTTTATGTGTTGACAAACAGTAACTGCTAGGCCAGGATGCCCTGCTACGGTCTCCGTCACAGGATGCTGGGATTCAGGGAACAGAAAGCTCCAAAGAATTGTTGTATCAGAAAAAGCCAGATGAAAATGTTCACACTGTAATTCAAAATCCCATTCCATCTATATTGGCTTCACAAAGCTTGTGATAATATGTTATAAAATGATGAATTTTTCATTGCAACTTGCTGAAGCAAAATGGATAGGCTTCCCTGAGCTGGCGATATGGGATGCACAGGGAATTCAGGAGTGGTTTGATAAACTCTTCGTTGTGCATCCTAGAGCTGGTGTGAACCCACTGAAAGTTGGCTGATTTTTAAAATCAAATTGAAGAGAGGATAAAGTAACAGAGGGATTTGGGTTTGGCGTTATGCGAAAAAAAAGAACTGCTTCCAATTTTCACAGCCTGCTTATTTTCAGGCTCTTAAAGCTAAAAGGCACTTTTCATTGGGAGCAAACTGTGAGACACTTTATTTCAGTGTCTGCAATTATGCGGCTTCCTGGGCTGATGTGCTCAAAACGTGTGGCAGCTCAAAAGCAGAGTGACATCTGGACGTGGCAGATCCTGGCAGAAAACCCTGCTGGGTCTGGGCTGGCACCGCTCGTGCTGTAAGAGCACCACAGCCTGCACGGACACGCAGACCCGCACAGCGCCTCATCCAGCGCAGCCCCTCAGCCGTGCCCAGAGCCAGCCCTGCAGGAGGACAGACGGACAGACAGACAGACCTGCTCTCTCCTCAGGCCTCACCCTGCTCAGGGACTGACCAAAGCCCTGCGGTGCCAGGCTGAATGCTCCTGCCAAAAAGCGCCGCCAGCGCAAATCACATAGCTGCTTCTCTTTATTTCTGAGAAATACTAATCTCTATTTGAGTGATTCAAGATGCTGGGCCACCTCCTGTTTTCTCTCTTTCTTTTTTCTTTAGATGAAAAGATATTTCCTTTCAACGCTCTGAATTATGCAAACTTGAAAATGTCACTCAGTGTCCCCAGCCGGATTTGGCCGAGCAGCTTACTGGGGTGGAGCCAGCGCTTCTGCGACCGCGCTGTGTACGCGGTGCGGATGGCAAGGGGAGGGATGGACAGCTTATGCCTCCCCCAAAAAAACATTCTGGGGTTATTTTGTCAGCGTTACTTGGGCAACGGGGTCCCTGGGTACAGCTCTGTGGTAAAAACCCAATGCCAGTATTCAAAATACATTCAAATGACAGCTGGGCAAAAGCGTTTAGCTTCTGAAATGAGGTGCAGCCTGGTGGCTTGAGCCGCTCTGGCCGAAAGGAGGAACCTTGCCCAAACGTTCCCTTTCTGACGTTTCAAACCTTTCACTTTATTACTTTGCTGCTAAATTAACTTTGGCTTACTGTTAAAATAGGTTGAAAATAATGAAAAAAAAAAAAGAGAGAAAATATTAGAAACAAAATGAGATCAGCAATAGCACCGCTATTTTCGTCACTATATAACTTCTCTTTTTGACAGAAAAAGATCATTTTGGGTCACAATTTTTTTAATGCATTCTGCAAGTTGGATAAAAAAGTTTAATAGATCCACAATTATGATTAGAACTGGAAACTATTATTTAGCAAAGTATGGTAAGTATGGCCTATGTTATTTTATATACAAATTTCACAGGCTTTCTGTACTTACTTGATCTATGGCATAAGATATAAATATTTTCTAAGATTAAATAATTAAAATGTTACATTCCCCCCCCCCCCCCCAATTTTATATAGGAAAAATTATTCAAGGTTGTTAGATATAATTGTTGTTGTTTTACCAGTCCAATATTTGCAATTAATGGTTTGCAAATATTTGTGTAATTTTATGTGTACTCTGCAATTGCTAATGTGTCTGACCACATACTAGCTAATGCTTGTGTTGCGTTAACCTGTTGTCTTTTCATACATGCTACCACCAAGAAATAAATCACCACAGGGATCAGGTGTGAAGAAAAAAAGAAATGTCAGCATCTGACATCTCAGCTTTCCCTGTATTACGATTGTATTCAAATGAGTACAGCTATTAAAATAATTTCAAATAAATGAGGCAGTTCATGTCCCCTAGCACTTTCTCCTGATGCCTCTCTGACACAGGGCCCAAGTGTTGGTGACGAGGATTAAAACCAAACCAAACCAAACCAAACCAAAACATTTCAGAAGATCAGAACAGCTTGTCCCTGCCTTTGTGAGTAAGTTAACCACGTTGACTTCATTAAAAGTCAGTTCAGCCTCTGGAAACAAGCCAGATATAAACGCAGTTGGGTTAGCTGGAGAGCCTTGTTAGAAAATTCTCTCTAAAAACTGTGATGAACTTTTTCCTCTGGATGTGAGGAAACCTGTTTTATGTCTCAGAGATCTCCCTCACAGCTGTAAGTGTGAAAAACCCAGGTGAGTTATCACGGTGCACCTGCTCTAGCTGACCTGCGTGTCCCTCACGTTGCGCTCTGAGCAGCCGGCTGTGCAGAACCAAATTCAGGGAGAAAACGACCCTTTTGCACATTTAGGTGTTTATGTTGCCGTAACTGCTTAACTGTAGCTATGGTGGCCGGCGTGGTTCCTCCTGCCCAGGGGCACCAGGATGGTGAAGGAGCAGCATCACCGTGCGGCAGCCCTGCCCGCACAGCCAGGGGCAGGGAGATGGCCCTGGCCAAAATCTCCCCTTC
This sequence comes from Anser cygnoides, assembly GCF_040182565.1. NCBI lineage: Eukaryota > Metazoa > Chordata > Aves > Anseriformes > Anatidae > Anser > Anser cygnoides. The sequence goes on from NC_089876.1 coordinate 24,546,613, forward strand.
ATGGCACGTCCCTTCCCGGGACCTTCCCTGCAGAGCCCCGGGTTAGTAATTAGCAAAGAATCTAGAGGTGTTGCTGCCTTTCTAGTTATGAAAAAGTGAATGAGCAACGTCTTGCACCTTCCACAAGCAGCCTACATGAGGCTCTCTGAGGGTTTCTCTCATCATTTCTCTCCCCCCGTGCAGAAGTCAGCATGATTCATGGCGGGGTGGAGCAGAAGGGCACAAGCATGTGTGTGTCAGTGGTTGTTTCTGTCTCTGGAAAAGAGGAAGGAAACGACGACCGATGCCTCTGCACAGTGCGAGGTGCTCGCCTGCCCGCACCGGCAGCATTTCCAAGAAGCCTCCACACGCCCGCTGCTGAAGGGGTGCCCCGGGCCTGCACCGTCCCCGCAGAGCAGGACGGCGGCTCCTGGGCACGAGGCAGTTCCCCGTGGCCGGGGATGCCTCCCCACAAAGCCCCATCGCCGTTCTTGTGCCAAAAAGGGTGAGGTTTTCGAAAGAGCAGGCTTTTTTCTGCTCGCTGCCCGCTGCAGAGGCCTGTGGTTGGGCTCCGCTCGGGCTGTGCTGCCTCTCAGATGTCAGGTCAGGTACGGGGGATGGGTGCTCGTCAGCCTGTCCGGTGAATTAATTATGTAGGAGCGACTAGAAGGAGACTTCTGTGTCGTATACTGATAACACACATGCGACTGCTGAATTTTCTCTTTCTCAGAATACCCTGCTCTTATTACATAAGAAATGCTAACTGACTTTTTGGCTTTCGTTTGTCTGCCACCATGACATCAGGTCTGCTACTTAAAAGCCAGCGCCAGAGCCGTGAATGATGCAGGGTTCAACACAGCATGCACCTGAGTAAGGGCTGAAGGTCACAGGATTTCATAAGAGACTGGTTCAGGTTTCACATGGATCCTGGGCGTTAAAATATATACATATATTTAATTATCATATGGTATATGGAATTTGTACTGGTATCAGATCTGTCATAGAGCTGTTGAGCAACTAAACTAAAGCTGCAGCCTCGGCTCATGATTTGGGCGTTGGATTAGACAACTAATGTTGCTGTTTAATCCCTCTCCCAACACCGACTCAATAAAGCCAGGCCAAGTCCAGTTCAGTCAACGGGAAGCTTTTAAACTTAGCCAGGGTTTGGACCCAGTCTGTGCAAGACTGAACAAGTAACCTACAGAGATGTAAATCTGAACCGACTGCTGTTGCAATCAACCTGAATCAGGGATTAATTCAGGATCAGCTCGACCAGGTCCTAGTTCTGAAAAATGTTTCTGGTGATGGCTTTGACCTGCAGAGTTTGCTCTGGATGGATTTGTGACACAGCTGCACAGGACTGGGGCTCTGTACTGCTTCAGTTAACTGCAGGCATAGGGAGGAGGACAGAAAGAGAAGGGAGAGTATATACGATGCACTGACTCTTTTACTATTTTACCAGAATGTAATCACATCTGTCAAACTAATGCTCTTCTTAATTGCATAAAGTACAGGTAATGGGTTGAGCTAACATCTCGTTCATTAGTGACACGTTTAGAAATCAAACTGAAGGAGTAATGCTGAGCGCTGGGAGCAGGAAACAGAGGAAGCATCTCTCCATCCTCACCCCAAGTGCTCTTTCTGGAGCATGCTCTTACGTCTCGTGTAGGGGCTGCTGCTGGAGGCTGGGCTCTGGGCAGGACTGATCTTCGTGTGTGCTGCAGGGACAGTCTTACAGGAAGGACACAGTGGACAGTCCATAGGTTTTACTGAAATTTGATCACCTTGGAAGTGTTTCAGTTCCCTTTTTGAGTGAGCAAAAGGAATTCCACACAACTGGAACAAAAATTTAGGTTTAGCAAGACTGGTGAGAGCAGCCATGAGGTCACCAACTATGACCTTTGCACTGTTAGAATTTAACCCTTCCATGATTAAAAAAAAAAAAGGAAAGAAATTACCAATGTTCTCTAAATTGTTCCACTGGGATAGGAAATATTTCTTTCTGTGGTGGCAACAGACAGAGGTAGCCACATATAGTCTCAACCTTCCTATGTATTACAAAGCATAACTCAAGGAGATTAACTCAAGGAGAGGGCTTCTGACTCTACTCCACTTCTTCCACAGCTTTCCACCTGGCTGCCAAGAGAACTGATGAGCTGCTCTTGCTCTGGAACATCCCCAGGGTTTTGGCTCTGTGGCGTGCAGGCATTTAACCTTTTTAGTTTTGCCTGACTGTTCAGAGGTATGTAAAGAAAATGAGCCACCTTTATCCAGGAAATTCCCCTCCTGCTTTCATAGCTGATGCATACATAGCTGATGCATAGCTGAGTCCCACTGCTGAAGGTGTCACAGTTTAACTTCTAATGTGCAGGTGAAAAAAATCCCTATGAGCCTTGCCTCACAAAAAAGAAGATTAGTTGTGATGTTGCTGTCCTCCCCTGAGAAGAACTAGTTCTGGTGGACTTGATGTTTACAATAGGTGTCAGCCAATGCTGGTGGAGTAATGTGTCTGTGAAACCACACGGCAGAGATTGGAGGGCTATCACTGTATTGTCTATTAAAAACATGAACAGTAAGGCTTTAAGCAGAGAGTACAAGCAGCACATGAAGACAGACGTGGGTTCTCTAAAGATCTAAGGCAGAAGGGGCTGGTTAACTGGTTTTCTAAAAAGAGACTAATTTCTGACTGGGATTTGGGACAAATCACTCAGGGATGCTATTGAACTATCTGGCATTTGCCAGGCAGAGGAGCTTGGGTTCCTGCAGGGTAGTGCTCTGCACAGAAGAAAGAAAAAAAAAAAAGAGTGTGAAAACTGGAAATATCTACCTTTACGAAAATATCTACCTTTTGTTCCATTAAATTAGTTTGCAGAGCTGTGTGTGCTGTGACTAACAAGAGGAGCTACGAGTGTGCCAGGTATGAAGCATGAGATGCAGAAGGAGCATCTCATGGATGGACCACACCACTTCACAGTAGCCTGCAAGCACCAGGAGAACATACCTGGGGCAGGACGAGGAGAAGACAAAGCCAGGGAGCTCAGAGGCATTCTTCATGAGCACAGTGGACAAAGCAGCAACGGGAGATGAAGAGACAAGTCAGCATGAATGTGAGAGGAAATTACATTCATTTCTGTACAGGGCAGGGGTACGTAAGCAACTGCAGTGCTAAATAATTATGTAACACTTAAAAAAAAATCCCTAAGCCGTGGAAAAAAAAACTGTGCCAGGGTCTCTGAGGGCTTGCAGGTATATAAAAAGATCGGTTTTGTTAAAAAAAAAAAAAAAAAAAAGCTGCTTTGTGAAGGTGATGCTGTGCTTTTCTGGAGGAGAAAAGTGGTCATGGACAGTGGTGCCTCTGAACTGCAGCCCCGTGCTGGCGCTGCCCAGGCAGGCACACCTTACAGAGAGATGTTAGCCCAAATGGATGGAGATGATGAATCAGCCATTTTGCTGAAAAGGTCTCAGAGAGGCAGCAGATGAGAAGGCAGAGTCACAGGACTCAGGATAACCAAAACAAAAGAGAAGAGTGGTGTCGATACCCAGGGTGGCAGTGATGGCAAATTGTGGAGCATCCCAGGGGCTGTGGGAGGGCAGCCCTGGCACCATCCCGGCACAGTCTCAGACTTCCCCTCCCTGTATGGTAGTTTAACTACATCCCCCCAGGCTTGCTCACAGACCTTCACACACCATCTACTTGTGGCTGTTACTTGCAGGCCATTCTAGGTGCCATGCTGAATAAAGGCAGGCTCTGGGTCTGCAGTGGCGAATCCCACATCTCCAGGTCCCACTGGGTTTCATGGGGTGCACTGGGCTTCAGGACTGGACTGTGAGACACTGAGAATTGTTGGAGCAGCAAAATTTGCAAGAGAAACTTGCCAGAATAATACAGCAGCTGGAAGGAGGAGATGCCAAAAAATAGTAAAAAAAAATATGACAAATTCATTGTGTGCCTCCAGTGTGTGCACAGCTTTACATGACAGCAAGCAGCTGTGAGGGGGTTTGCTTCCCTGCAAGGCAAGCATCTCCTGATCTGGCAGTCCTGTGGGGTGTGAGTGAATGAGCCACAGCTGGAGCAGGCAGTGACCGTGATGGGCTGAGGTCTGCTGCTCCTTGTTTGTATGGATATAGTGCAGGACACGGGGCAAACAGAAGGCAAAACTGGAGTCAAGCAGGGTCAGACTCAAGGCTGAAAGAATAGGTTTTCAGTTGGTATTTCTTACGAACATTTGCTGGTTGTACAGAAACTATTGAAAGTATCTGGTAATGACTTCAAATCATCAGCTTGGGAGATAGGACAGCCACTTACAGAGAGTGTGCAGGGACTCCATTTTTCTCCACGGACTGAAGATCAGAGCCCATAGCCAGACCTGTCTGGAGTCATAAAGGGGCAGGAGATGTGGGAAGTAGTCACGTACCTCATCAGACCAAATGGAGGTAAAAAGCATCCATGGTATTTGGCAGTGCAGTCATATTTCTGCTTCCCCACGAGAAACCGAGCTTGGCCAAGGGAGCCAGCCTGCAGGAGCATGCTGCTCATTGATTGCCAGAAGCTTGGGGACCAAAAATACCTGGTGAATCCCTCTGTGCCCATGTTCTGGAGGTTGTCTGGACAAGGCCTGCAGGAATGGCAAGTGTCCCCTCCCGATGTGGTGACCACATTCTCAGGTTTAAACCCCCTGGTAGCCCAGTGAAGGAACTAGGGCCTGCCAGCTAGCAGACGTCAAAGCAGCAACATGTCTCTCTTGCCGCTCCCTGTGTGGACTGTTTAGCAGAGCAGATTTCCATCTTTTTCAGGCCAGAGTCCTCCACTCTAGTTTTTTCCACGTGTGCAGTACAACCTTTGCAAAACCATTTTCTGTTTACAGGCTGTGTGTGCGTGCGGAACAGACCACCGCCGCTGAGGCCTGCCTCGCATGCCTCCCCTGAACGTGGCCCCAGTGAACGGGGAAGCTCCCTGTCAATGCAGCGAGTGTCGATCGAGCTGCAAAACCACTTGAATGACTGTGACAGAGGTGCTGCTTGAAAATAGCAAGGCAACTCCCCTCAGACAGATGTCCAAAAAACCCTACCTCTACACAGTGCAAAGGGGGTTGGTGTCACAGAGTGAAAAATATTGTTAGGCCAAGTGATGGAGATGATGCAGTTTGCAATAGCTGGCATCAGCTGGATTTTGTGATCAGTGTTTCATGCTCTTTGTGGGTAAGTGCAAGTGTTGGTGCAAGGAGAGCTCAGTCATGTACTTGTGCCTCAGTCAGCTCAAGTCTGAGTCAGTCGCTGAATGATTGAATAATGTGCACGTTCAGCATTAATGGTCACATTAAGCCCATGGTAAATGACACAAATTTGAATCATTTTATTTCTTTCCCTGAACTGTCCAAAGTCCATTTGCTTAGCAAAATATTTCTACAGGACCACAAACCTGCTCTGAATTTCAAATTCATGGAGAGCTCACACCGCAAGGACTAATGTACGTTTTTGAGGTGTGTATGGTGCAGTAAAGGGGAACTTAGTTCAAACACGTGTAAAATACAGCTCACTGGGGTAGTCTGAACACCTGCAGAGAGGAACATCTAAAGAGCTGTTAAGGTTCAGAGCTGCCCTAGACCACTTGATCAAAACGTAGTGAGGAGCCGTGACAGCAGCACGGATGGCGGCCCTAACAATGAGAGGAACGTAAGGATGTGGTTTGCTCTCGAGAAGGTCTTGAAAGGAGGTAGGAGGGGGAAGGAGGAGAGAGAGGTGGGCTGCTGGTAAGCAGAACGGTAGGAGTTAAAGCGCAGCGAAAGGAAATAACTCAGGCTGTAAAAAGTGAAAAATGTTACTGAGAATTGAAGAAATCAGAGAAAAGATGTGGCTGAAAAGAACCTTGCCCGAGCTCCGAGCTCCTGGTTTCTGAAACTGCTCACTCTGTGTGGTTTGCAGCATGACAGGGTGCTTGGACATTCAGTCCTGATTCTTCTGCCATTGAATGTGACATTGCAAACGGGGGAATAACTGATCAACAGGCAACATGAGGAATGGACTGCGTTTGGTGCTAAGTGGAAGGGTTCTTCTGCAAGGACAGCCTCTGCTATGTGGTAAAGCGTGGAAAGGTGGCTGAGGCCATTCTCAATCACACGCTCTTAAAGGCAAAGTCTAATACGCTCCCTAAAAGAGCAAATTTGCTTTGTATCTGCACTGCAGCAGGCTGTGACACCCGTACATGGCCACATGCTCACCTCCGTGTCTGTCCCCAGACCTTAGCAGGGCTGCAGCATATGTCCTTGTCTCGGGGGAAACCTGAGTTGAGGATGGCTGTCCCACCAGGGACAGGGAGGCTGTTCCTCTGTCCCCTGGCCAGGCGAAGAAGCCTGAGCTCAGGAGTGAGTGAGTGGCTATTTCGGAGGTGTTGGGGCCCGGGCTATGGGGTGGTAGAGAGAGGAGAAGGTATATATGAATGCCCTGGGTGCAGCGTGGCAGCAGATCTGTGATACCCAGTGACACCAAGTGGTAGCAGCCAGGGCACAGCAGCGTTTGTGGCACTGAAACCTAGGGCTGATGCTTTCCTCGGTGCTCTGGAGCCTGCACGGTTACTACAAAACCTCACAACACTGGCAGGGAAACCCAAAGCCTGGTGACCTTTGTGTGGAGGTTCTAAAGAAAAGGTTTCCAAGAGATGGCTTCTCTACCCGAAGCAAGTTTTGCATGTGACTCAGGGGCTTGTCACTCTGCTGGGACAAGAGCTGTGGCCCTGATCCTGCCCAGGTTTGCTGCAGCCTGCCGGGGAGTAGCCTGCCAAGCATGCAGCACGTTGTACAAACAATCTCACTTGCCATTTGAGTGACCGGGGTAAAAATCATCTTGTGTGCAAGGTGAAGTGACACAGAAAGCCTCTGGAGCATTCGCTCTGCTGTGACGTCCTGCATGCAGGTGGCCAGATGCTACAGAGACCGGGTGGCTTGCGATGACATGTGGCTCTCTTGGGATATCAGCTCAACGTACCGGTGGGTTTCGGTAGGTTTGGTTTTGGAACAACACAACTGCTCCGAGCATAGCTGAGAGCATAGCTCCTGGCCCAGCAGCTGGTGTTTCAAAGCATTTCAGATCCTCGTGCCCATCTGTGTGGCACTTCAGAAGAACTGTCAGGAAGGGAGAATTCACAGAACTGAACGAAGACGAAAGACCAGCAATCGGCAGCGCCGGGTACTGCATTTGAGGGCTGTGCTCTTCCCTCCTCGCCTTGCGAGAGCGTGCTCGCGGGCTCCATCAGCACCAGCCGCTTGCAGATGTGCAGCGGTTTGGGCAGGGGTCTGCTGCTCTGCGTGGAGCAGGCAGGCCTCCCAAAACGTGAGCAGGCAGGAGCATAGCAGAGATAAATAGGTACATCTGACATATGATTCATTTGGTCTATTCCAGACACCAGTTATGTGAGCTGTGCCCCAGAAAGGCGTGTTTCTTGGCTCTGAAAGGAGCCTAGGCAACGAACTCTGCCACAGATGTCAATACATCTGAAGACACAGAGACTAATCCCATCCTTGTCTACAGATACGGCACGTGCTATCCACAGCTGGCACGGCTTCGGGGACCTTGCCGTGCCCTTCCTGGTACTGGTGGGGTGAGTCCTGCCGCAGCTCTCGCCACCGCAGGGCTTGTTTGTCACAGCAGGACCGGTGGAGCAGTCTTCCTCGTGGCCCTGTGCCTCAAAGGTGGATGAGTTCAGCTCGCAGTGAGCCCTGTCTGATTATTTGCATGGATTTTTTTAAGAACTGAGTATCCCTGAGGGTTTTGCTCCTCCATTGACTTTAATCAAAATTTGCCAATGTATTAACAAGTTACCTATGGGGAGAGAAACAAGCAGACAGCAATCAGGCAATCCGTGTTTCCTTCTGAATTCAGGCTACTAGAGTGATGATCACCTTATTTCTCTGGACAGTCTAATCCATAGGCTAAAAATATTTTCAAACAAAACACATTCAGCTACATCATGCACATGATCTAGGTGCTGCTGTTGAAACTGGGTGGAGATGTAACACAGATTTCTACTTGCATTTAAACCTTTTATATTACAACTCCATTGAGAGGGATGGAGGCACTTGTCACAGCTATTGTTTCTCTTTCTGACCTTAATTGCCCTGTAAAGGTGTTTTTCCCCACCTGTCACACCAGAGGCAGAACTAGAAACTGCCACGAACAGCTGTGCAAGAGAGTGGCAGAGATGTATGACCATCGATATTTGATGTCAAAGCAAATTAAGCTCAGAGGCATTAGAGACAAGGTAAGCTTACAGGCCTGAATGTCTGAAGCAAAGCTGCATCTAGATCAAGACAGGGTTATTCTACCCTGCCTATCTGAGGTGTTGCAGAGTTTTCAGAGGCTTCCCACTGGGTAGGGTACAGTCAGCTGTGATGAGCTGATCCCAGATGTGGGATTTGTTGAGACAGGGATGGACACTGGTGGGAGGTGGGAGCCATGCAGCGAGAATGCATGGCTTGATGCTAATGTGGGGGCTAGAGCCATCACCACTCAAAGTAATCCCCACCAACTTTGGTGCTGGAATTAAATCCAGAGGGAGCCGAGAGGTCATCTTGACCATGAAACTAATTGTGAAACTCATCTGTACTTGGATTTTCAGCTAAGAAGCTTCCTGCCAAAGCAGATGTGGGTCAAACCTAACAATTCAGATGATATGTTATTAATCAATTACTCTCCGAGGTTAAGACCTCAAAATCTCTCACTACATGGCGAAGAGTGTTCCTGTGATCACACAGCGTGAACGTGGCCCTCTTTCCTGAAGGGAATGGAAATTATTAAAGCAGGCACAGGCTGAGCGAGCTGCTGCATGGGAAGAGAGAGGGCTCTGACTCATCGACTCTGCAAACAACCGCATGAGACTGCAGTTTCACTTTTTGATGTGGTCTCATTACAGAAGCATATGCCAGCTCTATTATCACAATGAAATACTGTTCATTCCACCTGGCTAAGGACTGGGTGATTTTACTTTAGGTTCTGGGGAAAGAAAGCTGATGCTGCTATAGTTGGCATTGTACCCAAGGGAGAATTCAGTCCTTAGTGCCTTCAGGGAGGAACGGAGACCTCCCACCCGTCCTCTTTATCACCTTCTTGGAGGAGAAAAGGGAGAGGCGTGCAGAAAGGCCAGGATCTTGTCCTCTGAGGCCTGTGTATATGAGAAACTGCTCAAGGAGACTGCAATAAAATAATGAGGCATCTGTTGTCTACATGCCAGACAACAATTATTGTATAAAATATTTGGTGAGACTAGGGAGTGCTCCTGGGTTTTATTATAATGACATAATAAGAGAAAACTTAAAAGAGAAGCTTTTGGATGCACAATCCCTCATTCAGTATCAGACGACCCTCCCTCTCCTGTACGGCGTGCGTCAGAAGAGCATTGCACCGTGCCATCACTATGATTTAAAAATGCTCTTAAGCATAAGGAGCGTCAGTGCCTTTCCAGTGTGAAGTTACAAATTACATTAATTTTGGCATCTTCATTAAGAAATACCAAGAACCAACTAATGAGAGTCGCTGGGCTCTGCCTACTGGACACCTCCTCTGTTCTGTGGTCTCCAGCCCTGTGTCCAGGTGAGGATGCACCATAGCCTCGTGCCAGTATCACAGAATTGGCTGTTTCACATACATAAATTGACTGGAAAGTTCTCAGCCTAGCCTGGTCAACTGCAAATGTAAAAGTCCAAATCTGAAGATACAGTGAGAGCTCTTGGCCTTACTAACTCCTCTTCTGAATTTTAGATGCTGATTCCTACCTATGGAGAAGAGAAACACCATCATATAAATAAAAACACTAGGTAATTATCTGAAACTCCGAGTCCTGAACTAACAAGAATTTGGTTACTGGATCCTTTTATTTTCCTCTTAATGGGAGATAACAGCTCCCACCCAATGGGAGCCTGAGCAAGCTCCCATTTGAAAGCAGTTAAAAATCTTTATACAGAACATGAGTACCATTCCCTGAAACAGGGATGGATTATCTGATTAAAGCTTTGTCTTTGCCAGGGAACTAATTCCCTGAATTGAGAGAGAGCCCCCTGGACTTTAATAGTGTGTGGATGAGGCCAGAAATAGGGCAAAGCTTGCTTTGGAGCACACTACTTGGTTAAATACCTCTAGTGCCTGGATGAAGTGCCTGTTCGTTGATGAAGTGTGAAGTCATTTGCACCTTTTTACCTTGCATTTTGCTGAGTAGGAGTGTGTACGCCTGGGTAGTCACCATGGAATAAATGACATGCTGTAAATTCACACCATCAATTAATTTCTTCATGTGCCCGTGCTCTGAGGCAGAGGAACGCCCTGTTTCGGGATGGTGGGTGAGGAGAGGCGTGAGGACACTGTCAAAACAAAGCTGCTGCTGTGCGTATGTTGTAGGAAAATCAAGTGGCCGAGAAACCTTACGGCCACAAACTGCGTGCCTGCAGGCTTCCCCACGGCCCCGGCTGTCTCGAGGCACCGCCAGCAGCACACCAGCTCTGCCCTGGAGAACCGCACGGCAGGAGCTGGAGCGGTCAGGGTGCCAATATGCCCATTGGAATTGGTGGGAACAAAAATTCCTTTCTGAGGGGGTCCTTGTAGTCACAAGTGGAACAAGATGAAAGATTCTGCAAGACAAGGTGGGGAAATCTTGTGGAAAACAAAAGAAATCTGAGTTTGTTTCAGTGTTTATTGTATGTTTGAAGGCATAGGGATGGGCATGCCCCCGGGGAGCCTTTGTTTCCTACACCCACCAGGGTCTTGGCTGTGTTCTCCCCATGGCAGGACTACCACGCGGTCCATCCCTGGATTTTTCAGCTTAATTTTCCTTTAAAAGCCTCTGGAGACTGCACAGGCCCTTTCTGTGGTGCCTATACAGGCTCCTCTGGAGCATTTGGAGGCTCGCAGCATAAGGCTTAGGTGAGACCCAGAGTGACCTCTCTCCTGCGTGCTGTTTTCCCACAAAATTCCTGTGCTTGCAGCATTCATTAGATCCCCCGGCTGAAAGGATGAGGGCAGCATCACTTTCCAGTTTGATAAGGATGAACAAATCCAACAATTGCAATGCGAGGAAAGGGCCAGGCAGGGCTGGGAGGCTTCTGCCCAGCACGGGAGCTGCTGGAAGCAACCCCAGCACCGCTGCCTTAGCCTAGCTCTTGCAGCTAAACCAAAAAGTATCATTTATTTATTCATTCGTTTATTTACTGATATGTTAAATTTACTTTCTCTGGGTAACATTAAGTTGTGAAGTTAGGGCTGGGTGTTAAAATGCTCTCCCGATTCTGGAGTTGTTCACGGGGGTGCAGATAACGCGGCGGAGCCGCTCGTGCGCAGCGCTGGTTGGTGAATGAGGTGAAGTAAACCGAACAGCTTAACCACAGGGACCTGTTTTCTTTCTGCGCCGGAAACACCTGCCAAAAGGGCTGCGTTCACTCGGGCTGCACCAAGAAAAGCCCCAAATGAAACTTCCATCCATACAGCGGCAGGTCGCGAGATGACACCGGGTACGCGGGTTTACATGAAATGCAGTTCGCTTCAGTTTTTTATGGGGTGAACCATTTGGGATCCCAGGGCAGCCTGCGGCACGATGTAGCAGCAGCTCTTCTCCCAGCACAAGCCATCGTGGAGGGGACGATAAGCTCTGGCTCCACACACAGCAGCTTCTCCATCAACACCGCTGCTGCAGCCACAACCCTCTGAGCCCCCAGAGCGCCAGTACCGTGCCCTTTGCCAAAACGGTGACCTTGCATTTCTGTAATCTGTCAACGGAGGAAGGGTGAAAGCTCCAGGTGGTTCACGAAGGGGAGCAGTTGGCTGCTTTTGTCCTCTCTGCACCCTCTGACATGCGGTTTGCATGCTAAAAGCCCACGCCGGGTCACAGCCCAGCAGCGCGAGTCCTTCGTGCACGTGGAGCTCAGCCTGCAGAGGAGGCGCAGGCCGTAATGCCTGGCTGGAGAAGTGGTTAAAGGTTTTCGCCTCCTCCTTTCGGCACCTACCCGCTGTACACGATCCGCTGCCTGGGCCCTGTTCGTCAGCTCTTCTCCTCCGGAGGCTTGCCAATCTGGGGCACGTTTAAATGTCAAGAGCTGGGGAAAAGTCATCCTGCCTCTTTTCAGCTTTGCTAAAATGGGCTTGGTGAAAGCACAGGCGGCTTTCAGCAGACTGCGTCTGGTACGTTTTCCGTGCGTGTTGCTTGTCCTATAGGCAGATGTAACTTAGTCTCCATGGCTAGTTCCCTCCAGAGGTCTGTAGGGGTGCTGTGGTCAGCATGTCCAGCACAAAGCGGTGGCTGAGGGACACATCTAAATGTCTTTTAGCATTTTGGTTTGCAGCAGTGAACCTGCCAAAGCACGTCAGAAGCAGATGATCATGAGATCTGCACTGTGGCATGGACAAAATATTTTTTTTCTTGAATGGAACAAAATTGGAAACTGCTTCAGTGCTAACAGGGAAGGACACAAGGACATGACACACAGATGGGTTGCTCTGCACCTGAAATAATTCTGCATGCACGCAGAATACACGTTCCATGGCTTCTCAGGATGTTTAGAAAACATGCCATTTTCCAAATGCTTTCAGTGTTACGTGAAGAGCTGGGTGATGTCCTCTCACTGCCACAGCCACTGGCATTTCTTTTTCCTGGCTGACTTCCTTACCTTTTTCTTCTCTCCCTTTTAAAACACAGACATAAAGAAAATGGAAATCAGTGGCAGAAAGCTAGCCATGTCCACATATTCAGAGTTGGAGGTGATACTGGAACAGGAACAAGGTACACGAGTGGGTTTCTATTTTTCTCTGCAGACGGTATGTGCTGCCTCTGTTCTTCCCATGCGTAAAGTTCACCTTACTGTTAAATTTTCCTCATACGCAATGCAGAGCACAACGATTACACGTGCACGTTTATTCTATCACATGACCGACAGTGCTATATCTTTAGTAGCATACTCTATGATCTTTGTTGTTTAAGCCCCTAAAGGCTTTTATCCCAAAGACTGGTAGCAAGCAAACCTTGCACCACGTGCCTGTAGTGTGAGGACAGGAGAGCTCGTGCTGTCGCGTTATGGCGGATGAGAGGACCGGCTGCAACGTGGATTGGCCGGGCAGCTAATGCTACGGTGTGCTGCGGTGAAAGCCAAGCTGAGATGTCAGGCTCGGTATCTATCTGGCACGGTCTTAAAGTAAATCTGAGTTTCTGGAGGAATGAGGGGAACGTGCCAGGAAGTAAAGAGCTGAATAAATCTAAACAAGTGGCTTATACAGGAAATTGGGGTGCTGCCTGCAAAACACTATTGGAATTTGTAGCTAGAGGATTAGGTATCTTTATAAATGCCCAATGCAGAATGCACGTGTGAAATTAACACAAAAGGCATTAATAATTTTAAGGTCCGAGTTCTCCACAACCAAAGCTGGGAAGATGCAGTGCCTCATGCTTGATCTCCATAAGGAGTTTGCTTTCTACCTCTAGTCTTTGCATTCATTTACGGGGAATTTTTAAGGATCATGTTTACACAAGATTTTGCCTCACTCTTCTTAGAGGCTGAGCATGGAAAAAGAAGAACAGGTATTTACCAGTAAAGTGGCTCTATCTGGTCACACTCATAGGGTATAACAAGATTAAATTTGTCCGCTTAGGTAGTCAATTGATTTCCTTTCATTAGGAAGTGGCTGCATCTTGGTGCCATTAGATTACACAATTTTTTGTGCTATGACACAAAACTTCATCACTGATCTGCACAACGCCTAGCCGCTGTGCAGTGAAATCTGCTTGGAAGTTTTAACAATACATCACTTAAAGGCAATTTTGCTTTTCCGTGGCTGGCTTTGCTATCCACAAGTTGTTGCTGCAGTAACAGAGTCTCGGGATACACACTAGTAAAAGCTATTGGTGGTTGTACCATAGGATGACTATTTCACAGAAACGTTTTCAGGATGTAATTTGATGAAAACTTTCTTTGGCAGGAGAACCAACCTATACCATTTTCTTACTTGGCCTCAGCTGGGCCAGTACAGCATTTTGTTGGACTACATGATAAAGTTAATCCAATTAGTTTTAACCTGAGGTTGTTTTTATATTTGCTCCAGATTTAGCCAAGCAAAGCATACTAGCTGAGGGAGACTCCACAGGGAGGGAATAAATAGCAGTGGACGCAAAGTGGTGTAAGCTGGTATTGCTGCTGAGCAAACGTGAACCTGTAGGTTCAGCACAGCTTTTACACATTTGTTTGGAAGCTCTTTTCCCTGCCAGGAGTAACCTTTTGCTACTTGGAACCTACTTACACAGCTGATAAGAAACCGTTCTGGGACAGCTGCTCTGTGCAGTTATTCAACTGATTTTTGCAAGGTTCGTTCCTCTTCCGTAACTTTCTTCCCTGTTCCCTTGGCATCACCGACATCAGCAGGGACATCCCAAGAGGCTTTCCTAACTTTGAATTGATCATAGTGAGCCCTAAATCCTCTCTAAAAGCATTTTCCCTCACAGCTCTAACAGACTACCAGTTCATACTTTGATTTAATAGAGACTTGCTGGGTAAGGACAGAACATTCAACTGCACTCCTGAGGACAGCCTCAAAGTCACTGTCCCCAGTGCTGCCTTGGTTACCTGCTGTACTTGTGTGATGTACATCAGTGCCTTCCTGGTAACACAAGGGGCAGCAAAATGGGTCTTGCAGTCACTTTTCCCTGACATGGAAATTCAGTATTACATTGGTTATTTTCTCCATAGCTAGTTGTCACCTAGGCAGCTCCTGAACACATGACACACGAGAAGATGCCATTACTTCAAACACCCTTGCTGTAACAGAAGGTGACATTCAACCTTATGATCCTGCTTCACAGATAAGTGATTTAAGCTGTATGAAATCTTTAAGAAGTGCCACAATTAGAAGATGAGGGTTATTTATGTAAGAGCTGACAAAATGTTCTCTGCTACAAGGGATCCTTGGAACCAAGCAAGGTCACCTGTGATAATTTAGCTCCATTTCAATTTAAGGCTTCTTGTGGTCAGTATCTGGGTCCTATACACCCTTTGAAGAGGGCTCAGTGAAGGATCTTAATAATTGTCAAGGGGCAGGCCCATGTAGATAGACTGAGACAGCAGCAGCAGCTGGTTAGGTTGAATGCAGCTGCTACAGAACTGCTGCCTGAACACCACCAACATCCCTCTGTGTCACAGTGAGCAGCTGAACTCCCCCCATATTCACAGCTGCCAGTCACCAGCCATCAGCTAGATTTTCTTCTCATTCCTATAGACTGCAAAAGGGATGCACACTTGTACCAAGTGCACACATCACCACTGCGCTAATAGCCTTCAGCCAGGGCAGTAAAAAAGACTCAAAGAGCTCATTAAAATCAGTTTAATAAAAGATTACATAAGGCCAATACACAGAACAAATATGCTAAATAGCATGCATATTCATTAGTTCACCAACCATAGCAGTTTGAAAAACAAGACACACCAGTCTCAACCATGTTGGGTGAAAAAAGTCACCTTGTACTAGTTACTCCAACCTTTCTGCAGCTTTAGAGCACTGAGACTGTATTCTGCATTGCAGAAGATATCCCTTACCACAGAAGCCCAATGGATAGCTCTATGTCCTCTTCAGGATTTTCATGATTTTTCCTCACCACCTTGCTATTCTGTTAATAGCTTCATCAGAATACCCATGCCATACTGCTGTTACAACAGCCCCCAACCAGAAGGAATGCACACCATACTGGTTTGGAGGACGTCCAGCCAAGTCCAAGAGCACAGCGGAAGACTGTTAGAAACTCCCTCTTCATCACAGGCCTACTATCCAAATGCACAAAGAGAGGACCCTCTCCTTGTGGCCGCACTGCCACATAGATATGGAGAGCTTCAATAGGACACACCCACATCTCCCTAGAAAGTCCCAGTTTGATCAAAGATCTCTCTTGGTCCATATGAGGTGCATGCAAACAAAGGCTTGCACTCCCTTCAGTCAGCTGGAGATCACTCAAGTACAGGAGTTTTGGTTGTGCTACACTTTGGTCATTCACCACCATCTCTTCTATGCGGAGTGCCCCAAAAAAAGCCACAGTAAATAGGGCACGGAACAATATACACTCGTAAGGAGAGCTGCACACAGACTCCAGAGTCCCCAGGAGAGATCTTAGCACTTCAATAGTTACAGGAGAGCATTTATCCTTTGAAGGGCCAGTCCTATGTTTCAACTTTGATATCATATGACAGATAACAGGGTCCTGAAGAGGATCAGGATGATCTACCAGTCTGGAGATGAAGGACAGCCCTTCCATGTACTGATTAGGGAAGCTGAGGCGATTCCAGATAAGAAAGGGTTAAGAATGAAACTATTAAAGGAGAACAGAACATTAAGTGTAGGGCAGGAAGCAGATGTACGGACAATGTATCTCAAAATAGGACATACGGGCAATATATCTCGAACAAGACATTGGAATCCAAGATAAGAAAATAATGAGCAGAAGATTCGAAGAAAAAACAGTCCTTGCGGTTAGGAAGAAAGCTAATTCAGCAGAATCCTGACCAAGGGTGAAAAGTACACTGTGAGGAAGACTTATGGCCTTCCTCTCTGAGACCACCGACCACAGCTCGACGACCCCTGCCCAAGACCACTGAGAGGATCTGCGCAGGCGCAGGACACAAAAAACTGATTAGCATGAGAAGCGAGAGTAGGCGGGGTTAGATAATGAATATGTATAGGCGTTAATAAAATATTAATCACTGTGATGTATAAATTTGGGACGGCTTTTCACTTCGGGATGCACGATAGGCGGAAAGATCCCCCGTGCATCCGGCGCCGTCAATAAAGAATAAATCACTTAAAGAAATTGGATTTATGATCTTTGAATCAATCTGGCACCCCAGATGGGACTTCTTCTCTGTCGGACCGCAGGACCCGCTGGGAACAGGACTCCCTAGGGTACCCCCGGGATTTCCCGGAGGGACTCCTCGACTCAACGGATCACTGCGGAGGCAGACACGGACCCCATCACTGTAAGTGATTATATTCTTTATTTTGGTTTATTTGGTTGACCGGTCAATTGGGGTCGTCTGTAAGTCAGAAAGTAAAAGTTTTCTGCAGGACGGCATTTGGTTTTTTGGAAAGCACTCAGTTGCTGTTGGGAAACAAGTAACCTTTGCATGCGAGGTTGGTATTACGTTGTGTTTAAATGTGGAACTTGACCTTGGCTATTGTCTTTGGGATTTTGATTATACTCTTTATAACGTTACTAGGATCTTGGTGTTATTGTGGAAAGCTGCCGGCTTGTATTGTGTAACAAGAAACATTCTGAACTGTAACATGGGGGGGCAGCAGAGTAGTGGGATTCCAAAGAAAAGCCCGTTGGGATGTATCTTGAGTCATTGGAAAGATATAGGGGGATCCCCCGGTAGAACTGAAAATAAGAAAACGTTGATAAAATATTGTAATCAATGGTGGCCACTTTATAAGTTGGATTGTGAGGGAAATGGCCACTGAATGGAACCTTAAATTATAATACTTTACTACAGTTAATGTTGTTTCTAAGGAGAGAAGGAAAGTGGGATGAGGTGTCATACGCAGATATGTTTTTCACTTTGAGAAACCACCCGGAATGGCAGAAGGAGTGTGGAATTAACTTAGCCCCACAGGATCCTTTGATCCTGGCAATAGAAAAGGATATGAAGAAGGAAGGGGCAGGAAAAATGAAAAGATGTTGTTCGGCGTGCAGTATCGGGCAGAGATGTTTGAAATTGAATGAGTCAGAGGAGAGAATGGAGGATTATGTCCTCCCGCCCCAGATAATAGAACAAGGCGTGGGGGCGAGACCAGGAAACGGCAGAATAGATAAGAAAAATGAGAGTTGGGGGAATGGAGACTTTACCCCGATCACGGCTCGAACCCGAGGTAAGGTCGGGCCCATTATTCAAGCCCCGTTACGACAGGCTATGGGGGCTAACGGACCAGCTCGGATAAAAGTACCTTTCACAACTGCTGAGTTAGATTCATGGAAGGAAGCTGTGAAAGGATACCGGGATGATCCAGAATCAGTGGCCCGGAGGTTTGAGCTGATTGTAAAGAATTTAGATCCCGATTGGAAAGATATAGAGATAATGCTGGCAGCATTATCGGAAACGGAAAAGCAACTGGTAATTAAGAATGCACAAACTCAAGTACAGACCCAGGTAACGTCAGGAGTTTTACCTGGAACTGTGGAGGTATATGTGCCCAGAGTGGACCCAAACTGGGACTATAATGATGAGGGTGATTATAGGTTATTAAAAAGATATCAGGAATGGATTAGGATCGCCTTGGAAAGTGCGATACCAAAGTCTGTAAACTGGTCTAGGTTATATACCATAAAACAGGGGCAAACTGAGACCCCGTCAGAATTTCTTGATTGACTAAGGACAGCAATGCAAAAATTTACGATAGACCCCTCTTCTGAGGAAGGTAAAGTCCAGCTAGTATCATTGTTCTTGGGTCAGTCTGCGGACGATATAAGGCGGAAGCTTCAGAAAATGAAAGAGCCGGATGTGAGAGATTTAGAAAGGCTGGTGGAAGAGGCATGGAGGGTATTTAGGAATCGAGAAGGGAATGAGAAACAAAGGCTGGGTAGGGCTATTGCTGCGGCAACTGTTGCGGCCTTACAGAGGCAAGAAGAACCTTTTCGGGGAAAAGGAAGAGGGAATGGGATAAGGGGAAGGTCAGTAAAGCCTCCCCTGAGACCGAATCAGTGTGCATATTGTAGGGAAGTGGGTCATTGGAGAAGGGAATGTCCGAAACAATGGGAGAAGAACAGGTTGATGGTAGCTAGTGTATCTCCCGACCAATGAAGTGGACCGGGGGATTCTACCCTAGCAGATCCGCTGGTTAAAATTAAGCTAGGGAAATCAGGACAGGAAGTGGAGTTTTTAATTGACACAGGAGCGACTTATTCTGTGTTAAACCAGAAATTGATACCAGAGGATGAGGATTTTGTGACGGTGATAGGAGCTACAGGCCAGCACGAGAAAGCCTTTTTCCTAAGGCCTTTAAAATATAAGTTAGGGAAACAGATGGGAATACATAGGTTTTTATATTTACCAGGATCCCCGAAGTCTTTGCTGGGGCGAGATTTACTAGAACAATTAGAAGCGGAAATTGTCTTTGAAAAAGGGAAGGTGGGGTTAAAAGTGAGAGAAGAAAAGCTGATAACCGCGCTAAGCTTAACGCTGATACAAGCAGACCCCATCGGTAAAGTACCTTCGGAGATTTTAGACCAAGTTTACCCAGGAGTCTGGGCTACTGACATCCCTAGGCGAGCCAAAAATGCAGCCCCGATAGTGGTGAGATTAAAGCCAGGGGAAAGGCCAGTTAAGATTAAGCAATATCCCCTAAGATTAGAAGACAGGAAAGGAATTAAGGGGATAGTGGATAAGTTTTTAAAACATGGACTGCTGGTTGAGTGTGAATCTGAATATAATACTCCTATACTACCAATTAAGAAGCCAGATGGGAAGAACTATAGATTAGTGCAGGATTTAAGAGCTATAAATAAGATCACTGAAGATATACACCCTGTGGTAGCCAACCCGTACACATTACTGACTAAATTAAAAGATAATTTAGTTTGGTTTACCGTACTGGATTTAAAAGATGCCTTCTTCTGCCTGACTTTAGCCCCAGAAAGTCAGAAGCTTTTTGCTTTTGAATGGGAAAATCCAGACTCAGGACGAAAGGCTCAATTGACCTGGACCGTATTGCCGCAGGGATTCAAAAACAGCCCCACGATTTTTGGGAATCAACTAGCAAAAGAGCTTGAGGTTTGGGAGGCCCCAAACACCGAAGGAGTTCTGCTGCAATACGTTGATGACCTTTTGATAGCCACTGAGAATAGGAGCAGCTGCATGCAATGGACGATAAGTCTCCTTAATTTTCTGGGTTTGAATGGGTATCGAGTCTCTCAACAGAAGGCTCAGCTGATTCAGTCACGTGTAACTTACTTGGGGTTTGAGATTTCAGGGGGACAAAGGGAGTTAGGAACAGAACGGAAAGAAACTATCTGCCGTACCCCAGAACCACAGACCATTAAGGAATTACGAACTTTTCTAGGGATGACAGGTTGGTGCCGTCTATGGATTAATAATTATGGACTAATTGTAAAACCCCTATATGACCTCATCAAGAATAACCAATCAAAATTGGTCTGGACGGGGGAAGCACGGGCTGCCTTTAAGAAGCTTAAATTGGAGTTAATGCGAGCACCAGCTTTGGGTCTACCGGACTTGTCTAAACCCTTTTGGTTGTACTCCTATGAGAGACAAGGGATGGCTCTGGGGGTGCTGGCACAGAAGCTGGGCCCCTACAGGAGAGCTGTGGCCTACTTCTCTAAACAACTGGATGAAGTAAGTAAAGGTTGGCCGGGTTGCCTTCGAGCGGTGGCCGCTGTCATCATGAATATACAGGAGGCTCGGAAGTTCACTATGGGACAGAAGATAACCGTGCTGGTATCACACACTGTCTCGGCAGTCTTGGAGCAGAAAGGGGCACACTGGTTATCCCCTCAAAGATTTTTAAAATACCAAGCAATACTGGTGGAGCAAGATGACGTAGAAATTGTGGTTACTAACATTGTGAACCCAGCTTCTTTCCTTAGTAACGCTCCTGACGAGCCAGTGGTCCACGATTGTATCGAAACTATGGAAACTGTGTATTCTAGCCGACCAGATCTCAGGGAGGAGCCCTTGGAAGACGCGGACGAATCATGGTATACTGATGGAAGCAGCTTTGTGAAACAAGGACAACGCAAAGCAGGGTATGCGGTGATGACCACTCAACAGGTAATTGAGTCGAAACCATTACCCCCTGGGACGTCTGCTCAGAAAGCAGAAATAATTGCCCTTACGCGGGCATTGGAACTAGCAGCAGGAAAGAAAGTAAATATCTGGAAAGACTCTAAGTATGCATTTGGTGTGGTGCATGCACATGGGGCTATCTGGAAGGAACGAGGATTATTAACGGCCCAAGGAAAACAAATAAAATATGCTGAGGAGATTTTGAAGTTGTTGGAAGCGGTAAAGCACCCAGAGAAGGTGGCTGTTATACATTGCCGGGGACACCAAAAAGGAACCGCTGACTTCGAGGTAGGGAACTGATTGGCTGACCAAGAAGCAAAAAGGGTGGCCGGATTGGCTGAGGCAGAAGCGCTCACTTTAATACCAGACGGTAAAATACAAACTTTAGGTGAAGGACAGGAACCTAGGTACACACGGGAAGATCAAAAGTTAATTGGGGACCTGGGAGGAAAAGCAAGGAGTGATGGATGGGTATACCTGAAAGATAATAGGGTTGTACTACCCTCTAATTTAATATGGCCTATGGTCATGGCAGAACATAATAAGACTCATTGGGGAGCAGACACCTTATATAAAAATCTGAGTCGAGTCTCGGTGGGAAGAAATCTGTATACTACGGTAAAACAAGTAACCCAGCAATGCAGTATTTGTTTGCATCATAACCCTAATACAGAAAATAGGGTAAAGTTCGGAATAATCAGTAAAGGAAACTATCCAGGACAACAATGGCAGATAGATTTTTCAGAACTGCCAAGAAAAGGGGGGTATCGATACTTGTTGGTTTTGACAGATACTTTTTCCGGGTGGCCGGAGGCTTTTCCCTGTCGAACCAACAAGGCAAGAGAAGTGGTTAAGGTTTTACTGAATGAGATAATACCGCGTTTCGGAATTCCGGCAGCAATGTCCTCGGATAGAGGCTCTCATTTTTGTGCGCAAATAGTTCAAGAAGTAAGTAAGGTCTTAGGGGTAGACTGGCAACTCCATACCCCTTACAGACCACAGGCAAGCGGACAAGTGGAAAAGATGAATCATCTAATCAAACAACAAATAGCCAAAATAGGGCAAGAGACTAATTTATCATGGCCTCAGTCTCTCCCTTTGGCTTTACTTAGAATTAGAGTAAAACCACGGACAAAGGAAAATCTAAGCCCTTTTGAAATATTATACGGAAGACCCTATCAGTTTTTGTTCAGCGGGGAGGACCTGACGCAACTGGGGTCGGGATACTTGTGTAATTATTTAATAGGACTCCAAAAACAGTTGGATCAAATATCTAAAGTTGTCTCAGGAACCAGGGCTAGAGGGCTGGACCAACCAATCCACCCCTTTAAACCTGGGGATTATGTGTATGTAAAAGCATTTGCAGGTCGCCCTTTGGAAGAAAAGTGGACGGGACCATACCAGGTGCTGCTGACAACACATACCGCCATCAAGATTAAGGAGCAAACGGCCTGGATCCATTATTCGAGAGTGAAGAAAGCTCCAAAAGCCCCCTGGAAAGTAACGCTGGGTGACGGTGAACTGAAACTAAAGTTCAGTCAAGCAAAATGAAGACACTATGGTCAGGAGTATTTAGTAATGTAGTTAGCAGAAATTTAGTTAACAGAATTGTTTTATTTCTGTGGCTTATAGTTGTAATTGTGATTCAAGAATTGGAAGGTGCTTACCCAACTTTCAATAGTTAGAACAAGTTTTTACTGATCTGGTTATGTTATTGGTAGTAGGAATATTTGTATGTATGTCACTGCGATACTGCTAATGATAAGGGCATGCAATGCAAAAGAATTTGCATGGGGAAAAGAAAAGGGGGGATTGATTAGGGAAGCTGAGGCGATTCCAGATAAGAAAGGGTTAAGAATGAAACTATTAAAGGAGAACA
This sequence comes from Anser cygnoides, assembly GCF_040182565.1. Classification (NCBI taxonomy): domain Eukaryota; kingdom Metazoa; phylum Chordata; class Aves; order Anseriformes; family Anatidae; genus Anser; species Anser cygnoides. The sequence continues at coordinate 24,569,272 of NC_089876.1, forward strand.
GAACATTAAGTGTAGGGCAGGAAGCAGATGTACGGACAATGTATCTCAAAATAGGACATACGGGCAATATATCTCGAACAAGACATTGGAATCCAAGATAAGAAAATAATGAGCAGAAGATTCGAAGAAAAAACAGTCCTTGCGGTTAGGAAGAAAGCTAATTCAGCAGAATCCTGACCAAGGGTGAAAAGTACACTGTGAGGAAGACTTATGGCCTTCCTCTCTGAGACCACCGACCACAGCTCGACGACCCCTGCCCAAGACCACTGAGAGGATCTGCGCAGGCGCAGGACACAAAAAACTGATTAGCATGAGAAGCGAGAGTAGGCGGGGTTAGATAATGAATATGTATAGGCGTTAATAAAATATTAATCACTGTGATGTATAAATTTGGGACGGCTTTTCACTTCGGGATGCACGATAGGCGGAAAGATCCCCCGTGCATCCGGCGCCGTCAATAAAGAATAAATCACTTAAAGAAATTGGATTTATGATCTTTGAATCAGTACATTATTAGTTTTGCAGGAGGCAGATCCTGGGACTCCATGGCAACCAAGAACTCTCTCACTTGGTCCACTGGAACTGGCCAAACTGCAGGCTGTGCCATGCTTTCTCTAAAGGCAAGAAAATTCTTCAGGCCCTCACAGTAGATTTGCCATTGGTGTCTATCTCTTGAGTGCTCCAGTAACAGCAGAGTCCTCAGAGGCAAAGGGCCTAAGGGCTGTATTTCAGGAACATGGCAGAGTTCACCTGCTGAAAGAAATCCACATTAGGAATAGCAAGCAAGTCAGTCTAAAAAACAACAGAAAAAAGCTTCTTCCCTTTCAGCACCCTTTGACTTTTGTTTGAACTTCTTTGGAAAACAAATAACTTCATCCCTTACAGTTTTATGACTCACTTAAATAGCCTCCAACAGCCAGAGTGCTAGTGAAGCATTAAGTTATCAATAAGCATAAGGACAGCCTGTATTTTTTCCTCTTTAAAGCAATGCCTCAAGCCTGGCAACAGACACAGCACACTACAGCAAGATTTTTGCAGTGCCAGACCCCATCAACATATGTACAGAAGTGGCAAAGCCATACACTAGGAACAAACCCATGACACACACAGGTTCTAACAGGTTTCCAGAGCACGGTCAGACCCCACACCAGAAGCCTACCCACCGTCCACCCGCCTCAACCACCCTGTCAGCGCCCCCAACACCACACATACCGGCTTCCCCGACGCCACCAGACTCAGCTCCGACGATCTCCCCCGACCGGGGCCAGCCCCTCAGGCCGCACAGCAGCCGCCCCATGCCGGGCTCCCCCCGCAGCAGCGCCAGCAACTCCCAGAAGGGCGACGCGACGACGGGCTCCACAACGCACCACATCACCAACAAAATGGCGGACCCCAAAAGAACGCATCCTCTCCGTGCCGCCGTTTTATAGCCCGGCCCACACCGGACAGCCAATAGCAGCGCTTCGTGCCTCCGAGTGACCAATCAGAGGAGGGCATCGCGATCTGCTCCGCGGCTATAAAAATGGCGGCGCGGGGAGTGCCTCTCAGTCTTCGTAGTGCAGCGGAGGGCTGCGGTCGGTCAGCGCCTGGCCTCCCGCTATGTCCTGCGGAGCTCGCCTGGCGGCCGGGCCTCCCGCCGCGCCCTTCTGGGAGATGCTGGCGCTGCTGGCCCAGGAGCCAGGCATGGAGTGGCTGCAGCTGGGCCTCGCCGGCCAGGCGGATCCTCTGCTGTCGTGTGGGACCGCGGCGGTGGCGCATCCTGGTGTTTTGTGGTGGTGCGGAGACTGCGGTGTGGCGACTGGTGAGGGTGGCCGTGACTTGTCGGGGGGCGAAGAGCACACGTGGTGATTCTTGTGTGGGGAGTGGGCTGCTGAGGGAGGTGGGTGGGCTCCTGGCTGCTGCGGTTCCTGCTGGGGGCCCTTCTCTGTGCCTTGCTCGAGTCCCTCTGGGAGGCCTCCAGGCTGTTGTTCTTCCTAGCTGAGGAAATACTCTGCTATCTGGCAGGAGCGTGCTCTGTTACCTTTGCAGTGTAAGGTCTGTAGGCAACATTGGAAAGGCTGGTTTTTAAATCTTCTCTTTCCTGGTACCACTCTGTAAGTTCCTCTAGTGTTGCCATATCTACTGCCCAATATAGATCAGGTGTGTGACTTGTAGCCTTCCTCACTTCAAAGATATCTCAGCTTGTTAACAGCTCTGGGTGTAGCTGTGTGTGAAGTGAATGTCTCTAGGCAGATAAACTACTAGAGCATTGTTTTAGGTGTGTGTCACACCTAAAGTCACACATAAGCACTCTCTTTATTGCTTTTTGAGTGACATGCTTGTGCCTCTTGTCAGCATGTGCTAATATAGATCCTGTCTTGTAGGAAGGGAGTTCAGGTGTCCTGGGAAACCCTCCTTGGGACCTTGGCCTCTGAAGACATTGTCGTTGTTGGAGTGTTCAGGGGATGTTAGGCTGTGGCAAGCCTACCTCGAAGGACTGAAGAAATTCCTTGCCTTTAGGAAAGGCATGGGGATGCCTGCAGCCTGGCCGATTCCAGAGGATCAAGTTAGAGGGTTTTTGGCTGTGGAGTCTCTTTACTCATCCTCAAAGACGTTGATGTATGTGGCAGCACTGTCTTACTTGTCGAGACTGACCGGTAACCCTGATCCTCTAGAAGATGCTATAACCTGTTGCATGGTGATAGGGTTGAAACGTCAAGTGGGCATTCTGAGGGATAAATACACTCCTGTAACAATTGAGGTGTTACGCTCTCTCTTAGGAGCTCTGGAGTCTGTATGTGTATCCCATTATGAATGCTTGCTGTTTTGTGCCTTGTTCACTGCAGCTTTTTTCGGGGCACTTCGAATAGGAGAGATGGTGGCAAAGCACTGTGCTGTACTGCAGCCAGAACTGCTGCACTTGAGTGACATCCAGGTGACAGAAAGCAGAGCGGTGTTTCGTCTGCGTAACTCTCCTGTTGGCCAGGAGAGACATGTCATCAGCCTCGGGCTGTCTGGGGAGCCATGGGTGTGCCCTGTCCTGGCCCTCCAGAGCTATGTGATGCTGCGTTCACCACTCGAAGGGCCGCTCTTTGTGCACACAGATAACATGCCAGTCACAATGAGGGAGTTCCTGGCTGTGCTCCGACGGGCCCTGAGGCTGCTGGGGCTGCCTGCGGAGCGGTACGGCGTGCATTCCTTCTGGCTGGGGACTGTCCTCACTGCTGCACGCTGCGGGTATCCTGGGGAGGACATCACCCGCCTGGCGAGGTGGCCCTGCGTGATCCCAGAGAGGCCATAGCCATGGAGGCTGGGGGGGAAATAGCTCCTGACTTCTCCCCTTTCTGTAAGGGTTTAACCACATAGTTTCTAGTTGGTGGCAGTAACTTAAGTACCAATGCCTGTAATGATTTTTCTGCCTCACACCACAGTGGCTCCTGAAGTTCGCCTGCAGTCGCTGCTTACACTGTCTGTAGCCCCAGGGGTGGGGGGGTGTCAGACCCGCTGCATGTGGACCTTGTGTGCCTTGACAGCAAGTCTGCAGATGCTTTTATTTTGTGTCACTTGAATTAATAAATGCTTCCTTTTTTAAAACAGCCTGTGCTTACTAGTAATATTTTTTATGCAAAAGAAATTGTATGCTCTCTTTTTTAAGAGCAATAAATGACTAAAGTTTTAAAGAAAAACTCCTGAGAATTTAAGTTAATTACTGTAAGACAGCAAGTAGTCACATTTTTTTAAAACAAGGTATATTACAGTTTATGGCTATATGAAAAGATGTTACTAAGGTCAAAAGGTAAATATAAGTTACATTACTAGCTTAATAACAGACACCAAAGATTGAATTTAAAAAAAAAAACACAACAGAAACAAACGTTGATATTCGTAAGATGTGTTCAAAGCACTGTCTTCTGTTTAGATGGGGGACTGAAACATTTTTGTTCAGCAAATGCTAGCTCTGAAAATATTTCATTGAATCTTCTAGCCCCAATTCTCTCTGAGCATAATTAGCCTGATCAGAATTTTAAATAGCTAAAATATCAGAGTTCACTTAACAGTTAATTATTTCCTTAGGATGTTACTTCTCCTTAATTCAGCCTGTTCGTTTTTTTCCTGAATTTTAAGGTACTTTCTTAACTTTCTTAAATTGAGGAGCCTTCAACCATAATTGTGAAGTTCGATGGCTTGAATAATTCCAGTTTTGTAGTTACGGCACTTGCAGTGGCATGGCATAGAATATATTTTTCACCCTGTGGCCAAACTGGGAAGGGCTTTGGTGGGTCAGGTGGACTCGTGGCAAGTTCAGAGAACTGCAGCAAGCTGCCTGATCGTCCTTACTGCTATCACTGCTCCAAACCTGGAATGACAGTGCTGCTAAGTAGGGTAGCTTAGTATTTTACTCTGCCCTGTGCTGCCTTTTAGCAAAGATGTGGATTACAGCGTGGGAGCTGGCTGGAATTTAATGCTGGTGTGATTGCCATGGAAATAATTAGCCATGATTTCTCAAGCCTTCTGGTTACTGGAAGTTAACACTTTGCAGGGCACCACCAGTCTGCTACTCTTTTGTTACTCTTTCCTCTCTTTTACTATGAGAGCTGCATTGTGTTGAGCGTGGGACTTACTACAGTGTGGCAAGACTTCAGTGGTTAGCACCGTATCTGAGATCTTTGTTTTTAACTGTGTTTCAGTTAAAAGCTGGCTTTGTTCACTGGAAATGCTTGTTTGTACAGTAACTCCTGCATAATGTCTAACTGTAAGTAATGCCTTAACTAAGGTGGTGCTAATGCGGCATCTGCCAAGGGACTTACCCCGAGGTGCCCACTGGTTGGGCTGAGCAGAGGCTTGCTGCATACCTACCTGCATAAGGAGCTGCTTTATGTGCTCTCTGCAAGCTTTCCTAGGTGTCCAAGCTTTTTTTGCTGACCTTGGTGTATGTGATGTCCCTGGCCTGTCCCGGGTGTGCCGGCCTCAAGTACTCCGCCTTGCTGTGAAGGGTCTGTGTACGCAAGGTTTTGGTGGTGGGGCTGCAGGGCTGACATCTGTAGGAAGAGATAAGAGGCTGCCTGGTTTATCTTTTGTTTCCCACTACCTGATTGTTTTAACTGGCCATAAATTAAATTTTCTCAAGTTGTCTGTTTTACCCATGGCAGTAATTAGGCGATCTCCCCATTTTTGTCCTGACCTGTGAGTGTTCTTGCTTCCATTCTTCCTGTCTTCTCCCCCTGTCCCAGTGGCAAGGGGTTTGGCTATAAGTCAGAGCTAACCCACTGCAGGCTGGTAAATCTGAGACTTGCCGGGGAAATCCCGGGATGGCTGCAAAGCACCATGGAGTAGGCAGCTCGGTTCAGCTAGTCACACAAGTCACTGTGGCTCCTTCGCGATGGTGAGGAGTTAGGAAAAGTCCTGGAAGGAATGTCATACCACCGGGCTTAAGGCAGCCCACTGGAATACCATTAAGAGCAGCTGATGTTTGATTTTATACCCTGCTAGTCCAAAAAACCCCACTGTTTTGCTTCCTGTGATGGCCTTATTGCAGAAGGTGTTTCCAGCCCCTCTGGGGGATTAGTGGCCCTGTGCCTCCAGGGGCATTAAGGGGCTGAGCTGGCTGCCCTGTGCCTTGGAGAAGGGCATGATCTTAGGCAGATCAAGGCTGCCAGATGAGTGCATTTTCTTTTGGCTTCAGCTGCTGGTTATGTCAATGCTTTTCCTGCAAGAGTTGACGAGGGTTTTTAGTATAAATGGTAAATGTTTGATAGGTTTGCAGAAGTTGTATAGGTGAGGATGACACAGAAGGATGCAAATCTTTATCAAAAAAAAAAAAACACAACCTAAGCCTTGAGAGATACAGCTGAGGTTCCAGAATACAAAGGCTACTGTGGATTATTAATGCTCGTAATGTAAAGTGGAGATTAGGGAGCTATCTTCTTTTGCCCTGAGAAGGAAAGACTTGCCAGAGGATGTCTTGAGCTGAATTGACTTATTTGATAGAGGAAAAAGTAGTTTGGCATTCAGCTTTGTGTTGTGTTGATTGTGAGACTTCAGCAGAGAAGTAAACTGGTGTTTTAGTTTTACTGGTGTCTGCTTCCGGGTGGCAGGAAAGACTGGTTGAAAATGAGTTGCTACTGTCTCCTAATGATGTATTTGAAGGTGCAAAATGTGCCTGGTTTCTTCCACAGTACATAAGCTCATCTCTTCCTCTCTGTCCCCTTCTCCCCCTACTTACTGACATAGTCAGCTGGAAGCATCTGAAGGTGAGAGCTTTCTGTTCTGTTGAAAACTGAATTCCAGTGGAAGAGTCTGACCTAAAATGCATGTTCCAGGGGAAGAAGAAAAGCCTGTAAGACTTTAGCCTTTTTTTTATCAAAATATGTTCAAGATAGGCAGAAATTGGTCAAGGCTTTTTAATAGGAGAAAACCTCACAAACTGTTCAGGGATGAAAAGTCCTTTGTTCCAAGTAGATGGAAGTAGCTGGTGGAACTGGGAGGTATCAAAATAAACATGGTACAAGAACAGCTCGGTGGCTATGCCTGGCTGTTCTTACTCAGTACCAGGACTCTCCCATTTAATTGACTTCGGCAATAAATGGTGCTTCTCAGCTGGGGAGATGAGAAGATATATAGTATATATGGATCTGCAGGTAAGACAGGATGGCAGTATTGATCCTAGCCCCTTTGTTGTGTTGTGTATCCTTTTTTCTGAAACCTCAGAAATCTGTCTGGCTTCTGGGGAACCTGGTATTTTGCAAATAAATTCCACAACGATTGTTCTACACTACTGGAAAAATGGATGTCTGTTTTATATGTAATATTTGTCTTCAGTGCGATATGTGAAGCAGAAGAGAAAAAATACCTCTGTTCTTATTTCTGTCTACATTCTGTAGCTGTCACCACAGACTTTCATTTTGTACCCCTGAAATGGAAGTGAAGTCTAGGAAGTAGCTGAAGAGGTGCTGAAGACTCAACCACAATGTCAACTTTGCTGAGTTCTCTGATCCCAGCACTGAGAAGAACAGAAATCTGTTTAAGGGACAGCCATCATAGAGGTAATTAGCTTTTCCTGCTTATCTAAAAAGTTGTCTTTTGATAGGCTGGCATATTTTTTCAGATAACAGGGTTATAAGCCTGGTGCTTGATCTGTACTTGCTGGAGCTGTATGTTTGCTTTCATGTGACAATAAAACCAAGAACCTGTTTTCTTGTGAATGGTAGGAGTTTCATTGGCTTAGAATCCTAACGTGGTTATTTCAGATTCTCAGATTTTTTTCCTTTTTTTAACACTTTGCTGTTTTAAAGATCCTGAATTCTTTCTTACAATGTTAATGATTTCACACTTTTTATCATGTTGAGTGTGAAAGGTTAAGCACACAGACTGCAGAAAAAGCTAAATTACTCTTGTACTAATCACTGTCTGCTGGAGGAAATTACTGTATTATGTATTACCATTGAGATACTGGTGAATCAATATTCATGTAGAAGCCTGAACTCTTTTCTACAATTTATAATTGTTATATTTAATTAGACTCTTTTCAAGAGTAAAAGAAATGATTAATTGTATTTTGTATCTTAAGTCTTTGTACACCTGGCTGGCTTGCTTTTGATTCTCCAGATTGTGATGCTTAGATAAAATATACATTCCTTAGAATGACAGAAGTAATGTTACCCTTTAATTAGTACAGCACTAATTAATCAAGTATCAAGTGTATGTACTTGGACAGTTAAACTTGGCAGTATAATTCAACAATGAAAAATTTATTTGTGTTCTTTGAGTAGATGAAATTTGCAAGGAAAGGCATCTTTCCATAGCTATTGCAAGTAAAATAGGAAACCTAAGTTAAATATTTGCCAGGTTTCACACCAAGGTCCCTGAGTACTTCTTGTTCTTGTGGAATGAAAACATCCCCTGCTAGTCTGGCTCTACAGTATACAGTGTCCTTTGATCCCAAAGGCCCAAGTCCAGAAAGCTGAAGATAAATAAATAGACAAATGCCTTTCAACTTAAGGTTTTCTCTTCAGGCTTTATATAAAGTATTATTCCTGCTATAAAAACTACTGAGGGGCTTTTATGAGACTAATCTGCAAGTACAAGCAATTGCATGTTCCATATATTTTTCTTGTCTGCAACCAGCACCTGGGAAGTAGCTGGCAAAAGAAGACCTTAAAAATAATGTTATACAAAAATAAGGGCTTCCACTGATTTGTTGCTTGAAATATCCCCAAAGTGCCTTTTGCATGCCTAGATTTTTTTTTTTGGTGACAGTGGCTTCCTTTTATAACATACATAGAAGTAATATACAGTTGTGATATAACATCTGTACATCCATCAGTTGAAATGTTTGCTTCTGTGCTGTAGGGACTTGCTTATTTCACTACACAGCAAGGAGGACACCAGACATTCTGCAGCAGCTCTAATAGCAGCACACAGGGCATGTCATGCCAGTGCTCTTGGTTTGTTTACCCTGCCCTGGCTTTCTGCTGAAGACGTTTTGTTTCATTTCATGTTCTCAGGACATACCACCTCAGAGCTTCGTAATTGCTAAGGCTGCAGAGCTGGAAGCTGTAAGTAGGCATTAAAAGTACATTTATTTTAAAGTAACTAAAGGGAAAACAGTGCTTTTTGATCTAAATAGATAAAGAAGGCTCTGGTTTGTGTTGTGATATGACATAATTTTGGCTGGAAGCATCAGTACAGTGCTGAGTCCACCAATCATTGCCAGCTTGCTGGGTCATGCCTTCCAATGAGATGTTGTAACGAGCGGCCAGCCTTTCTCTGAGGCTGGCTGCGTGTTCACTGTAACACAGTGCTCAGCTGTACCACTGTCATACTTAGTAGTAACTTCTAGGATTGCGGAAGATTACTGAAGGTATATAAGATTATTGGCAGAAAAGAAAGATGTAGAGAATGTGTACAAGAAACCAATGCTTTTTTTCCTTATGCATGGCTTCCCACCAGCAAATCAACCAGATCAGGTCAGTCAAAGTCCAGACCTGAACGTATCAGTCCTTACCATTGGATTCAGAGCAGCTCTCTGAAATGGCTGTGTAATATGCTGCTTTTGCCTAGAGCCCAGGAGTAAAGTAAATAAGGAATTTGCTAAAACTGTTCCAGCTTCTAACAGTGTTCTTATGCTAGCTCTTTTATACTAGTTTGGGGAATTGCCTCTTGCAATTTCATATACATTTCCCAAAAGCTGTAACTGCAGGATGACTGTAGGATTGTCTGTCCTCTCATAGTTCTGCTACCTGTAGGCTGTGATGTAATCCCTCTTGCTTTTTCCCCAACATCTTGGTTCTGTGCTATTTCAGGATAAAACACTCTTCATGCCCTCCATCAAGCTAAAAGGCAGCTGAGCAATTGGCAAAGATAATACTTCACAGCCCCCTGCCAATTGTTGTCAGACAAGCAGCAAATGTTTCCCAAAGTGCACAAGCCAACCAGGTATAATGTGTGGTTATAGTAGCATTTTAATGCTAGAACACACAATTTTGGTCTTAACTACTTTTATACCTCGTAATCACCTTCTGTGGAACTTGAAAAATAGCAGTTACTAAGCACATAAGATTGAGATCAGTGTTGCAGGTTAACACTTCTGGATAGCAGATCTTTGGTTGATGGGCAAAATAAAGTTTTTCAGGCAGTTAACCAAAGAAGCACTGAGCATTCATTACATTGCACTTCGTGTAGGTTGAAAAGAATGAAACATCATCTTGGTTTTAGATGATCACTTAGGACTTTACAGATGAAAACCAAAGGTATTCATACAGCCTTTAAGTGTGTCCTGGAGCAACTGTGTTCATGGATGCTTAAGACAAGAGGTACTGTCTTCAGCTCACGTTGGTGCTTTGTTCCCAAGATCTAAATGAGCCTGCTATGCCAGAATGAGCACAGTTGCAGGCTTTGAGTAAAACTGCAGGTTTACTACTAATCTTGTTCAAGGTGAAATTTTTTAGCTTGGTCTGTAGCATAAAGTAGCTGTATTCATGCTAGAAGGTGCTTGCTGGAGTGGGGTACTGTTATTCTTAAGCTGGTAAAACAATGAAAAGTGTAGCTTAAAACGGGTGTGCCTGGGAATCTGTATCCTGGCAATGTTGCCTAAAGTTTGAGGGACCTGTAGGGAGGCAACTTGTCCAGCCCCAAAACCTGAGCCTGTCTGGTTGCAGTGCTGCCTGTACCTCTTCTGTGACAAGTGCACAGCTAATTGGAGCATGGGACTAGAAATGCAAGAAATGTCTTTAATACTCTTCAGCCTCAGATGAAATCTGTTCTAATTGTTGGCTTGTCTGTTCTTTCCCTCACAGGCTGTAGCATCTAAACCTAATGTGCTTGCTGGTTTGCATATTGTGGGCATCTGGTTTTGAGCTGGTGTCTGAGTGAGCTGAGCACGACCAAGTTTTAGCATAAATGGCAGTGTGTTCTTGGTGATGCAGCTTGGTCAGATTCTGTTACAGGAAAAGAAAACTGGCAGTCTGCAAGGAAAAGGAGTGCATCCAGCTGTTATGCATCCCTTACAAGAAGCTTCAGGTCCCTTGCTGTTGGAGATGAAGACAGAGCTGCTCTCTTTGAGGTCAACCTGATCTGCCATATCAGTGACTTAATGAACAATTTTTGGTTAGATGAGTATGGCAGAGAGGTCTGTATCTCTTTTCTGTGGGGACTCCTCTGTTTTCTGCCACTTCTGTCCTGTCAAGGTGCTTTCAAAAGGGACACTTAAGAAATCAATTGTGGTCGTATTAATATTAGTGCAAACCCAGAATAATTTGACTGAAGGTAGAGTTGCTCTGAGTTTGTGCTAGCATTCTTGTGATCGCTACTTACTTTTCAGAAAAGTAGCCAAAAAGGAAAGCCAACAAATTTTTCCCAGTTTCAGATGCTTCTTGGGAGGAAGCCTGAAGAATGAAAGTATGCACATACTGTAAGATGCTTCAATAGCTAAAACTTATGAAAAGTTGTTTTCCCTCAGAGATGAGTTGTTACTGCTTGTCTCATCCTATGTTGAGGCTTGTTAGGCACAAATAAAGCTTTTGGATTGTGATAGTTTAGAGGTTGTTCTGAATAATATATATATATATATATAAAGTAGGCAGCTTTGCAGTAGTTGTAATCTTGGAAATTAGTTTAATGAGCTTAGAAAACCACTCTTGGAGTGGATTGTCAAGGGAACTATTTATATTCTCAGTAAAGCAGTTTTTTCTTCCTCTAAATTCTAGAAATGTGGAGAAATTCCCTGGGTGGACTGTTATGTATGATTAGATGGAGCTGAAACAATTAGGTAATGCCAAAATTTGTGACAAAAATGTCTGCTTAGTGTCTTTCTAGATGCGTTTTACACTGTAAGCAAAACTGTATGCAACACTGGCCAAGTAGCAGGTATGAATACTGCGGTAGCAGTCATCCTGCAATTGGAATTGTTTAGATTGAAACATTATGGTCTGGTTTCTTTCTTGACTTTATTTTTGGCATCCTGCCTTTGCAGCCAGCTGCTCTGTATTAGTACACAATATTAATCTTAGCTCTTTGCAGGGAACTTGGATAAGGATACAAATGTTTAGATGTAATTTAGTTTGTGTTGCAAGGTAGATCTGAGCTCACCAGGAAAGCTGATATCTTCAGGGGGTGCTAGGGATTGCCTCTATGTAGATTCCCTTGTGTATATAATGTTTTGGTACCTCTTTTTATAAGGATGTTACTTCTGACCCTCTCCTCCACTTTGAATTTTAAAGATAAAATTTAGCTCTGAGTTAGCATCTGAAATGATGTCCGCCCTTTAGTCTACTTCAGTAAACTTCTGAGTTTATTCAGTTTTTGTGAAGTCCACCTGAGCTGATGGAATGGTGTTCTGGGGTTCCTACAGTTGTCATCTGCCTGTACCACAGTAGCTGGGGGGCTTCTTTCCACTTCTCAAGGCTGAGGTACTGTGTTGTCTTCCATGTTGCAAGAGCAATCAGGCAGAAGGTATTTGAGTCTCTCTATACCCTTGTAACAGGGTAAAAAATCTCTATAATAATCCAATTTGTTTTAGAGCATCAGACTGCCTGTCTTTGTATAGAGCATAGATCCTGCAATCAGCCACTCAAAAGCATGATCTAAAGCTGGAAGTGACCCCAATGAGAGAGAGCTGTATATAAAATAGCTTTCTGACAGCTAAAGCTATAAAATAACTTTGTTCTTAACCCTGACAGCTACTGAATGCTTTGCAAGGACAATAAAGTACCTTGTCCTGGTGAAAAAGGATGAATGAGCTGCAATTTAGATCTTACTAAACAATGCAAGGCTTCTCAGGACAAAAGGTTCCTCTACTTCATGTGCTGCAAGGTGGTTGGTAGAGCTGTATGTGTAAGTGGACCAAAAATAAAATTTACTTTCAGAAAAAAATTGAGTAACATTTAAATTAGGCTTTTCTGTTTCTGGAAAATGTGGCTAATATTCCACATCATCTCATGACCTAACATGCTGAACACTTCCTAATGTATTTCCTATCTTGTGTGTATGACAGAAGAAGAAAGTATGAATGAGTATGCTAGTTTCAGGTGGTAGGGGATTTTGAGAGAGAAGGAAGCAGGAAGCAGTAGGTGGGTTGAGAAAATGAGGTGGAGAGGAACATGCTGCATGTAAATGAAGTGCTGTATTCTGCTTCCCTGGAGCAGGCACAGTAAGGCTGTTCTACTGGCAAGAAGAGCTGCTGTTACCTGTGCTGTGTAAAGACTTTGTTTCGTCTAAGGAGAGGAGTCTTGACTCTGAGGAGTTAGTGTGCTGCTTGACCCCATCGTAAGATAATGTTCTGTAGCAAATGCTGTGAAGAATGTGAACACAACAGCTTCTGGGGAGAAAAATTGGCAGGAAGGCAAGTAGAAGCAGACTGTGAGACACTTCTTACAAACTGTGCTTAGAAACCAATCTGTTCTTCTTTATTGTTCTCTGGTGAAGGGATGGATTATAAATGGTACAGACGGCCTTGAGGCCTGTGATAATACAGTATCTGTAGCTTTTCCAGTTGGAGGCTTAAACTCTTAATGTTTTCCATGCAAAAAAGGATGAAAATACATTTAAAAAAAAAGTCTGGAAATGTACATGTCAAAACCTCAGCTTCAGGAGCAAATAATTATTTAAGCAGGAGAGGAAAGGTATCTTTAATTGAAAGGACAAACTTCTAAAATGTTTTTAAACTTCTTTCCTGCTTTGTTTATGGTTTGTCCAAGATAAATATTTAAAACTGGAAGTTATTAATATGAAAATACCCCCCACACACTTTGGTCTGTCCTTAAGGTATATGCAAAGTCAAACTTACCTTACAAGGCAGTACACTGAATTCAGTTTTTTTTTGATGTTTTGATTGCAACCTGTTTGTCCATACAACCATCAGAAGCTGCATGGCATGTGAGCGTCGTACAGGCTCAGTGCACTGCTGAACCCTGTTGTCCCACTGAATGTAAACATGAAAACAATGTTCTGCTGTTTATAGTCCATACATGTACTCACAAATTCAAAAGTTTGAATAAAATCATATGGAACCGGGGTTGGATGTTGTGCCTTAACTGATCTCTGCCTCAGCAGAAGCAGCCTCTGCTCTAAATATGGTTTCACATTGTGCAGTTGTTGACAGTGATTTATATTTGCTTGCACTGAGATCCTCCTGTGGCTGGCCTTGTGTATATTCGGCAGATCCAAGAGCCAGATTCAGCCATTAAGTAGTTCTGTTCCTTCTGCTTATCTTCTTTAAAAGAACATCTTTTCTTTGCTAATCTTGTATTAAATTTAAGGTAAATAATCAGCAAAATTAATCAAAGTAGATTAAAATGTGATGTGATTTTATGCAATAAACAGATTGAGTGTCTGGGTAAACCAGTAGGCTGGCTTAACAGGGCCATCTGCTGGTGGATGCCCTCTCAGGAGGTAACTTCAGATTTCACTGGAAACAAGTCTAGTTTGGGGAGAGGTTAATGACTTGATTCTGACTTGCAAACAACCATGACTCTGAAATTATCGTTGTAAGCTGCTTTGTATTCGTGTCGGTTCCTGACTCTGTAGCAGAACTTATTACTGTAAAAATAGAGAACTGCTTGAGTATAAATTTATGCTCCATTCAAATGTTAAATGGGATGTTTCATCTGGGAGTAGCATTATTGTAGATTAAGCCACAATTTAAAACTATATTGCAAGGAAGCGTGGGTTTGTAGATGAATCTCTCAGATCATTAAATAACAAATAATGTTAATACTCTTTACACAAAATGTCTACTTAAGGGACATTTGGTTTAAAATTACAGATTAAATTTCTTATAAAAAAGCTGAATGGTGTGGTGTACTGATAAATCTTTTAACTCTAATATTGAAAAGGTTTTTGGATATATTTTATTATAAGCACTGCAATTAATGTAGCATCATAAGTGTCTTCTGTATGTGTGCTCGCTGTCTGCATGCCCTGTGTGTGGCAGCTCCTGGATATATTTGACTGGAAAGTACTGGTTATGATCTATTCCTTTAAAAGTTTATAATGAATAACATGAAATATGTGCATAGGAATAAACTAAATAACACATGCAAGCATGCCTCTTGTTTTCTTATTTTGAAAACCTGTGGTTTCCTTTGGAAAGGACACATTACAATAAAGGTGCAGGGTTCTTTAATATATGTGATTTTATGTGAATTACTGTGTATCAAGCTGTGCTACTCAGCAGAGTTGTATTGCTGGTGTCACTGCTCACAGGATTGTCCCCAGCCTGTGGCAGAGCGACCTTCGTATTGGTTCCTGCAGCATTTATAGCAGCACACTTAAAGCAGTGCCCTGGTCATTCCCTTGTAATTAGTAAGAAGCAGTAGCTGCTTGCTGACAAAAATGATAGACTAGGCTCAAGGTATCACCTGAGAAAGCACTGATGTGACAGTATCCCCCCCAAACCCTTTTGTCTCTAACTTTTGTCACCTGACAGCGTACACCTTTTTACCCACAGAAAAAGCCAGTCATCACATGCTGCCTAAGGGCTGCTCTGACCTTCTTGACTTCTAAATTGTTTTCCATTTTTTCCCCCTTTTGACAAGTAACTGAAGTGATGGAGATGGATTTCATTACAGGTGCTTTGACTGAAATTACTTAGTGCTTACCTATTGAACTTGGCCATAAATGTCACTGATTTACAGACCCCGCTAAAGTGCAGATGTTATCCAGTGACTGGTACTTGTACTGCATTTATGTTACAAGGGTTTGGTAGGAGGGGGGCTGCAGGGGTGGCCTCTGTGAGCAGAGCAGAGCCCAGCAGCTGCCCCAGGTCAGATCAGAGCCACCTCCAGCTGGCTCCAAAAGGGGACCTGCTGCTGGCCTGAGCCAAGCCAGAGAGTGACCCTGGTTGGGCCTCTGGTGGAGCAGGTTTAAAAAGGTAAAACCACCACAGTGCTCTTATGTAGAAACTGTGTGTGTGAAGGGATCAATTTTCCTTTTAGCAGTATTTTTTGTTTGTATCTGAACTGTTCTGGAGCAGTTTTTTTTACTGGTAGTTCATTCTGTCTTTTCACCTGTCCATTTTAATGACTTTTGCTACCTGTCCTAATAGGATGGCAAAGATGTGCTGCAGCATACAATGAGGAGGGATTGGATTCATCTCTATGGAAAGGAGGAAGTCACCTCCTCTTGTTTGCGAGAAAACTGTAAGAAAATGCCTGCGATGCCAGGAAACTTAACTCAGCAATATGAGGAATACAGGCAGAGCTAACAGTGAGCTGGCTATCTGGGTAGAAGGGAGGCCAGCTGTGGTATTGCTTTACAGTCACACTTCTCTCCTGTGAGTCTTTTTGCTAAATGCAAGAGCTGTTCCAGTGATTCCGTAATCATTTGTAAACCCTGGTTAAGCTCACCTGGGAAATTGTACTATGTTGGGAAATAGCGTTTTATCTACAGAATCCAGTTCTGCTTCTGGTTCCTGTGCTGTGGACTGATCACGGAGTTGTCTGTGCCAGTGGAAGCTGTAGCTTGCACAGCTGTATTGTGCTTCTGCAAACCTTGCCTGTGCTGTCAGACTTGGCAGTTGCTGTAGCTGCGTATCTTACACGTGGTGTCACTTTGGTAGGTGGAAACACTTCTGTCTGCATGCGAGCAGGTAGGCTGTGGTTTTTGTTATGTGACACGTTGGATGTGTGGTGCTTGGTGTAACCACACCAACTAAAGTACTGAGGCAGATCTTACTGCCTTTTTTTTTTTTTGGTGAGGGTTCATAGGTTCACTGGACCGGTGTTGAGAAGCTATTGCTGAACATAAGGGCAGTAAAACTTGGCCCAATGAAGAAATGAGAAATGTCCAATCTGTGAAGAAACCTAATCTTATTTGTAGTGAGAAATGCAATGGAACACAGTTTTCCTGCTGATATCCCATCTGTTTGTTGTCTTGCACAGTGTTAGCTTCAAGGAGGCAGCTCTCAGGTTACGGGGAGAGGGAGGGTTCATCAGAGCCCCAGGCAGCTGCAGGAGCTGAGACCATTGCTCCAGGACACTGACAGCTGCTGAGGGAGGACTGAGTTGTTTCTAGCTGCTTATCAGTGCTGCAGCAACTTTGTGTTGCTGTGCAACTTGTGTTTTGTTACAGTTTTGGATGGTGAGAAGGTCCAGAAATGAAGAGAAAAAGTCCATCCTCCTTTTATGTCTCTCTCTGGTTGCTGTTCACAGCCGTGATGCCTCAAGGTGAGAAATACTCCTTGGTAGTTTGTGTTGTATTGGCATTTATTTTATTCAGGTAGGAGCTGGTGTCCTGATGCATCCTATGTGGTTGAGCTCCAGAAGTCCCCTTCATCTGCTTTTTTTTTTGTCTTACTGACGCATAGACAAAATGAATGATCATGTACAGCCAGATCCAAATGCTCCTTGTGAAGCTTTGATTTGTTAGGATTTCTTTTTCATCAGGAAGGTTTAGTTTGAACTCTGATAAGTCCAGGAAGTCACTGTGAGTCACCAGAGAGCAATGTCCTCCATAGCACTCGTTTCCTGTGTTGTGCCAGCTGGCATTTGCACAAGTCTTGTGAAGGTTACTGTCCTTGTCCTTTGCTTGCAGAAATGTGTGAATTTGTCTAAAGGTAATGCAGACACTGCCTAGAGAAACGGTGATGCACAAAGCAGTGTGGACCAGCAAAAGTGTGGTAAATCTGAAATTTTAGTGGAATATCCATAGGAAGTCTGGATAGCAAGAAATACATGGTTTTGGGAAAGATGTTAGTCCAAGGATGTGTTCATACCTTGTGTAGTTGTCAAGTTGTGAAGAAAAGCAGCTTAGACTTCTCCCAAGTGCTGTGTTTTTGTTTTTAAAAAAAGGGCAGCGGGAGGGTAAATTCTGAAAGTAGCATGAATCTGTCAGTGCTGCGTTTAAGGAGACATCACAAGCCATTAGCCGGGGAGCAGGTTTGACTTCAGGCTTGGCTTCTAATTTTAGCTTAGCAGATGTGTGACTCTAAGCCAATAATCTCTATGCCTATGAAAGAAATCAGTAAAATAGAAGTAATGATACTTTCAAAAATGGTAGGAATCTCTGGATAGAGAGTTTTATTTTCAGTGGGTGTGAAAAGCTAAAGCTAGCTATTCATTTACTACAGGTGAAAGCTGTCTTTATTTGAATAACTTCATCAGGTTTACTCTGTTTTTGCACTAAATGGTACTCTACAATATGCGAATGATAAATATAGCAAATACTGTTTGAAGCTATAGAAAAAGGCTATCTTCTGATATTGCTCAGTGCTTAATCTGATGTACTGAACAAATGTGTTATCTAGCTGTAGAATCAGCCAAAGGAAAATATGCTCACAAGCTGTTCAATGAACTGTTTGAAGACTATTCAAATGCTCTAAGACCAGTGGAAGACACAGATAAAGTGCTGAATGTTACCCTTCAGATAACATTGTCCCAAATTAAAGACATGGTGAGTAAAAATGCAGTTCTGTTTTTCTGAATATGTACAGGAGTGTGTTAACTGTAAACTTGCTTGGAGTGGGAAAGCAACTTAAATTTTGTTGTGACAACTTCAGTAATGCTTCCTCACAAGGGTCATGTTCTCTGGTTCTTACTAGAATCTTATCTGATGGCAATGCTAGGATTTCCATTACATGTCTACAGACATAGCTGCTGAATTGCGAAGACTTTGTAGTTTTAGTTAGATGTTTGTATTGTAGCATCCAGGCAACTTTTGCTATTAAATAAAAAGAGCAAACGCTCTTTCTAGGAAGCAATTAATTTCTTGTAAACTCCCTATTTTAGCTTTTAACTTCTTATAAATTTGGTTCAGCCAGATACGCTTTTAAGGCAAAAGAGATGTCTGGAAGGAGAATGGAAAATCGCTTCTGATTTGTGAATCAACAAGCTTTCAGAGTTTTGGACTGAATTTTGTCAGCTGTTTGGTATTCTGAAGCTGGCAAAAGAAAACTCATGAGATATTAAGAGCCTTAGACAGCTGTGATTAAAGCTTGGGAAGGTGCAGGGAAAAAGAATCGTCCTCTGGGGGAGGAAGGCTTGGCCAAGAGAGAAATTGAATGCAGAAGTCCCCTCTATGCTGTATAGTATATGTACCTGTATGAGGTGCTGTTGTGGCCTGTCAGTGTTCTGGCCAGTTTTGAGCATTGCTTTAAAGTTACACAACAAATGCTGTCAGCATCTAAGATGTACTTTTTTCACCTTCAGCTAGAAATATTTCTATTTTTTATGCAGGATGAAAGGAACCAAATTTTGACAGCTTACTTATGGATTCGACAAAGCTGGTATGATGCGTACCTCAAATGGGACAAGGATAAGTACGATGGGTTGGATTCAATCAGGATTCCAAGCAATTTGGTCTGGAGGCCAGATATTGTCCTGTATAACAAGTGAGTGAGGCTGGAGAGAATCGGCTTGAATGTGTGTATGAAAGAGGGGGTAGAAGGAGCAGTGACCCATGGAGCCTCAACTTTCATCAATTCACTTTGCCTTAGGAAGGGATATATTTGTTGTCTTAATGTTTGTTGTTGAACACCTAAATATTTTGCAAAAAGGCCATAGACAGGATTGTTTGAGTATTGATCCAGCTTCCATGGTTGCCCTGGGAGTTGAACACCTCTCTCCCCCCAGCGATCTGAAGTGCTTTCTGCAGAAGTTGCTGAAGAGATCTAGAAGATTGTGTGCACAAGAAGGTGGTATGCAAAGGCTCCATAACTTGTCTGCTCTCCCAGGCCAGTAATGAACAGCAGATTATCATAATCTTTGAATATCCCAGTGTCAGTGGGTACTGGTACTTGTAAATAACATAGTTAATAGTTCCTAATAAAAATCAGTGTAAATACATAATATGGTTTCAGAAGCATGCTTTTAATGGTGTGAAGCGAGGGTCTCCTCCTGACTCTCCCCAGCCTACACGCTAAGTTGCTGCATGTCAGTCCTGACTGTCACTTTTCTGTCTTTTAGGGCTGACGATGACTTTTCAGAACCAGTGAATACTAACGTTGTGTTGAGATATGATGGAAAAATCACTTGGGATGCACCTGCTATCACAAAGAGCTCATGTGTAGTGGATGTATCTTATTTTCCTTTTGACAGCCAGCAGTGCAACCTTACGTTTGGTTCCTGGACCTATAACGGTAATCAGGTAGACATCATCAATTCTCTTGATAGTGGTGACCTTTCTGACTTCATAGAAGATGTGGAATGGGAGATTCATGGCATGCCAGCGGTTAAGAATGTAATCACTTACGGCTGCTGCTCTGAGCCTTATCCAGATGTAACATTCACACTGATTTTAAAAAGGAAGTCGTCTTTCTACATATTTAATCTGTTGCTTCCTTGCATTTTGATCTCTTTCCTCGCCCCACTGGGATTCTACCTCCCTGCAGACTCTGGAGAAAAAGTGTCACTAGGCGTTACGGTTCTTCTTGCTCTGACCGTGTTCCAGCTTATGGTTGCAGAGATCATGCCTCCCTCTGAAAACGTACCTTTGATAGGTGAGCTTTACGTGCTTTAAACGTGGCTTTATATGCTTTAAGCATTTTTTACAATGCTAATTCAATAGTCACTCATCTGATAAAGGCATACCTGTAATGAGTATGAGGTTTTACTTTAATACTTTAATCTATATTCTTATACGGTAATTGTTATCTAAATACAGAGTATCAGGGTGATTAAAATTTGGTTTCGCTTGCACTTATGTTTAGCATTATGTTGTCGCATTATTTCTACATTGATTTTTTTTAGGGTAGCACCTTTAATATAATTTTATTTTGTGTTCCAGGCAAGTATTACATAGCAACTATGACCATGATCACAGCTTCCACTGCGCTGACAATCATTATCATGAATGTCCATCACTGTGGCTCAGAAGCGAAGCCTGTTCCCCAATGGGCCAGGGTGGTTATCTTGGACTACATGTCAAAAATCTTTTTTGTGTACGATGTGGGTGAGAACTGTACAAGTCCACAAAGAGAGAAGGAGCAAGAACATAAGTTAGAGGGGGATGATGTGTGTCGGGGGGGAGACAAAGAGGTAAGGAGTCAACTTTCCAACGGAAATGATGACAGTGATCTCAAGGAGAAGCTGAATGGAAATTTGAATAAAAGCTGTGGAATTCATGGCGAAGATATTAGGGAGAATGTTAATTGCTGTTCCTGTTACAAAATGCTGATAAAAAATATCGAGTACATTGCTAACTGTGTTCGAGACCATAAAGCAAACCGGGCCAAAGGAATTGAGTGGAAAAAAGTAGCAAAAGTGATGGACAGGTTTTTCATGTGGATTTTTTTTATCATGGTGTTTTTTATGAGTGTGCTCATCATTGGGAAAGCAGCTTAACTGCAGATGAACACATTCGTTTTGTAGGTATGAATGAATGTACTGGGTTAGCTCGTTTCAGTGGAGCTGTGGGGTAGGTGTGCTTCTGAGATCTTTGTGTCTTCTGTTCTGTAACAATAAACTGGCTCGGTAGGCTGCAACGGCACGTTGAGACATTGCTCAGCTGACGGCTTTATTAGTGGCTTTCATTGCGTTTTAATATGGGAGTGCAGCCCCGATGAGGCTTGCTGGATGAGCAGTGTGTGCTCCGTCTTAATGAATGGTGGCCATGGCTGCAGGCTGATCGGGGGAGCAATGCAGTGGTGGAGCAGACAGCCTAGCAGGGAGCACTCTATTCTGAGGGCTGCACCTTGTAACTTGGCTGGCCTTTTCTCTCTGCCAGAACAAAATCGGGGTATTTTTGAGATTGTGATGGAACCTGGAATTAATCTCTTCATGGCGTTGCCTTTTTTTCCTTTTTTAGCTTGCCTTCCTAAGTTATCTTATTTTGTTAATGTCTTTTTCTGGTCATTGTTCATGTCTGCTCGTGGGCTCTGCCTGTCTATCTTGCTCTCTGGTGTGCCTTTCACTTCTGCTACCATTGAGTATACCACTAAATATGACGGTACCTTGATTTACCTTTTAATCATCTCCTGCTGCTAAATATTGCTCCATTGTTACTAGAGGCACAGTAAGCCAGAATGACAGGACTTACTCCTCACCAAGTCACAGGGCCTCTCCTCCATTCTCTTCCCTCTGATTCTAACATGAGGAAGGGCTTCTCATCCTCCCTAGTTATTTCATTGCCCTGGACATTTGTGCAAAATGGGCCTTTAAATGTCAACTGTGAGACTGTTAAAATAGGCTGGCTGTCCAGTCTCTGCTCATTTTATTGACCTTGACCAATGCTCGCCCCATGTGTCTGTTAGCCGCTTTTGAATCACAGAATCAGGGAATCATTAAGGTTGGAAGGGACCTCTGGAGATCACCTAGTCCAACCCCCCCTGCTCAAGCAGGGTCACTTAGAGCAGGTTGCACA
Source organism: Anser cygnoides (assembly GCF_040182565.1). Lineage (NCBI taxonomy): Eukaryota > Metazoa > Chordata > Aves > Anseriformes > Anatidae > Anser > Anser cygnoides. The sequence goes on from NC_089876.1 coordinate 24,591,043, forward strand.
GGATCACGTCCAGGCGGGTTTTGAATATCTCCAGAGAAGCAGGCTCCACAACCTCTCTGGGCAACCTGTTGCAGTGCTCCGTCACTCTCACAGTACAGAAGTGTTCCCCATATTCAGATGGACCTTCCTGTGTTTCAGTTTGTTCCCGTTCCTTATCTCTGGGCACCACCAAAGAGTCTGGCCCCATTGTCTCCCCTAAGATATTTATATGCATTGATGAGATCCCCTCTCAGTCTTCTCCAGGCTGAATAGGCCCAGCTCTCTCAGCCTTTCCTCATCTGAGAGATGCTCCAGTCCCCTACTCATCTTCACAGCCCTCTGCTGGGCTCTCTCCAGAGCTCCATGTCCCTCTGGTACTGGGGAGCCCAGAACTGAACACAGTACTCCAGTGTGACCTCACCAGGGCTGAGTAAAGGGGGAGGATCATCTCTCAGCCTGCTGGGAACACTTTTCCTAATGCACCCCAGGATACCGTTGGCCTCCTTGGCCACAAGGGGACATTGCTGTCTCATGGTTAACCTGCTGTCCACCAGGACTCCCAGGTTTTTTCCTGCAGAGCTGCTTTCCAGCAGGTCATCCCCCAACCTGTACTAGTGCACGGGGTTACTCCTCCCAGGTGCAGAACCCTGCACTTGCTTTTGTTGAACCTCAGGAGGTTCCTCTCTGCCAAACTCTCCAGCCTGGCCAGGTCCCTCTGAATGGCAACGCAGCACTGTGGTGGATCAGCCACTCCTCCTGGTTTTGTATCAGCAGTAAATGTGCTGAGGGTGCACATGGTCCCTTCATCCAGGTCATTGATGGGTAAGTCGGACAGGACTGGACCCAGCACAGCCCACCGGGGGACAGAGCTACAGGCCTCCAGCTAGACTGTGCAGCTGAGCACAGCCCTCCGAGCTCTGCCATCCAGCCAGTTCTCAGTCCACCTCGCTGCCTGCTCATCTAAATGTACTTAAATTATAAGCTGTCTAGAGGAATGCCAAGGTTGCTTTGCGCATTACTTAGCACAAAAGCGTGATCTTACAGCACTATCATTAAAGTAGCGCCGTAATCAACACGTTCCCTGTTCAACACCTTGCTACTTAAGCCTACATGAATGTGTTTGCTGACAACACTGGAAAGCCCTCTCCTCTGTGCTAATTTCTTTTAACCCCTCAGACAAAAGTTCCAGAAGATGTTTCATGGTAAAATGAGAAGCTTAAAAGCCCAGGCATGCCCTCGGCAGATAAATTGCTTTTACAAAGCACCCTGAATTTTGAAACCATGATATTCTAGATGCAGTGGGAGAGGCAGAAGGACACTGTAATGGATCCCCCCAGTCAAAAGTTCATGTGATAAAATGAGTTTTCACAACTGTTGCAGTTAATAGGAGCACATCTGTGAAGCTGTAACTTAAGAGTGAGGAGTCAAAATGGCAAAGTGATGCAGTTGTCATGGCCAAATTTATTGAAAGAAAGGGATTTGTAGTTATTATGTAAATGATGCATTAAGTTCTCAATGCCAGGTTTTCTTTTGTGTGGAATAATTAATGCTGTAAGCTTATCTGGATTCTCATACATAATGCAAGCTTTAAAGTCCAGGTTCTAATGTAAAGATAAACTGGGTAGCTAGCCAAGAATAAACTCAGTATGTGGAAAAAGTCTCAAGTGTATTCCCTATATATTATCAGCTTCCAGTCAACTGGGGTAACTTTGAATATCTGCTTTAGAAACCAAGCTGTTCATTCTCCCTGTGCAGAAGAATGGTTGCAGACATTTGCCATGGAGCTCAGGGTTTGACATTTATACTGCCTCTTTTAGGAAACTGATTTGTTCTTTGTTGTGGAAAAAAGATACTGTCCCCAAAGCCTGGGGAGTGCAGTATTTAAAGATAAAGGTAAGGTATTCAGAACATGAGTCTTCACTGTGGAGAAGAAATGGCTGAGGGAGTGTTTGTCCAAGGCTTATGGGTGGTATAAAGAAAATAGAGTTACTGTTTGCTGTCTCTTCCACTTCAGGAGCCAGGTGCATCAAATATACTGCGAGACGGTGGATGGGACTGACTGTATACTATGTGGAAGGCTGAGGAACTCCTTGCAACAGAATTTGTGAATGCTAAAAGATTGTGTGGATTTAAAGAGCTGGGGGGAAATGGAAGAAAAATCTATCAGGGTACAACTAAATATAGTCGCGAAGTGTTGAAAGCTAGAGCAGTGTTTTTAGGGATTCAATACTGCATATTCTTCTGTGCTCTTTATCCCATATGTTTCAAGAATTCAGGTGTGACGTTCTAAGCATGTTTCATCCTATGGTTGACAAAGCTTTGCTCTGACCCTGCCAGAAGCATGGGAAATATCTGAGAGCTGTTTCTCAAGAAATTCAGGAGTTTGGCAAGAACTCCTGATTGTGCAGGTCTGTCCTAGTTTGAGAAACAGAAGATCTATAATTTGATTTTTTAGGAGATGGGGAGAGCATGGGGTGAGGGAATTCCCTCATTTCCCTTTAAAGCCAGGAAGAATCCATCTGTTCTCTCATTTTAAAAATTTCTGTTACCTGTTGAAAATAATGTGGTGACTCTTGTTTTTGTTCTTAAAATCTTTTCCTCAACAACAGGATATAAGACTGAAGGTGGCCTCTGTACTTTGTGTGCAACCACCTCTTTTGTACTTGCAGGCAGAGTGAATAACCTAGAGATCATTTAAAGGAGCAGAGCAAACTGAACATCTCTTTTCTCACCGACTGTGAAGTCCACTAAGACGTAGTCATTATTTTTTGCTAGAGGCAAATCCAGTTGGATGGAAGGAACAAACGCAAATTAAAAATTCATTGTCCCCAGATCCCTTGCCTGTCTGTTCAACAGGCATTTGGACAATGCCCTCATGAATCTGCTTTAGCTTTTGGTTAGTGATGATCTTTGAAGGTCCCTTCCAACTGCACTATATTCTCTTTAAGATCTCCTTTCTGCACAGTGGCAGTGAACAATTCTGTTTATACGTTGCTTGCAGTAAGGAATAAATGAGATATCAAGTGCCCCAGCTCAGGCTCATTCTTGTCTGTTTCTTTCGAAATACTTTATGGCATTTAATTCCTAGTCTCTTGTCCGTGGGCCACTGAAGACCTGCAAAGCCAACAATGATACGCTGCAATTGTACCATTAGCTTAATGGAACTGTTTTAAGCTATCCTCCCATTTGGCTACACTCGGAGATTTATGAGACTGGTATCTAAATGCTATCCAGTTCAGCCGCTTGGGAACCGTTTGATGGCAGTGGGCAATGAATATTAAATGAAAGATGAAGGCATATTAACTTCCATATTAAATTTTGGGAGCTGTCAGGAATACAATGTGTTAAGTTCAGCTACCATAAAGGTGAGTTTCGAGCAGTGCAGCCTGCCTTCTGGGTACCTGGGCTGCAGGGACAGACCTCGCAAGCAGGCTAGTGGTGCACTCAATCATATATTTTCTTGGTCATGTGGGGTCGTGGGTTTGTTTGTCCGCCCATGACAGCGGTGCACCTCCAGCTGAAGTTCCAGCTATTGTGATTGAGAAGACAATTCAGGGATGCCTTTGCAACAGGACAACAATATAAATATCCAAATACAGCTGTTGAGGGAGATAACAGTTGATGGGGAGCACAGCAGGGTGGAAAACATGGTTGTGTTTAATTCCAGATGTACAGAACTGTTATGCCTTGGTCTGTTCTTGGGCACTTCAGAGTAGAAAGCAAATCTAGTGAACATCTGGAAAGAACAAATCAAGATAAAAGGCAGCTGCAGTTTTAAAGAGAAGAGTTTTTCATTCTAGTTCCTGAAAATGTTTGTTTTAAATGTGATTCAGTTTAAATGTGATTCAGTCCTACTACCTTCTAAATAACCTACCTAGAATTGTGTTGAGTTTTTTTTCCGGGTAATGTGTATTCTATGCTTTGTCTGCAATTCTGAACATTTATTCTTTGCCAGGATATGTACCTTACAACATTCACATATCTGCTCACAATTTTTTTGTGTTGCAAAAGAACTCGAAACAAATTTTTATATGCTATTATTTTTATCAGCCTTCACTGAAAATTATTTTATCTATGGTGTTGGGAGTTGCACAGGGACTATGCTAAAGACTGGCTTGTGTTCCCTTTGGTCTGTCACTACATTGGTTTGTGTTACTCTAAATGCAGTGACAGAGCTGGCAAAGGAAGAAGAGCATTGGAGAAAAAAATACATATTTTTTTATTGCTTAAATGTAACCCATATGATTGTAGGCAGAGCTTCAGTGAATAAAACGAGTAAATTAGGATTCACTGTATTTGCTTTTTATGTGTCACCACTAATAAAATTTGATTGATAGTGGTCTTAAATACTATGTAATAATAACATATTCTGTTTCTGTTTGCTTGTGCATTCTCCATTAACGTGTTTAAGTGCATGTTAGCAGGAAATGATTGAGCCAGTATAATGTGAACAAATAAAGGCATTGTGATTAATGCATGCACGTATGGGTGTATCGTTAGTGTACCATAGGCAAGTAGTAGGTCTGGCTGCTTTATTCATTCTGTGTTTTTGGTTCTAGCTGAATGTTACCTAAACTGCTCACTGTGTTTCAGTGACAGAGGAGTGGCTGTTGTTAATGTTTTGTTAGTGTCATGCTTGTGTGTCCAAGCTTGCAGCAGCTTGTGATGGAAATGTGGGACCACCTGAGGAGCCACTGTCACCTCATACCATCCCACCCTGCCCCTCTGCGTGGTTCCAGCAGGTAAGTGTGTCTAGGGGCCCTCAACTGCATGAAGATTTTCTCTCACAGAGTCTGGAAGGTTATCTGGGGATACCCCGCTGCCTTAAGTTCCTTCTAGCACAGATCCATTTTCTGTCCATCTCACGGGCCTTTTCACAGGCAGTTCATAGATGTGCTTCCTCCACAGGACACCCGACATGGTTCAGAGCTGTCCAAATGTGTCATGTGCTGCAGCTGGGCCTATTTTTGTTCAGCATGTTAATGGTTTAGGTGGCTGCCAGTGAGAGGTGAGTGAAACTTGGGTTGCTGTTACCTACTGTTCTTAGCTCAGGGGTCCGGTGTTGAGATAAGGGCCACGCTTCATGTAGTCACAGTTACATTTAGGTGCACAGCCTTAGTTCTGCTTTTGAATGCCATGTTCACTGCCCTGCAGAGGTTGTTTGAATTGGATCAAAGAGCATTTCTAAACACCACGGTTCAAAGTGGCGTGGGTAGGACGTGCGCTTACTTGGCACTGCACTGTTGAACCCACACATGACTCTCAGTGGTGCTTCTAGCCAGCAAGTTCTGTCACACGAGGAGCGTTACCCTGGGACCCTGGGCTCCTGAGCTGACAGCAGCAAACCAGCCCAGAGCTCCTGCCCTGTGTGCCTGTTCCTGGTTTAGGATGGCCCCTGCTGTCTTGGCTGTGCAGGCTTAGCAGTTTGTGAGGCTGGAAACCCCAAGGTTGATGGGAAGGTTAAGAACAACCATAAGACAGCTGGGGCCAGCTGGGGTGAAGGGAGGAGAGATGCAGGGTGACAGTGACAATGTCTGGGGCCCAGGTGTCTGCCAAAGAGCTCAGCACCTTGCAAAAGCTCCTCTTGTGGATACTTTTCCTCACCTAACTCCTGAGACCTCTAGGGGTCACACGAGTGCTGTTCTTGTTGCCTGGGCACTTCAAGGCAGTACTAGTGGGCAATTTTTTAAAATAAATGATTAAAAAATAAAATATAAACAACCCCAAACCACCTGCACTTAACCATAGTAGTTTTCCTTTCTCTAAGAAGCAATGAGCAATGTAGACCTGGTGCCTTGTTAGCATGATTTCTCCTGCTGATAGCTTTTTATTAAGGTCTAGATAAATGAAGGAATGTATCCTATGGGACAGTGCAAAGGCTGCTGTTCTGAAAGGCAGTTTCATCTCCTCAGAAGCTATGCTTTAATTTACAGACCCAGGGGCTAGTAGTCTTATGAACAGAACTGACTGGAGGTAGTCTGTTAGTCTTCAGAGTACTGGGGAATGAAGGCTTCATGAGCAGTCCAGACTGTGGTCCTACACCTGGTTGGGGCAGTCTGGCATAATGCTGAGACACAGAGAAAATGCCTGCTGAAGGCATTGGGATCAGGTTAGCAGGAGATATGTTAACTTACAGTTTCTGACCAATAGCCTGGAAAAACAGGTTTTTGGGCAAACGGCTTTCTTCCACTGATCTTTCTTGACTGGACTGTCTCACTCTTAGCTCCTCAGTACTTGTCCTTCAGTCCTTATATTCTCTTCTGTGTGTGGAAAGAATCCTGTTATGGTATGGATATGGTCATAATCCAGGGCATAGGAATCAACTTTAGCCTTGTGGTACTGTTCTCTGCACCCTGTAAATGTGTCTCCTTGAGTTCAGTAATCATAAATGGTGGTTGGGTAGGGCAATGTCTCTGACATGGAAGAAAGGGATTGTTTGCTCTTGCTATTGATTTGCAGTAAATCTCATTCTCATCTTGCTGCAAATGTAATATTAACATGAAAAAGGGTCTCTTCTATATATGAGACTATCTTTATGTACAGTTAGGATGAGGAAGGGAAAATCATTGAGGCAGTTCAATATTTGGCTTTCATTTCAAGAGATGGAAGCACTGATATGTGCCATTTGTAACTTCTGAACAAGTCAGAAGAAATGGAACAGGATGTGTCATACAGAGGTTCCTGATTGTTCCGGCAGGTTCACTGTGGTAATCAGAGCCTGCACTTGCTCCCAGAGATGAAGGTTCTTCTCAAAATGCTGATTTAACCTTTCACTTCTGCATCAGATTGCAATCCTATGTTGGAAGATAGCTGGAGAGCAGAGGCTGTTCAACTCAAACGAGGTAGCAGGTATACTAAGACTGTTGGAGGTAATTTGGTCCAGTTCAAGTGGTCCTTGCTGATGCTCTAACCTTCTTCCAGGACACTGTTTCCAGCTACTCCCTGGAGGTGGTCCTCCTGAACCCAGCTTGGTGGGTGACTCCTTCCCCTTCCGTCTGGGCTGCAAATATTGGTTTGTACTAGTTGGCTCAGAGATGGTTATTAGTACAGCCCAGGCCTGGAAATGTTACTGAGTGCTAACCCTAACGAGATCTGCTGCTGACAGGTCAGCTTGGGGAGCAGAACTTCTTTGTACAGCAGCAAAATGTATGTCACCATTTGTTTCTGTTGCACTGCAGCTGTTGAATTGCTGTTTTATAGCATGTATTTTCTTTAAAAACAAACAAGCAAAACCTCCAAACACAAAAGACATCCAGCCAGAACAGCAAGGTAATTATGAACCATGTCGGTATGAGTATTGGCTTAAATCCATTACATAGACCAAACCATGCCTATAGTAAAGGAACATAGGACAATTACTGATTTCAGAAATTCCTGTTCACACAGGACATGCGAAAGATTACAAGAGGTGAACTCAAAAGAGAGAAGTATCACAGGGATGGGACCTAAAATTGCAGGCTTTGTATATGGATAGTGGGGCTTTATCACAGACTGGTGACAGCCAAGGGGCAGATTCATCGTGATTTGACATCTAGTTTCAATGAGATGCTTCAGGATATTAAAAACGGGGCACCTAAATATCATTATATATCTGTACCAAGATCCTGCTGCTGGTGGTCTGGCCGGGATCGAGGCCACCATTGTGGTTTGCCTTGCAGCAAGCACTCAGCAATTTTCTTGTAGTGCGTGTGTGTGAATAAACCACTCCAGAGGGGGTTGAATACAAAATACAACTTTGATGTTTCTTTGTTGTTGTTGCCTGATACATTTAGGGGGATGCTTAGCCAGGACAGTGTGTATCATGTTAGTAATTTCCCTACTTAACTATTAGAACTTAATTGTTTCTTATTTCCAGAGGTACTTTTTGATGGTTTAGAGAGATGGCACATAGAAATAGAGCACTGTGCTAGAATAGCTGCTTTGGCCAAGCTCAGGAGCCTGCAAAGAGGCTACCCACCATTAGTGCTTTAAATCAAAATCCAGTCAAAGCTGGCACCTCTGGGAGCCTGGTGCCCTGGGAGCAAGACCACCACTTTGGAGGTCTCCCAACAGTGTTTTGGGCTGTGCAGTTTTCACATGTTCACCCTTCAGGTGCACTCAGGTGTTACTGGTGCATAACCAAAGGCAATATTTGTTAGAGATAAAAACAAAAAAATCTCACAATGAATGAAATCTGCAGGAAAAGGGAAAAGAGCATTACTTTAATCCAGGAGGGGTTTGGGAGGGAGGTGGTTGCTCAGCAAAATCCATCTTAGAATTTCTTTACTGTTTACCTGGTACTTGAGCCGCCTTTTTTTTTTTTAATCACTCCTAGGGATTATGGTGTCTCACTGTAAGTATTATCTCTCCACAGAACTTTATCTATAACAAGTGATTTACCTAATTGCATGCTATTGAGAGAAACGAGTTTCATTCTGGTTCCAAGGTTCACTGTGAAACTGGGTGAAAAAGTATCTTATCAGGGATCTATACAGTCATTTGTAGTTTGCTCTTATTCCCTTAAATACTGTCCAGCAACTCTAGGTCCTATAAAAACTAGGTGACATTTTGCAAAATTCCTCCTATGAGAAGATCAATACCAATTCCTTTTGCTGCAGTCAGCGGCTGTAGCATAGCACTGTTGTTATACAGCGTAACTTCTGTCTTGGTTCTTCTGTTTCAGCCTCCCTGAGTTTAATGATGGAGATTTATTACATGCTTTCTGTCTGGGTTAATTATTTTGGCCTCTGGATCTACTAATTGCCATTTGTAAATTTTCCTGGTTGTAAAGTTCACAAAGATAACTTGGCCTCTGTGGCTTAAACTCTTGGTACATTTCAGGTTATGAAAGGCAGTGCAGAAGTTTGCTGAGGTTCAGTAAGAAGAAAGATTATTTTGCCTTTGTAGAGCACTGCCATCTGTTTTTTTTTATGACATCTCAAACGCAGCTCAGGTTAGGAACCTATAATTTTAGTAGGACACAATCAGATGGTAGAAACAACTTTGCGTCAGACGTGAACCTGACCCTGAGCAGTCTGTTGTATAGGATCATTTCCCTGCTTCCTGAGGAACGCAGAACGTTTCCAGACTGATGAAATGGGAGCAAAGTCTGGAAACAAGGCAATGGTGTTTCAGTGCCACACCAGTCAGTACTGAGTGTTCGTTCTACCCCCTGTGGACAACACATTCATGAAAGTAGGCCTTTGTGAAGGTCAGTGTTGCTTTTCCAAAGCTCTACCCACGTACAAAATGGGATTTAGTGCCCCAAACCAACCTGTTTGAGGCAACCAGGAGCGCCTGGCACCTCATGGGCATTCTATGAGGGATGTCCTCACAGAAACCTCAGGTCGCCCTGCTGCTTCCACCTGGCACTCCCATGTAGCCTTTGCTCCCATGAACTGAGGTGCACAGGGCTGTCCCTGTTGCTCTTCCTGGGCATCGTGCTGACAGAGTTCAGCAGGGCAGGTGAAGCTGAGTTAATCCCAAATCCCGCAGAACGGCCAACCTCATAAGCTTCTCTAATGAAATCACCAGCCTGATGGATGAGCAGTGGAGGTTGTCTCCTGGACTTCAGTAAGGCCTTTGACACTGCCCCCACGAGGTCCTTGTCGAGAAGCTGTTGAAGTATGGGCTGACAGTGAGGTGGTTAGAGAACTGACCCAGAGGGTAGTGGGCAGTGGTGCCAAGTCTGGTTGGAGGCCAGTAACAAGTGGAGTACCCCCAGGGTCAGTACTGGGCCTGGTCTATTTAACATTTTCATTAGTGATCTGGGCAGTTGGGCAGAGTGTGCCCTCAGTAAATTTGCAGGTGACACGAAACCGGGGGGAGTGGATGACTCACCAGAGGGCTGTGCAGCCATCCAGAGGGACATCAACAGGCTGGAGAGGTGGGCTGACGAGGATCTCATGAAGTTCACCAAGGAGGGGTGCAGAGCCCTGTGTCCCCCAGGAGGTGCTGGGGGCACGCAGCTGGAAGGCAGCTCTGCAGAAACGGGCCTGGGGGACTGGGTGAGCACCAAGCTGAACGTGGGCCAGAAGCGTGCCCTTGCCACTTAGAAGTCTAATGGGACTATTGGCTGTATTAGCCAGTATATTGCTAGAAGTTAAGGGAGGTGATCCTTCGCCTCTTCTCAGCACTGGTGAAGCCACACCTGAAGTACTGTGTCCAGTTCTGAGTCCCCCAGTATGAGAGAGACCAGGACATACTGGAAAGAGTCCAACAGAGGGCCAACAAGATGATGAAGGGACTGGAGCACCTCTCCTGTGAGGGGAGGCTGAGAGGACTGGGACTGTTCAGCCTGGGGAAGAGGTTGCTTGGGGTGGGGACCTTATAAACGTGTATAAATACCTGAAGGGAGGGTGCAAGGAGGACAGAACTAGGCTCTTTTCAGTGGCGCCCAGTGCCAGGACAAGCGGCAATGGGCACAAACTGGAGCACAGGAGGTTCCCTTTGAACACCAGGCAGCACTTCTGTGCTGTGCAGGTGAGGGAGCTCTGGCACAGGTTGCCCAGGGAGGCTGTGGAGTCTCCCTCCTTGGAGATCTTCAAAAGCTGCCTGGACGTGGCCCAGGGCAACCTGCTGTGGGTGTCCCTGCTTCAGCAGAGGGTTGAACCAGACAGCCTCCAAAGGTCCCTTCCAAACTCAACCAGTCTGCAATTCTGTGATTCTACATTTTGTGAGCTGTTTAGTGAACTTTGGGGTGAGATTGTGCAGGAGTGGCTATTTTCCCTGACCTTTTTATATGCTGTCCCCTTCAGCTCATCTGCGCTGAGGTGGTTGTGCTTTATGTCTGGGACAGCATCACCAGAGTAGCCTCACTGCTTTTCTGGAGCTCTTGCAGGATAGCTGGCCATGGTGGTGTGCTGGGGACTTACCTAGGTTTAGCAAGCTTTCTAGGGTAGCTGTAATGGAGAAGACCACTACTTGCAGAGGCAGTCAGCCCAGGGATGTGCATGAGACTCAGCTGTCTCCTCTTTCTGCTCCAGGGTCCCTATCAGCTAGCATCCCACTCCAGCCTTGCCTTTCCTGCCAGCAGCACTGCCTTTTGGCAAGGATGTCTCTGAAGGAGTTGCAGCAAAGCCAGCATGCTGCCTGTGAAATATTGCTTGTGAGAATAAAACTAGGTTGCAAGGACTTTTATGGCTACAGAATCAAGAGGCAAGATGCAATCTTTTGTATTAAATGGGAGAGCCCTGAAATGCTTATGAAGGTTCATTGAAGATAGGCAGCAATTACTGTGTTTGTAGTTTTTCCAAGCACTTTGTAGGTATTTACATACTTGCACTAACGAATTAGCTGCATGCTGATCTGTATCCCTGTGTTAGAGCTGTGCAGTACGAATAGCGTGAATTGCTCAAGACTGCATGGATGTGTTACCATACCCACAGATGCGCTGCACGTGCTCAGCCAGGGTGCTGTGCCTGCAGCCCGGTGCCAAATGTCCTCAGGTTCATCTCCTCTGCAGGTCCAGGCCTGCAGGGGTTATGCAGAGCGTATGGAGGAGGAACGTGTGCGGCAGAACCTGTGTCCTGCTGTGCTGGGAATGCTGACTTCAGTGGTCTCCCTGCAGTGCGTGTCTGTTAGTCCCCTTGCTCGACTACATTTTAACACAGTGTGGATGCAAGGATCAGATGTGCCTTAAAGCAGCTTTCCAGGCAGCAAGTGGTGGAAGCTAGGGTGATTTTGATAAAGAATGAGCCCCAAACAAGATTAGAGGCAACATCCATAATAATTCTTAAGAAAATACATTTGCCTACCTTCCTTTTTTAGAACATGTCTAAGGGAGCCGCTCCAGCCCTCACAACTTCTCCATTTCTATGCTCTCGGTGAATATTGTTTTTCCAAAGCCCAACTTTACAGCTGCTCTGCTCCACCGTTTCCCATCTTGGAAATCATTTACAGCATGTCCTAGGTAGTTGATCCTGGATAGATGAGATTCCCAGGTGAAGCCAGCCTTCATTTCCCCTTGTGCACAGTGCACTGAACATACTGGATACATGAGCACTGCTATGCTCCCCATGTCCATTACATCTCCATTTCTGCCAGCTTGTGGGCTATATTCCCAGTCAGCACAGTGCTCAGGCATGATCTGAATAGCCTGAAAACCTATGGTAACCTCTGCCCCTGAAGATGCAGTCTAGCTGCCAATACAAATAGCTTGCTGCAATATTAGGTATGTTGTAAGCTTTAATTGTTCCTGTGGGCAGAGTGTGGCTGCTATTTCTCCATGTGCTAATCTTGAGCTGCCTTGTGGAAAGTAGCTCTTTCATCCATAATTCCCTCCATAAAATCAACAGCGACCAATACCAACATTTTCAAAAGCAATGAAGACCAGATTTTCAAGGATGCGTTGTTCTGAATTGAGTTTAGTGCCTCAAAAAAGGTATTTTTGCCTCAGCATCAGAATGGGGGCTACATTTCCAGAACTGCTGAGCGGGTGCTGATGGCTGGGGTCAGCATGTTGGAGTGAAGCACTGACTGTTTACCATGCCATCCCTGCAGATGAATGCTGTCCCTGCTTTTTCAGTTTGCTCACTTCCTCTGCGTGTTGCAGAAAATAATATTGTTCTCATCCTATGTTTCGGGAACAGGAAAGTCATGTAGTTTAAAAGGAAGCAGCCATGTGTTAGAAAGTAAGGGGAACATACAAAATAGCTATGCAAAATAAATGCTGGGACGTTCAGTTAAGTTGCCTTTAGTTTGATTTGAAGAGAGAGTACTTGGAAGAGAGATCTGCTGATAATTACTAAATAAACAGAAAATACATTCATCTCCAGAAATCTGTTGTGGCTGGGTGAATACTTGGGCACCGTAGATAAACTTGCCCTGTTCTTACTCTTCCCTAGCTATTGACTTCTGCCATTGTAGGAGACAGCATATTGGTGGAGGTGGATCCTGCATCTGAGTCAGCACAGCTGCCCATAAGCTCTGGGTGTGCTGCTGCTAAAGAGACGGAAAGGCCTTCCTGGGGTGATGAATTCTCTGCCAGGCTGTGAATGGTGTGGAAGAAAATGGATGCCGTGACTCCGCTTCTTCTACGCTTTTAACTTTGGGCTATGTTGAAGTAACTTCTTCTCTCCTGGGGTTCCTTGTAGTAGCAAGCAGGTTAGCTAAAACCAAGCTGCTCTGCAGCTGGGGCTTAGCAAGCAAGGAAATGCAAGAGGCTTAACTAGGCAGAGTTGTCTCTCTTCTGTCAAAGAACCCGTGCTATGTTGGACCAAAACAGCCGTCATGTGAGGCTCGTTATACTGGGTATGTCCAACCCAAATCAAAATTTCATTGCAAGCAGTCACTTTGGCAACAGACAGACAGCAAGCTGTTATCCAGCAAGCTGCCAGGGCAAGTCTTCCTACCAAGGGGGAGGTGTTGGCAGCTCGAACTCGCGAGGCCCATCCTGCAGGAGCAGAAGTGAAGGGCCAGGACAGCAGGACGGAGCGGACACCGCAGCTGCCCTATGCTGCACTGCTCCCTTGGTGTGTCTGCATTTGTCCTGCTTGGGATTCAGCTCAAGTGGATGCATATGAACAGCTTTTTGGCAGAGATCTTACACGGATTTGCCCAGCTTTATCATTTGCTAGTTCCTGTGTCGTTTCATGGTGATAGTGGTTCATCCTTGACACTGATCCTTTTATGTCTATTTAAACAGAAATTAGCTTTGACGGGTTTGAGCCTCACATGTTTCTGGAAAAAAAAGTGTTTTTATTTTTTAATGTCAGTCGCTAATTGCTCAGAAGTTGCTTTCTTAGCAGAAGATTGCAATTTATTTACTCTTCAATTATAGATATTAGCTCATTTGAACCTGGCTTTCATTTTTGATCAATACATATACTATAAGAGTCATCAAAAGCTTTTTGTCCTGCCTGATCCAAGCATAAAATTAAAACGTAGAGAATCACCTCCATTTTCCTTAGCAGTTCTTTGCTTTTTGAGAGGGAGGGCCCTGTTCCTTGTCTGCTCTCTTCTTTCATCCTTCCAAATCTCATTTACTATTAAATCTTACATTTGTCTTTTGGGTTCTTTGTCATTATCTTCTTGGTAGAAGAAAAGCCCTAATTACCCTGAATTTCTATGTTGAAAAGGCCGGGCAGCAGTGCCTTAACCAGCCCTACCATTTCTGGAGTGAAATAACTGATTACATAAAGCTGCCCTTTGTTTCTTTTGTTGACCTCTTGCAGGTTTTTCCACTCTACCTTCATTTTCCCCCCCTTCTGGTTTCATTAAAAGAGTGGCTTTCATCTTTTGTCTTGGGAGGTGTGTGCTCCCACATGCACTTGTGTGTTGGCCCTTTCATTCTGCATTCACTTCCAACATGACAGAAGTGGAAAACTCGCGGGGAAAAGACCTATAGCGGCAGCCTGTACCTAAAGGGGGCCTACAGGAAAGATGGGCAGGGACCCTTTGTCAGGAAGTGGAGTGATAGGACAAGGGGGAAGGACTTTAGGCTAAAAGAGGGTTGATTTATATTAGATGTAAGGAAGAAATTCTTTACTCAGAGGATGGTGAGGCACTGGCACAGGTTGCCCAGAGAAGCTGTGGTTGCCCCATCCCTGGAGGTGTTCAAGGCCAGGCTGGATGGGGCTTTGGGTAACCTGGTCTGGTGGGAGGTGTCCCTGCCCATGGCAGGGGGGTGGAAATAGATGATCTTTAAGGTCCCTTCCAACACAAACCATTCTGTGATTCTATGAAAAGGCATGCCCAGTACAGCCCCAGGTGATCTTCCTGCCCATCACACCGGGATGGTGACATCCAGCTCCAAGGAAAAACGTTCTGGAAGTGCAGAGAGACACAATTAGCCACCTTTCTACTCACTAGGGGATTTAAACCTTCTGGGGCTTATGGATTGACCCAATTAATGAATAGACAGGCAGAAATTAATACAAAAACAAACAAACAAAAAAGCTCCTGTTCTTGTAGGCCTGGAATCAACAACACAAAAATACCGAGGGGCTTGGGAAAGCTTGCCAGGCACAATTTATAATAATGTTTTTAAATTTGTAATGAGCCATCAGAAGGCTATTCTGAAATATCTTTCTGGCAGATGTTTTCCTTTTTTCCAAGATAATGTGTGCTGTCAGGATGCTTTAGTAGTCTCTTCTTAAAGATTTTTCTGGAAATCTCCACTTTCATTGAATTATGAGTATTTAAGAGTATTATGTACGTGTTATGCCATTGCTTATCTCACACAGGCCATTTCAGGGTGTTCCTAAGTTTTGTCAAAGTCAGGTTTTGCATGGTCATTTTAAGACCAGAAGAAAACACCTACTGTGGCTCACGGTGGCCAAGTCAGCTCTCCCTGCAGGTTTCACTTTTTGCACACACGAAAAACCATTTCTTGAGTTAACTGGGGTCAAACCTCTTGAGGGCTGATGAGGGTGATCACAGCGTCTGTGGGAACAGCAGCAAAGTTAGACGAGGTGGTGCTGGAGCTTCTTCAGGAGGGGAAAAGGAGTAAAAACAATTGTATTTGCTGCCCTGGCATGAGAAAGAGCTGTCAGTGCTGGGTCCTGCCTTTTCCTCTCACTGACTGGGCTTGCCCACTGCCCTTCCTAACCCTTGAGAAGGTGGGTAATGAAAGAAAAGAATGAGAAGAGCAAGTGAGCAGAGGCTGGCTGGGCAGGACATGGAGGAGATACAGCGGGGCTGCTGGCAGGCACGTGAGGCTTCTCGTGCCCAGGAATTCTCTCTGGAAAAAACCTACCAGCAGGAGTAAATGGGAGTAGCAGAGCTGGCAGTGAGTAAAAATGGCTCGTGGCAGGAAATATTGGGACCAAACCTCAGAAGCATCACGGAAAGAGCTACGACTGCAGTGATAAAAAGGGGCATTTCCAAATGCCCCAAAATTCCCAAAGAGGCTCCATGGGTGCCAGAAAAGCGGCGGGCATCCACGTCTAGTGTGTGAACTGAGCAGGTGCCTTCAGAGGACCCCGGCAACCTGTGGTTCCATTGCTGCCCTGTGCCAGGGCAACAGTTTGCACGGGGATGTGGCAAACCGCACCAGAAAGCTGAGCCTGGCTGAACACAAGCCCTCGCTCCTCCCCTGCGGCCCATCTCAGCGGCTGGCTCAGCAACGTTTCTCCAAATGGTGGGCGAGCATCCCTGGGTGCTGGGCTCACCTGCTCTTGCTCTGGTTTGGAAACGTGGGCATCGCACCGTCATAGTGCTTGAGACAAAAAAACAGCTTTGCCCGTGAGGATGCTCCACTAGCACGTCCCGGGGGACAGCAGTGAATAGGAACTTTTCAGCCTTGCTTGTTATCATGGTTACACCAAGGCTTCCTTGCATCCCAAATTGACCAGACTGTAGCAAAAAGCTGCTTAAACACTCAGACTAATGTTGCCGTGAAGGAAATACCGGTCTGTGTCAGCACACGGGAGTGCAGCCAAACAAGAAAAACAAAAGCACAGAGCCGCGGTTGTCAGAAGTCGGAGAGCGTGCAACCTCGCCTGTAGGGGAGGACGGTCCCAGTGACGGGCACCCCTACCCCTGCCCTTCGCACCGGGAGTCATTTATGGGGCAGTTCTGTGAGCTAACAGGAAAATGTCCACGTGAATACCATGGGTAGGTAGGATGGGCCAAACACAGCGAGTCACAGGCACGGTCTGCACGGTTTCCTGCCTGTATTATGTTTCTTCTAATGTTTCCCCAGCTGGCCTTCTCATCCCAGCGGGCATCGCTGGCTGGCCACAGCCCTCAGCCACGATGTTCCTGCTTGTGACCCATCTCGTGCTGAGGTGTTTGGGCTGAACTGGCTTTCCCCATCCCAGCATCGAGCTTTTCTTTCAGAAGCTGATGGTGTTCTGGAGATGAAGCAAAAACTAAATGTTGCTGCTTTCCGGGGTAATACGGTGCTAACCAACTTCCCAGTTTGTTACCTGGTGTTAATTGCTGCTGCTCGAACTCAAAGGGCAGATGCGAAAGCTTGGCTTTTGGAAAGTGGTTGTTAATTCTCTGGTTGCAAAAGCGAATGGTGAGCAATCCTCACCTGCAATGAGGTTACAGGACTGATTTCCTAAATGCCACAGCCAGGGCGAAAGAGTAAAGCTCACCGAGAGGGTTTTCGAGCTACAGCGCTTGGCCCTGAGCAGCTCCCCGTCCCCAGCCTTTCCCACTTCAAACCATTGTTTTTTTTTTTTCCTCTTGTGGGCAAATCATTTACTGTAATTTAATGATCACAACCACATAAAATTCACTTCCTTGTGGTAAAAAAGAAAGGATTAAATGTCTCGGTTTATCTTTCCACGTGGGTCACATGGCCAGAGCTGGTTGTAAAATGTGGAAGAACGGGTTTGAGGTGTAGCAGTGCCAAGTGCTGTACATTTCCGTATGCTCTCTACCCTGCGTATCGCTCACAAAGACGCCACAGAAAGACGAGGAAGTTTGCTTTCTCAGGGAGTGGATTTTTTTTTTTTAAACGTAATGCATCATTTATTATTCTTAAATCTAATCTTTTAAGACCTCAGTGCTGTCCTAGTCCCAACCCCAAAAGGAACAAACTGAGAGAAACTCCTGCTCAGCCACACAAAAGCCAAATTATTGAACAAAATCAGATGGCCGGCTTATAACAAAGCAATCAGCGTCTCAAAAAGCCTCGTGAGCAACACAGATGGGATGCATATCTCAGAACCTCATACATCGATAAATGACCCGTCAGCTCTGAAGGAGCTCCTTGTGCAGCTGGTAACCTCTCGTGCTAACAGCAGCACTGGGGGCTCGGGGAAGGTGGTGGGGAAGGCCCGCCACCACTGAAGGTGGTGGGGAAGGCCCACCTGGTTGGCATTTGGGAACGTGGCTGCTGGGTAGGGCTCGTTGGGTCAGAAAGAGTTTGGGACTCTGGGACTGTACGGTGCCAAACAGGACTTGGTTCTCCTTGCCAATACAAATGTAGAGGCTTGTTTAAATGATTCCTTTGTCCCTGGTGGGGCTCTTGCACTAGGCTGTAAGCAATTGAGCTTCTCTTTACAAAGAGCCTTTTTCATCGTCACTTCCAAAGAGACACTGGAATATGTAGGAAATGCTCTGTGCCCCCAGAGGAGAGGCAGTAGGCTCACGTCTGTCACACTCAAAGCAGGTCCTGAGGCTTCAGCACTTCTGAGCCCCGTGGCTGGAGCTCACCTGAAGCCAGCCCCAGCAGTGGTGAGTGTTTATCCATTACTTCTGAGCGGTAGTGGTGCTTGCGAATGCTGAAGACATGCTGACACCGTGCTCAGCCCAAGTCTTTGTTACCAGTAAAGTTCAAGATGAAGCACTTACTCGTGGGTGAATCCCAGCCCTGGCATGGGACACAACCTGGAGTCTGTGCTCCACAGAAATCCTTTTTTGCTTCGTATGAGAGAAGAGTGAAACCAACAGGAAAAACACAATGCTAACTGCGGTGTGTTGTAACTGCTTTATGTGCAGTACAATTGGCAACGCCTTGTTGGACAGGGTATGGATGCTGTCTGGTTTTATGGAAAGCATGTGATGGGTTCTGAATGAGCCTCTGATGGTGCCTACAGGGATGAAAGAACCATTTCCTAAATTGTGATGCACTTAACGTTGCACCTTTGATACCAGTGGTGATGATGCCTGCAATGATCCTACGGCTACTGATGGTGTCGGTCACCTTGCAGATACAGGACTGCTGAGCATCAGAGCCATTTGAAAAGCATCCCTCTTCACTGGTGAATACAAAATCCTCATTTGAATTTCAGGGACTTTGCATACATGTATTTGGCTATTTCCATCTCTTGGAGTGAATCAGATTTCAGTATATTCCCCGGCAAAAGAGAAATAAGCTTTTTGATCCAAAGAGACATACAGAATTATTTCTTCCATTTATTTCTGTTTTGTGGGACCCTGTGAAAAAAAAATCATGCCTGTGATGGAGCAGGAGGTCTCTCTGGGGAGGTCTGGCTTGAAGACTAATGCAGGATCTGTTGGCAGAAACAAGATCAGCCTTTCTGTGCATCTCCCTTCAGGGCTGCTAGGAGGAAAGAGAGGTGCGTGGCCAACACACTCATATCGCTGCCCTTCTCAGTGCTCAATAGAGAAAAACAGAAAAGACAAATGAAGACATTTTCCTGCCTTTTGTGGATGTTACCTGCTTGCCCAGTCAAAGTCCCGAATTTGACAGGCCAATGCTGGGTGCATTGGTGTGGAGGAGCTGCTCTGCACTCCCTCTGTGGGGGGACAGCTCCAGTGGGGAGGGATGTGTGCCCAAACTAAGGACATGAAAGGATTTCTTCCCTGCCACAGTATGATGCCCATTCCCATCTGATCAGCGTTCCCATGGACCAAAGCCCATCGCCAAGCTTCCCAGTTTGTCTCGATGATACCTGCAGTGCATTCTTCAGGTGTGTCTCCTCTGGTCTCCCTTAAATGCCTCGCCTCATGACTCAGGCTGCAAGTCTGAGTCAGACATCATGCTCTTCCCCACCTTTCTTTTCTGATGTAGGGCAATCCTAACGTACTTCACCTCATGCTTCCTGGGGCTCCTCCATGGCACGAGGGCGATTGGGTGTGCTCCAGGTCCTGCTGCAGCACTGTGGGCTCAGGGCATGGCCAACAGTGACACCATGGGAGGAGGTGTGTCTGCACGGAGCGTGGGGCTTGGTGCAGCCTCCTCAAATTTTAACACTCCTTTGGATGCTTTTTCTTTTGGAAGGGTTTGCTGCGACACTTCGGGTGGTAGCAAGAAGCTCTCCAGCTGATGGTAGCAGAGGTTTGGAGGAGGTAGCCTGGTTTGAAGAACTTGCCAGATATTGTCGTTGTTGTCCCAACAACTAATTGTAGGGGCCTAGTGATGGTGCATGTCATTCCTCCCACAAAGGAGGCAATAAAAATGTTGCCCCCAAAGGACGCTGCTTCCTTGTCTTACTGTGTGGGGTTCTCTGAGCAGAAGCCTGGACCGCTTACGCAATGACAAAGGGAAAGGAGATCAGGTGTTTTCTTGCTTGGATATAACCTTGGTGACATGATCATTGGTGAGGTGCTGGTGTCCCCCAAAGTTTTGCCTACCAGTCCCCCGCCTGGGCAGCACAGGGCCTTCCCGTGCACCCTGCCATGCTCTCAGCAGCTGCACTGCTCCTGCCTGGAGAGCTGCGGGTGCCTCCATGGTGCAGCCTGGAGGCCAGCCTTGCGGCTGCTGGCTGTGGTGTGTCCTACACAAAAGCTGGTGAGCCGAGGTGTCTGGCTGCCTGGAGTGAAGCCAGGCCTTGAGGGAATCCTTCACTTATCCACGTGGCTGGAAAACACTCCAGTAAGGGACAGCAGCTGAAAAGTCACAGACTGGGGAAACTAAGGATGCCCCGTGTGCAGGCGTACAGGTTTAATAAGTAATTGCTTGTTATCGCATGCCTTGTCGAGTGATTGCAAGATACCCTGGTCTGTAACCCGCAGATTTGTTACAGGAGTGAGAATTGCTTGTTGCAGTTATTGTTTCAAAGCTTTGGAACAAAGGAACTGCTGGTAAGTGTAGGCTGTTTTGCTTCTGACCAATTTAAATGCCTCTCTCTCTCAGCAAGCTAGCTTGAGGTCACTCCCGTGGCTTGTGTAGGCTGCTTGCAGTTTTTGTCACGCTTCAGTGAGATCGTTTGGTTAACTGTGGCTTCCCACTTCCCACAAGCAAGCGGACTGCAGGCAGAGGCCAAGCTGACACAGAACTTCAGTGACATTGCAAACACGTCCAAGGACAGGCTCAAAGAGCAGCCAGACCTGTTCACCTCTGGCAAAAATTAAATGTGGTGGTTTGGAAAGAGGTAAGAAAGAATGAACAAAAGCATATCATGCTTCAAAGTAAAAGTACAGCCGTGGACAACCAGAGCATGAAATGTGGCACTGCTTCTGTCTGGTGACCACCATACAACCTGGTCACATACAGAAGCATGGGAGCTGCCAGGGTAGGCACAACCCCACAACCAAAGCAGAGTTTGTGATTTTACCTCTATAAATACCCTTGGGAATGACAGCAGGATTTTTTAACAGGGACAGGACACAGTCCATTGATCTTCCCTCAGGATGAAAGGTGGCTGTGGGTACACCTATGAGGATGGAGGAGCAGCCTGAGAGTTTGCCATGGGGCAGGGCATCGCCCAACACAGCCCGTTCAGACAGAGACGTCTGTCACCATGTTGGAAAGATGGGGCTGTTAGGTGCACGTGGGACAAGTCCGAGCACATCTGAGCTGTTTCCTGCACAGTTTTCTAATGAAGAGTTAGCCCTTGACTGGTCACCTCCTGCAAGCAGGATCTGTAGTTTTGCCCCAGTAAGGACCGCAGGGTTGAGTTTCTGTCTTCTTTTATTAGGAAACCAGCAAACACCAGTCCTGGTCTTCTGGCTGGAGGAAGAAATAATCTGATCTAATTCGTTGGCTTGACAGGAAATATTTTGTATGGAAATACTTCTACTGTCTGGCCTGTACCAGATTCCTGAAAATTTCCATGTTCTCTTTGCTCTTTGGCATCTTGAATGGCTGTAATTGCATGGTGCCTGTCTTTGTGCTAAGAGAGAAGGACTCAATGCACAGAACTGCCTTTTTTTCATTTCCTAACTTCCACCTTCTCCATGCAACACCCTTCCTGCTGTTTCATCTCCAGGCAGGACATAGCCCTGAAACTCAGTCAAGTGTGATTCAGCATTTAATTGACACACTGGAGCATAAAACCTGGCTCTGCTGACTTTCAGATGCACAGCAGAGGTAGTTTCCCCTGCTATGAGGTAGGTCTGGCCTTTATTTGTTTTACAGGTCAGCATGATGGGACACTTTTGTGGCTGATATGCATCAAGGGAGCAGCAAACTCTGCCAGTAGCTGCTGAGGACCCAGCCCAGATATGCTACACGCGTGGCACCAGTCACAGAGCAGAACATAGGATACTGTGCATGCCTTTTAGATGCACCAAAAATGCATTTTGCATATGCTTTGAGCTCTAGAGCTTATATAAATAAGATGTTGCAATATCAGAGTGGTGTTAATCCACTTGAATTTCTTGTTAATGTGTTTATATAGTCGCTGTGTCACAGGGGTATTAATGTGTGCTCTTTCCTGAAAAAAAAAAGGTCAAAGCTGCTTTTAGCACTTTAAGTTGATACCAACCAGAGAAGGGCACATCTGCTCTTCAAGACCATCAAGAAATATGGTCAGAGAGGGAATGGGATCAACTTGGCAATGTTCTGAGTTGTCACGATGCCCAAGGCCTTGGTAGAGCTCCTGACATTCCTGAGGCAGCAAGGTCATCTTAAAAGTACAGTTGCATTTCTCTGGCTTTGTTTATGTTAATATCCTGAGAATGACTTGCATATTTGAACCTTATGATGGGTTAATCATTAATTACGATCTTACAACACTGAAATAAGAAACCAGCAATCTAGGAAAATAACAAATTCTCTTGTGAAGTGTCTGTTTAGAAAGAGCCAGAGCATGCTGTGTAGATTCATTTTAATTTAGGGTAGCATGGATAAAGGGAAAGAGGAAAATTCCACTAAAACATTTTAGTGTGGCACAATTCTTCATCTCACTTGAAAAAAGCTGATGTCTGTGGAGTTTATGTCTTAGCTCTGAACAACTGTAAGGGCTGTGGTTTGTGTTTTTCTCATCTCCAGATGGAGGTGGACCTCTAGGGAGTGGTAAGGTCAGCAAGGAACTGCAGGGAAAACAGTAGTCTTCCTGTGTAACTTGGTGGTTTGCCTGACAGGTAAAGTCCTAATGTGACTACACCTCCTTGAAAGCTGCTTGTAGCATTGTGATTATCCATTCCCTGAACAAGACACAGTGACCTGGTTCTGGGGATTTTTGCTGGGGCATGCAGACTCCCTAAACCAAATCTGCAAGGAAAACAGGTGAAATTAGGTTACTGTCTCCCACCCCCAAATCCTACTCTTCCAAAACCTTTCAATTTTCTAACACACACACAAACAAATGGAGAGAAAAAAAACCAGGGAAACCTTTCATGATTAGTATCTTCCAGTAAATCCAAGGCATGTTATCATGAAATGCCTTGACCTGATGGCACTGTGGGAAAAGATGGTTAAAGAGAGGAAGTTGTAGATACTTTTGCTTCCCAATGAGGACATGGAAGGAAGTGCAATATTTGTTCTGGTCTCCTTCTCGTTGGGATTATTCACTAAAGCTAATAATGCCTGCTTTAGTCACCTCTGCCTTCCTTCTGCTTTGCCTCAGGGTTTAACTCTGCTCCCTCACACTGCTCTTCTCCCAAGACTTGGTATCTGCAGCAAATTTTCTTCAGATGGACTTAGGGCAAGAAAGCAAACAGGTATTCCGGAGGACTGCAGTGCCGCCGAGAGGTGCAGCCTACCTATCTGTGCCTGAAAGGACTGCTTTTGAAGGCTGAGGCGTGCTGAGATGATAACGATGTGCCGTTTTCTCTCAACAGGGCACTTCAGTGCCAGCTCCCAGCACTTCTGGGAGCACAGTGGGGTTACAGGGGTTTTGTGCAGCTGGTGAATGGAAAGCATGGGGAGACACCATCTTCGTCTCTTCCATTCACATCTAGGCATGGACTCTAAACTGGACATGAAAAGAGTTTTGGGCTGATCCGAGGCTGCTGGAAGAATGGTGAGGTGCCCCATATACATGTTGGGATGGGCCCTGTCCTCCAGCCCATCTCCCCTCCCCGAGGAGCCCACGAGGATGCAGGCTGTGGCACCCCGCCACCCTCCTGCCCCAAGCACCCCCTCCCCAGCCCGGAGGGAGCACGTTGCCCACCAGGAAGCCTATGCAGTGTCAGGCTTCACCTGGCAGTGGGATGTTACAAAGAAATATCAGACGCTGTTTTTAAAGAATGCTTTATTCACTACATCCTAGAAATGTACCGTAAATAGAGCAAGAACTAAATAAACTCAGAGGCTTCCGACAGTACAGAAAACAGAGATACAATAAAACACCTAAAATATCAGCTCTTTCAAGAATAAGGCACGCTAGTTTTTTTTTTCTTTTTTCTTTTTTTTAATATATATATATATATTTCTTTGAATAGTTTGTTCTTAACCTAAAGATGTTCACATTTCAAGTTATCAGACTTACCTCAGTAGTAGTGTACATGAAATGGTTCAGAAGCAAGCGGAAAAGATGGGGGCGGGAGGCTGCGGCCCCCACGTCCTGCCTACTCCTGCCTTGGTGTGGTGGCCTGGGGGCTCACCCTCTTTGGGTTCCTTTCTGTCCCTGCTGCAAGCAACAGGAACCAGCGGGGAGAGGGTGGGTGGGAGGGCCACCACCCTTCATCCCTCCTCTGAGTTGGCCGTGGTTGTGGTGGAGGGGCTGGAAAGGGGACCGCAGAGCCCACTGTGCCTGGAGGCCATTGAGATGTGCTGCAACCCATGGTGGCATTTAGTGTTGAGCTGTACAAGGCCTTAGCGGGAGCCCCCAGCACTTTTTGAGCACCCCCACCAGGGTCTTCCGGGAAGGCCTTGCCCGCTTCACCTCCTCTCACCCTAAAAACAGGCAGGGCCTTCAGGTTTTGGGGCTAAGGGTTGCGTTTCCAAAAGCTCTGGGACAGACAATAAAAGCCTCCGGGGAAGGGGCACAGAGGGGCAGAGTCCGACTTAATGGTTAACTTCCTCACAGTGCTTCTGATAGAAGTTGGACAGTTTTAAATAGAGCTCAGCTTTGCTGAGTAAGAGCACCTAAAAAACAACCGCTCAATTTTGAGGCAAGAAAAATATGCATTAGAAGGTCACTTTACTGAGCTGGAGGTGATCTGGAAGTGGTTCAGTTGTCAAAATATACTTTATATGAAACCCCTTCAGTTGGTATTTATACCATAAAAAGCAAAGCAAAATGGTTTACTCAGTCCCTGCTTCACACTTCCTTTCACTGGAGTTGTGTCTGCAGAGCTGACATTCTTCATCAAATGGGCAAGATATTTCTTTAACATTTTACTATACTTTACATTCACTGCACTACTAAATAAAAGCCTTTAAACAGGCCACAAAACACTGCAATAATATATTTACTTCTTAATAAAACAAACTTTTTTTTATAACATCGAAATAAACTGCCTTTGTTTTGTGGCAAACCACATACCATGTAAATTTGCAACATAAAATGACTTTTAAAATGTATATTTACAAGCTTTACATCTTAAAATCATCAGGTCCGATCCCTCCCATCCCTGATGTGCATGTGTAACTCCAGGTGCGGAGAACTGGAGTCGAGTGTGGAAGGGAGGCTGGGAGGGATGCCAGCCCTGCTGTATTAATTCCAGTATCACTACCACCCCTAGTACCTCGGAAATTTCTCACAGAACATGATGAAGCTATGGGTAAGCAGCGCTGCGTGTCCTGCTGGCAGGAGCAGGCGTGCTCTTGCCTACAACAGCGTACATTCTCAGTCACTACAGCATTTACTTCAAAGAATAAAACAAAGAGCATTCAAAAAGAGCCTAGGTTTTATACTGGATGAAGACTGAAGTCAAGACACCTTGCACAAAATATCAGGTGCTCGTTTCTGCATGTGCTCCAAGGCTGAACTACAGGTAGCTTCAATAAATAGAAAATCCAGTTCTTAAGGAAAACTCAGAGCCTTTCCTTTGCTTATTCTAAGCCTGCTAATCACACTGTGAAGAGGTCTGTGTGAGGAGGCTTTTTTTTTTCTTTTCTTTCCAAAAAGACAATATTAGTACTTTTGATTTCAAATGATAACAGATTGTATTAATGCCAGCACAAAAATGCAGAGGTCTTGTACATTTTTCAAATTGCACTTTCCAGTATAACATTTTTAAATAAGATACTTGTTGTTTTTTATTTTCTTAAAAAAAAATCTAAGGTACGTATTCTTTAAATATTGAATATATTCTTCAAAATATATTGTTTAAACTTTCCCTAGCTGCTCAGGTGTGCTTTTTAATATATAGCTGATATATTATTAAAGGCACTACAAAATAGACATCTCTGGAGTGCAGAAGTTACTAAAAAATAACCTTCATACCACCAATATATTGAAAATATAACTGCTAAAAAAAAAAGACCCTATGCAACCCCACTATGATGCGTATAAATGCACATAAGCGATGGGCTCAATGCATTGAGGTCGTTTAGAAATGTATGAATACAGGCGTGTTAAATTTTAAAAATAGCCTAAAAAAGTTAGTGAAAACTTCAAGCGTAGAAAACATTTCAAACACGTTTTTTTCCGTGACATTCTTCACTTGCAGGTTCTGCATCAGTTTACAGAGTCCAGGCATTACTGTTTTGCAGCAGGCACGTTCTTCATAAATAGTAAAGTGTTCCTTCAGTGTTTGTTTCTCTGCCGCCCTCTGTGCCGACAGTCTCAGTACGTCTGGTAGACGTCGTGGATGGGCACCTGGATGGTGGCAGCCGGGAACGCCGGAGGCATGTAGCCGGCATATCCTCCATAGGCAGCAGCAGCAGCGGCGGCAGCGGCGGCCGCGTTCTTCTGTAGCGTGGCTATCGTCGCCGTTGCTGCAGCAGGCGCCGCGAAGGGCACGTAACTTGTCCCGTAAATGCCCGCGGCGGGGATCCTCTGCACGTTGGGGGCCATGGTGTACACTGGCGTTATGGGGCGGCCCTGGAATCAGAGTTGTAGAAAGTCCTGAGTTGGAGGGGACCCGTGAGAGTCATCCAGTCCAACTCCTGACTTCACACAGAGCAGCCTCAGTCCAATCTAAGAGCACTGTCCACACGCTTCTTGACCACCCATGGCTTGGTGCCATGACCCTGGGCAGCCTGTCCCAGTGCCCGAGCACCCTCTGGGTGCAGAACCTTTTCCTGACACCCAGCCTGACCCTCCCCTGTCCCAGCTCCATGGCTTTCCCTCGGGTCCTGTCGCTGTCCCCAGAGAGCAGAGCTCAGCGCCTGCCCCTCCGCTCCCCTCGTGAGGGAGCTGCAGGCCGCCATGAGGCCTCCCCTCGGCCTGCTCTGCTCTGGGCTGAACAAACCAAGGGACCTCAGCCACTCTTCATACGTCTTCTCCTACAGACCCTTCACCATCTTTTGGACATATTCTAATGTTCTTATACCCTTATAATATACCTTTATATTTATATACCCTTATACCCTTTACCGCTTCATACCCTAAGAAAGAAAAATGTCAAGGTCAGACTGGCATTATCTGCACAGGCTGCACCAAGCAGAAAATGTTTCACTTTCCTGTCCATGTGTCCTTTCAGTATTTTAGAGGCAATCATGACACAAAACCAGAACTTAGAGATGGGGTCCTGACCCTGAGCTGGGGCAAGCGGGATGACATACCACCAGGCGTCTCCCTCACCCGTGTGCTCTGCTCTCCCACAAGAATATTTCAGGTGGACACCAGCCTGGGCCACCTGCTCACTGCCACAGGTGCCCCATGGAGGACAGCACTGCAGGATGGTGAGCTTATAGGGATTGGGCAGTGAGCATTGAGGCTAGCAGGCTTCTGGGGTTACCCATGCAATGCTACCTGGACATGTCCACACAGGGAGATGTAAAGGTCAGTGGGGCTAGAGAACAAAATCTGGATGCTGCACAGGTAAGGGGGGGAGTTCCATTCCCATCTGTGTGAAAAAGTGTTTTATAAGTCTTTGCAGCTTCAGTTGCTGTAGTATCTCATTTCCACCTGGTGAACTGCAAACCCCCTAGAAGAGGAGATTATAACATGAGGATAGACAATGCCTACCCTCTTGGGTGAAAGATGTCCTCTTGGGGGCTGTCCCCTCCCTACCAGATTTGGGTCCCCCATAGAGAGAAAGCAACTGTCCAATGTGCAAATGTCTAAGGTCAAATAAGCAGCACTTTTGGGGTGCCTGTTTCTCTCCTTTTATACAGGGAATGGTTTGGGTCAGGTTAACAAGGAAGATTTTCATGTAAAGGAAGGTGTAGCTCAGCTGCCAGATATAAGCTCCAAATGAAAGTCTCAAGTTACATGAGACAAATTTCTCTGTACATCCTGGGCAAAAAGGGCAAAATAACAGAAGCAGAAATCAGCCCTGAGCTGTACTGGGATGACCCTGAACTCACCTGGAAGGGGGGAGGCGTTGACACAGCCGGTATTACAGCTGCGGCTGCGGCTGCTGCAGCTGCTGCTGCACTGGCTGGGTCCTGCTGGACGGCAATAGGGTTGATGATGTGCTCAACTGTGTGGATCTTGCCATCTTCCATCATCTTGGCTGGTGGTGCGGCCTGAAACATGGAGTACTGGGCACTGATCGCAGGGATGGCCACTAGGAGAGACCAGAGACATCAGGTGTGTTGGGAGAGGATCTCCAGAGCCTCATCTCAAAGAGCACACAGCCCTCCCTCCTGGCTATGCCAGCTCTCCCATGCTCCTCTCATCAGGACAGGTAGCCCCATGTGCCAGTGAGGGACCTGGAGCACCTCTACCCTCCCTGCAGGTCAGAGCACCACCACCGATGCTCAGGAGCATGGTGATGGGCTTGGTGCTGCCTGCTCTGCCCTGTACTTGTCCCCTTGGCATGGGTGTCCTAGGGCCAGAACCCTGCCCTGGATTTACACAGCCCCTTCTGACCATCACCATCCTCTCGCTGGTGAAGAATGTGGCCTCAGCACAGAGATGGGTGGTAGTACCTACTGCCCCAAAAAGCTTCCTGCTCCAGCTGCTGAGATTGAGGGATGTGTGGTTACTTCAGGAAAGAAAGGTGAAGTTTGTACTACAGAACTTGCAGGCAGTAACTGTCCCAGTCTATATCCTGTCCTTTAGCCAACCCTGTGAAATACCACCTGATTTACTATTATACATTTCCCAGGACTAACTTGGCTAAATACATTTTAACCCATCTTTCTGGTACAGCATCAGTTTGTTTAATGGCACTGAAAAAGAAATTACTTTTAAGAGAATGCTCCTCAAGCCAAAATTTGACAATGCCAAATAATTAGAGCTAAGGTCTTACAGATGAAGGGAAAATGCTCTGATCAGAATAACTGTGTGTTCAGAGGCAGTGAGTATGCCTGTGCTTCTAGGGGAGCTTCGCAGCACTGCTTAGGGAAGAAATGTGCTTTGCTAGACATTCCCAATAACCAGATTTGTAATTCCATCGTTGCCTCATAATGTGCTGTTCAGCCTTCAGCTCTGAAGCCTTTCAGGAGGAAGGGTATTCGTAAGGAAAATGGGGTAAGTAATAAATGATGGACTAAGAGGTGATGTTGGCAACTATGAGAGGGGCAGCCATTAAGTCAGAAATGAAGCCAAATTAGTACACGGTTTTGTTCCACTGGGATGAAACTTAGCAATATGGAAGTGTGCAATTCTGCCTGTGGGCAGGACAGGTCCCAGCAAGCAATATTCTCGTTTTGATCACAGAGACTTCAACAAGGGATCTGATCATATATCTTTCAGGCAGAGATGTTTCCACCTCTGGTGATCTCCCATTGTCTCAAGCAGAGACTTCTGCCTGTGACCTTTTCCAGTCTTCCTTCTACATCAGTTACACCTGGTCAGCCAAACCCAAATTTTATCAGTGCTTTAAATAACCTGGATAATGTCCCACTGAAGAAAAGGCAGAAAGCTCACATGCCCCATTCTGCAGTAACTTCTGGCAGAAAAGCAGAAACAGGCAGCTGGGGTATTGGGGTGAGGTCTCAAAAGTTTCCTAATCATTTGTAAAGAATTGAGCTTTAAGATATTTGTAAATGGAGGGAAATTTTGCAGAGTCTGTTCCTCTCTACTTCTCCATTCTGGTAGTGTGATTTCAGAGTAATTTCCTTTTGATAACAGAGGTAAGTCTCACACGTAGTTCCTCTTACCAGATCAGCTGGTCTGGTTGGGGAAAAGAGACCAAGTGCTTCTGTGCTCACGGCTTGTGCTGGAACCACGTGAGATGGGAAGACCAGATAAAGAGATCTGAATCTGAACATGTTTCAAGTGTAGAAACATTTAGACTTGAGATTCAGGTTTTGTTTGGTAGTTGAATTAATTACACAGACACCACTAATAAATACTAGGATAAAATCAAGCATGTGTTTCAAAAACACTTTTCAAGCATCCTTTAGTAATACCTGGAATTCCTGAAGTATCTTTACAAACATGCATAGTAGTAATATTTTCTTTTTGTAAGTGGGTAGTTTTCTCAGGAAGCCTCAGATCTTCCTTTGGAAATGATCCTAATCTTTTAACAGCATTCCTCCTTCTCTAGACCTCTTCTCACATTATTTAATGCAGCTGTTGCAAAGAACTCTTCATGGTTTTCATTAGATGCAAGTTGTAGTTTACACTGACATTATGAAACTTGTCCTGGTGAACCACTGCAACTTTAGTATTCAACACTGTTTAGGTCTGCAATTAAAATTTGCATGGGGAGAGGAGTGGAGAGAAAATCAGAGGACTTGTGCAAGAGAGCTTGCCCCTCTCACCCTCACCTCTTCCTTAGGCTGCTTAAAAAAAAAAAAAAAAAAAAAAAAAAGGCTGGATATTCAGCTGAGGATGTGGCAGAAAGAGGCGAACCCTGCCCTGGCCCTTAGGCTGGCTCCCTGCAGCTCAGCAGAGCTCAGAGGTCTGCTGTAGGTTGCTTGGTGGCTGTGGGCAGGACACCCGCATTGCTCACACTGCTGATGGTGATGGAGGAGCTCTCCTTAACCAGGGACTTTCCTGACATGGGAAAGCCCCAGGTCCTTTTCCCAAATTCATGGAACTGGAGAAATAAGAACTGAGCAGGGGAGAGTTCTG
Source organism: Anser cygnoides (assembly GCF_040182565.1). Taxonomy (NCBI): domain Eukaryota; kingdom Metazoa; phylum Chordata; class Aves; order Anseriformes; family Anatidae; genus Anser; species Anser cygnoides. The sequence continues at coordinate 24,621,612 of NC_089876.1, forward strand.
GCCTGGCTGGAAATTTGGGATGGCAATTGCCCAGGGTGAAATTAACAGTTTAGAAATTTGGGGAGAGGAAGGTTGCTCTTAGTCACCATGTTCTAGTGTACAAGACTAGACAAAGGGGAAAGTCTGCTTCCTCCTGAGGAGGTGCAAAAGGGGACAGGAAAGGTGGATGCAGCTTCAGTTATTTTTTCCTTTGGACTGAAGAGCTCCCAGATGCTCTTGTTCGCTGTCCTACTGCTTGTTTGCAGGAAGCCCAGCAAGAGCCAGACATGGGACCATCTCCACCACCACACGGGCTGGTCTTGGACCATGGTCTCAGAACAGGAGCTCTCCGGCCACCTTTGTGTTCCCCCCCCCCTGTCCCACAGACATAGTCAACCCAACTGCTCACACTAACCTGCACCAGGCTTAATGGCCACTGGGTTGACGGCAGGTAATTCCAGGTTGGGTACCAGCTCGTATCCTTTTTCCTGCTGTTTTCCTTTACCTTCATGGTATCTGCTGTATATGCCACGTCCGGCGGAGTACCCCCCCAGGTAGGAGCCCCGGGGGCCGGGGGCTCTGTTGCCAGCTGCACCTCGCCCTCTGCCTCGTATGCTGCCTGCTTAGGATAAAAACATAGAAGAGGATGGTGAACAACAGACAGTAGCAGCATCGTGGGGAGTGCAAACAGCCTCAGACTTTGCAAAAACAGGAGGCACGTGCTTAGAAATGAGGCTGCTGCTGTCAGTTTAATCTTAGTGACTTTGCTGATGAAAATAGAAGAGTTTGGCCTTAGATGCGCCTAGTAAGACTACGGAGGTTTTGCTCTTGATCTTTCTGACTGTAAATTAATGGCTTGTTTATGGTGATGCAACTCTTGTGGCCAGTTTTATGAGTGTAACACAGTCATCAGGGAGAGAGAGGCTCCTCCAGGGGTAATTTCTGTGTAGTGGAAACAGCTTCTGCTCTCAGCTGTCCTTCAGAGGAGACAGCCTCTCAGCAATGGGACCGTGTAGTGGTGGCCCAAAGCTGTACCTGGCCTTTAAGAAGCTTTATTCCACCACTGAATATATTTTCAAATAGAGCCTTTTGCTTTCTTTCCATGTATGTGAGTATTACACATCTCCAACAGTACTGCCTCTATTTATCTTAGCAGCACCGCACGCTTTAAAACGGTACTTTGGACATTGTGGTATTAATGTGCTCTGTGATGGCCTAATTGCACATTTAGACTGTTGCTTAGCTCATCTGTGGTTCATTACAAGTACAGATCTGGAAATTGAGCTGAGGCTGTAATTCTTGATCAGCTAGAGTTAAAAATATTTATTGTTTTACATGGGTGCCTAAATAATACATTCATGCTAAACTGCCCGTTATATGGAAATGCACATTAAGTTTCAGGAAACTATAATTCCTGTAAGTACAGGATAATTGTAATTATTACACCAGTTATAGCTGCTATTTTTTTTTTTTTATGAATAACTGATTTTCAGTTAATTTTTAATGGTTGTAATCCATAACTAATTAAAGCATACATAATAAAAGAATTGTCCTGCACTCATGTTATTCCTTTTGCTAATAGTTCTTAACAGACTTTATGAAGGACACAGCACTTGCTGTCATATTAACGCAGAGGGCAGATGACACCTGGAGAGTTTCCAACAGGCTTTTCCCGACACCCTTCCCTTTGGATGACCAGGTCTGCCATGTGGCTCTCAGCAGACCCACATCTCTAGGAGAAGGCAGAGGGAGCATCCTTTGTCATGATCTCTAATACTCAGGATGCAGCTGTTCAGAAGGAGACATCAGAAGCTGAAGTCCTCGGACTGTCCATTTACCCAGACAGTACAACGCTCATAAAAACCAGCTCTCTCTCTTCTTCACCCCACGCTTGGTCTGTTCGCTCATTCTTTTAGCGTAGTTTTGATGCCTCCTTCAAACTGGCATGTACTTCAGCAATTATCTCTAGATAAACACACTCTGCATAGTCATAACTTTAAGTGAGATGGAACATGCATATGATAAAAAGACATATAAAAGAGTGTTTAAGAAAAAAGTGCCAAGCACCAGCTGTCCTTTGGCTCAGGCAGACCTTGGGTCACGCCAGCCTGAGATCAAGCCTGCCCATCACTTCCCCTAATTGTGCTTACTAACCTTTCACAAAGTAATCTCTGTTGGGCCCGATCAGGGCATTGTACGGATATCCATAATACGCTAGTGTGTACGGATCACAAGAGTAAACATAATTAGGTTGCTGAGCTACTTCGGGTGTTGCTGCGCCCCCTCCTTTCGCTGCTTTCTGGTAGCGAGTGTACTGCTCCTTGTCCACCGGCTTGGCCAAGGTAACCTCCAGGCACGAGCCTTCCAGTTCCACACCATTGAGGTTGTTCATGGCGTGGATGGCATCTTCCCTGGTTGTAAAGTGCACAAAGGCGTAATCACGTATTTTTTTCACCCGCTCTACACAGCCGGGGTTAAACTGCCCAAAGACCTTTTTAATGGTGTCCTCTGTGGTCTCAATCATTAAGTTCCTCACATAGAGGATTTTAACAGTCTCCATGACATCTTCATCCACGTCGATCTCTGGTTCTGCCCAGTCAACGGCAATTTGGTGTCCCCACAGCTGGATCCTTCCCGGCATGAGCTTCCTCCTGGCCATCGCTGCCGCTCGGTGGCTCTCGTACTCCACAAAGGCGAAGCCTCTGTTCTTCATCTTGTCTGCAGCGCTCGCGTACACGATGACATCCAGCACGCCTTCCGTCACCTTGGCGATCTCCTCCAGAATCTCCTCTCTCTTCTTCATTTTGGGAATGCCTCCGATGAAGAGCCGGCAGTTGTCCACGCTGCAGCACACACCCAGCAGCCTGCCAGGGCGGATCTCGTAGTTGTTCAGCTCCCTGACGGCCCGCTTCGCCTCGTGCTTCTGCGTGTACATCACGAAGGCGTAGCCGCGGTTCTTCCCGTCAAAGTCCATCATCAGGCGCATTTCGTAGATGCGGCCGACGGACTCGAACACGGGGACGAGCTCGTCTTCGTAGACGTCGCGGGGGATTTTGCCCACAAAGACTTCGCAGCCGCGAGGAGGGTGTAGGCCCTCCCAGCCGGGAGGAGGGCCGCCGTACTTGCGTTGCCCGTTCTCCTGGATCATGCTGTATCCAGTGCGCTCCATCAGCGCCAGCAGAGCCGCCTCATTGGGCGCACCGGCTACGCCTTCGGGGACTTTCGTGGCAGCCACATTGGAGGAATCGTTGCTCATCCTTGCAGTGGAGTCCTCAGCGGTCATGATGTCAAACTCATTCAAAACCCGATAAAACCTGGACAAAGGAAGAAGCGGGACACTCGTTAGAAGGTGTTAGCTACCACCAGAATGCCACCCGTCTCTTCTGGCCTCCTGCAGTTGTTCTGCAAGCTCATTTTTTCAAACAGGGAATAAGGCTGCAGAAAAGCAGCTGAAAGAGCCACATCAAACAAATGCATGAGAAGCGCCCATTCAGTACCACCCCCTGGCTCCTCTAGGCCTTCACAGGAACAGTCAAGTGGGAAATAATAAATACACTTTAGCATCATGGGGAAACGATTCTCATTCTCTTGTGAGAAGTGCAATCTGGCAAGCTTCCGAGTAGCCTGCTGCTTGTGGTATAGTGTCTGGTGTGTTGGTCTCTTTCCTTGTTACACCAGGGCTTCAGAAAAGCTGAGGAGAATCACTCCTTTATTACGGACAGCGTTCTTGAGAGCAATCGGCCAGTACAGCCCTGCGAGCCAGCAATGGAAAGGTAAATCTCTGAAATCTCTATCTTCATTCAAACCCAGACAGAGGGCAGGAAATGCAGAAATACAGGAGGAGGTTGAAAATGCCACCTACTACGACTGCAAGGCAGTGGGATCCCTCTCTGAGCACAATTAAAAGAAGACACTGTGGGACTCAGAGTCGTTAATTTACTGACTTTTAAAGCTGGAAATGACCATCAGACCATTTAATATGAGTGATTGTGGATGACATGGACCATTACGTTTTATTATTATCGGCACATTGAGTCCTATAACATTTATTTGAGTAAATCACATCTTCTAGAAGGACATCCGGGAAATCCTTGATTTTAAGGCATCAAATTGCTGCAAACCCCAGCACTTCCCTTTATGGGTTGTTTGTTAATCATTGCCTCTGACAGGCAAGTGCATGCTGTTTCTCATGAGATTTGTCTGCCTTTTACTTCCAGTTAGCATTACATTAAACCTTTCTGAGTAAAGAGTCTTTCAATACCTCTGTTTTTACCCTGCAATGCTTAAGTGGTGTCATCAAGCCACAACTCTGTCTTCTTTTTAGTAACTTGCTGGCTGAACTCTTTAATTCCTTCACAATCAGTCATTTTCCATTCAGAACCATTTTTGTGTCTCTTTTCACAGTTCTCTAGACTTTCAGCCCTTTTTCACCCTTGCTGTACACAGGGTTGAAGACCACCCTTCTGTCTTCTCCCCACTTCTCTGTCTAACCAAGGCCATATGTGCTCGGCCATATCCCACCTACCTTTTAAGTAGATCCTACCTACTGAGTGCCACACTACCTACTGAGTGTCTCTCCTCATTGCTATTTACAACTCCATCAGCCTTTGCATCATCTCTGATTAATTAGCCATGATTTGCATTTATGACCGTTTTGTTGGTGGAACTGTCATGGGGCACTGGCTCCTGTAGGAAACTCTGCAAGCCCCCACCTCTCACAGTCTGTGTTTGTCCGTTTGTTTTCCAGTAAAGGACAAAGCTTCAGCCAGACTTATTTATTCTGTGTAGTAGTCCCAGACCCATGAAGACTCTGATATTTACCATTTATTGCAATGTTTGAACATTTTTGGCACATTGGTTACCAGGCAGGTAGGTCTCAAATGCATTTGGGATTAGGAAATCATATTCTGAGCCTTGGTCTGGGGAAGGGCCATATCTTGCTGGTGTGTTTGGGCCATAACTATTCCACACTGGTGCTTCTGGCGTGGTGCAGCCATTTTCATTTCAAAAATGGAGAGTAGAGGGGGAGGCAGAGAAGGTGGAGGGGCACTAATAGTGACGGTGATGCCCAGGCAGTATTTTTGCTTCAGAAAAGATAATTTCTTTCAGAGCCAGCTTTTTCATGGCTGTGCATCGGTTTTGATAACTTCTTGGTTTAAATTGTTGTTTATAAAACTGTTTCTCTGAGATTGAAATGTTCCCCCTTTTTAATGTGTCAGAGTCAGACGTTTCAATTTTACTTCTGGGAATTATTTGACATCACTAGAAGAAATTAAAGTGGAGAAAAACGTTTTCATTTTTCTCTTGACAATTTGTTCCTAAAGATGTTAAACTTGTTAAACAGACACTTTACTGGGGAATAATCATTACCTTTACATGGGCCAGCTGTTGGCAAGTGAATTACTTATTGTCGCAGGTTTAGGTAAGTTTAAAAATGAGTCATTACCATCAGTTTTAGGTCAGCTTACAAAATAAAAGTCTCTGTATTCTGATATCTGCAGGGCTCAGGCTCTGGGACTACAGCCTAGAAAGCTGCAGATGGTCACTGGGAGAGAAGAGAGATGGAACAAAGCCTCCCCTGCCCAACAAAACCAGCTGGTATGATTCGGTTGGGGCCACCAGTGGCTGTCCGTGAACTGGCTTGTTCTCCAACACTTTGCATTGCACCAGGTCTCCCAGCCTCACTAAGATGATTTCTAATATCAGAAGCTGTACCTGAAGCTGCTGCTCAGAGCTGATGGCCACCTTACCTGCAAACATTACCATATTGTAGTAAAAAAAAAATCATCATGAATCTAAAATGCCTTTCATCATTCTGTAATTTATTGGGAATCAAGATTCATAATCAAATGCATTTATTTTTTCTGTGCAGCTTCACAGCCCATGAAGGCCTATTTGATGTAGCTAAATATGCACTTGATAGCAGTCACTGCCGGGTGACACAATCAACAGCTTCACAAGGCTCAGATATCGCCCATTTTGATGAGAAGAAATGCAGGATGTCTGGTCTGAGAGCTCCCTCCTCCTGTTGTTACTGCCTTACTGAAGGACTGCCGGCACAGCCTAACCTGTCCACGTGGAAAGGCAATCATTCTCAAGAAAACTGTTTTCAAAATTACCTATTTCTGAAGTGTTCAACACTACCAATGCCTTCTTTCAGTCCCCAGTAACCTAGTCATGAAAACTTGCTACCATGCATCCGGAGGTGTACAAGGCCCAGGAGCTAACACTGTGAGTCCAGTGGTCTTAATAAAGTCCAGCACATCCCTGAGGTGTGATCAGTGCCAAGAGCAGAGGCAGAAGTTTTACATTAAAATGCAGTGTCTTGTGAAATATAACGGCTTGGTTTCTAGCCTCCGAAAAGGAAAGTACACCTGATCTCCATGGCAGAGATTCATAAAAGAGAGACAGGCATAAATATTAATTTCTGATCAGAAAGGTTGTACTTTGGAGATGAACAAGTTTTAAATGACTAATTATTCGGACTGAACAAGATTGACTTTTTTTTTTTTTTTTTTCTCAGAAAAAGGTAAAGTCTGCTGGATTTTTCAACACCCCATTAGATGGATGCTAACTTCTGCCGGCATATCAAGAGACCTGCAAGCCTTCTGGGTCAGCGTCTCTGCTTCAAGGCCTCTCTTTCACTTGCAGGTGAGCTCTCAGATGTACACGTTTCACTAAAACCATTCAAATTTCACTTCCTCCTGCTTATGAAACTCCATCCCTGCTGCCAATCAAGCATGTGCAAATAGTTCTTGCCCTAAACGTTAATTACCTTCTTTTTAACCTATCTTTTTTTTGCCTCACAGGTCAGACTATCAAATGGGAAACCTACTACATTGGCAGGGACTGACCTAAAGCACACTGTGAGCAGGCTGATTCACCACGGCAGACCTTTTATTAAATCAAAACACCACGCCTTGATTAACAACAATGCGGGGCTGAGAGCTGGTGTCTCGTGTGCCAGGATGAAGGTAGCTCGGGGCCTCAGCTGCAAGGCGATGCCCAAGGGCTTGCAGAAGAGCTGGCTGCTGCTGGGAGGGGAAGAAAAACGTCTCCCCTGCCCTCACGGGGAGCAAGAGCTGTCCTCTCTCTGCCATTGCTTTTTCTCTTTCCCATGGCTAAGAAGGGTTGGCTTTTGCATCTCTAGGGTGGCCTGTGCTACTGGGTTGAGGCTGAAGAAACCCAGCTGCCTTCAAAGACATGACTCTGGGTCTGCAGACACAAGGAGCAGCAAGGAGAGTAATTTCTACATCTGGGACACGGTAGGCAGGCGCAAAAAAGGGTACAGTTATGTACCGAGGAGACAGAGAAATACAAAAATTGAAATAGTTGCATGGTACAAAGTAAGGCGATCCCACCTGCTTTCTCAGAAAGCTTCATTGTTTGCTGAAGCAAAGAGGATTGCCTTAAAAAATGGCAGTCCCTATAGCATCTTATCTCTGGTCTTGTACAGTGCTCAGCATCGCCCCATGAAGTTATGCATCCACCTGCACCTCTGTTGATCCATCTATGATAAAAGAGGCTTTTGCAAACACAGGGCCACAGCTGGTGTCCTTGTGGCTGCAATCTCTTGTCAACTCCACTCTTGTTCCCTATAAAGGGTTTTACTCATGTTTCCTTTAATTCATCCCTCCAGTTTTGCATAGATTTGGTGGCATCATGTGTCCTTCTGCAGGCCAGCAGTCACACAGCATGGGTGCTGGCCCCACGGCAGGCAGCAGGAGCACCCAGGGACACCCATGGGCTCCAGACAACTTTGACATTTGCTCTGCAATCAGCCTAGGCAGTGCGTGGAGCATCCCACACAGACGTTTCCCCAGAAGCAGGCTGGGGAGAAGGAAAAAGGTACAGAGATACACATGGATGCTCGGGGGCACCTGCGCCCCACCAGCAGGCACTGCACCAGACCCCTCTCTGGGGACAGCCCTGACTTCTGTGCCAGCCGCCCTCCTGATGCCAATTTTGGGAGCTTTGGACTGTACAAATTCCCGCTGAGATTACACCACGTGCCCTCACGGAAGCACGCCAGCCTGCTTGCCTCAGGAACTGCCGCAGCTTTGCATTGCAAGCCGCAGCCCCTGCCGCTGCAGAGGGAAGGTCAGTCACCAACGTTTTAACTAAATACACTGGGTTGACGGAGTGAAATACCAGCTACTGTTTTAAATGTGACCTTCCTACTTTTTTTTGGTTGCAATAATAAGGGCAAACAGTAATCTTGCTCCTGGCCTGCAGTAGCAGCTCTAGAAGCACTGCTGCAGTTAAAGGTCTTTATTTTTTAAGTGGACTCTTTTTTAATTACCTTACCTATATAAAATACACATACCAACAACAACAGCTTACTAATAACGACTGTGTAACTTTATGATAGACATTGGGTATCCACAGAAATGCTCTTGCTGAGAACAGTTTGCCTCTTTACAGATTTACCAGCTGAACAGCAAAAGGAAATGGCCAACAATTAGAAATAACGTAGTGGCTCAAATATTGTTTCATGTGCCTGACTCCAAATTAATTTACATTTAAAGCATCAAACGCTAATCCTCAATTTGGTTTTCAACAGAGGGCAGCAGGAGTTGGATCCCAGAGCTGGGATCCCTACCTGCTGTCGCTCACAAAATGCAAACGTCTGAAGCTGAATCTCGTGCTGCGTCGTGCAAGAGGGAGTGCAGCGTTTCAGCACGGCTTTTTGGTCAGGGATCTTTTCTTCCCCTACAGGAAGGGGAGGATCACTAGGGAAAACGTCTTTGTTCAGCAGAGGGATGGATGATGGATGAGGATGGACATTTAATTAAAAAAAGAAACGCTTGAGGCCAACAGGCCATGACACCTGTCTGCAGTGTGTCAGACACACTGCTTTACCTGCAGCTGAGTGGGGTGAAAAAGTTGCCCCAGGCTAGCTTAAACGCTTTGAAAAGGTGGCTTTTCCAAGTCTGGGTCACTTAGGCAGAACTCTGGAGAAAGTGGTTCACTTGATGAGCAGCTTGCGGTGAGCAGCTTGGGAGAGTAATCTCGTGGATCAGCCCCGTGCCAGGTATTGACAAGGACACGTCTGCCGTGTGAGTTATCCTGCTGTTGGCACTGCTACAGCGCCGCGCATTCCCGTAGTTACGTGTGTGCCTGCGTTGCGGCAATCAGACATGCCCAAGTCATGCTGGGGTCACCAGGGAGGCACCTTTCGGCTCCGGTGCCGTGCGGGACCCGAGGAGATGCACATGCAGCAGCGTTTGCTGCACCGCATCACCTCCCTTGTATGCTCAGACACGAACAGGTACAGCGGCGGCTCTCTGCCCAGGAGAAGTGCTGCACTCACGGCAGAGAGAGAAAACAAGGGAAGAAAACTGGCTGAACAGAGGTTTACAGAGCTTTGGAGGTCTCTGCAGAGACAGAGGAGCCAGGGAGGCGACAGAAGTGACTGACACCTCTGAGCCAAGTCAGAAGGTCTTGTCAGCATCTCTCTTCTAGAGATTGGCATGGGGAGAAGTAAGGCCAGGGAGGATTAGGGTACAGTAGCAAAGTCCAACACCAGAAAATAGTAGAGACTTTGTGATTATATGAGGAATGGTTCTGCTGGAAGAGAAGAGATGCTTAATATGTTTTGAGGACATCCTCTGGACTGAGCTTTTCCTTCACACACATGAAGTTTTCCAGGACAGTTGGATTTTCTGACCTACTAAATCCTTAGACTAGCTGCTGACTTTCCCACTTCTGCTAGTGGTGACACCAGGGATCCTGATCTGGTTCTTATCAGGAGGGGTCTAGCCACTGATTTCAGTGGAAGAGTTTGTATTTCAAGCTTAAACTCTGTATTCCGGCCAGTATGTGTTTTCCTGTCATGGAGCGGGTTAATCTTCTGGGAGTGAGAAGCCATTTTCAGCATGGAGCTACAGGAGAGCAGGGGTCCATGCACTATTCTCAGTTGTTTAAATTTGTCCTAAGTGGCCCAAGCATGTGAGCAGTGTTTGGTTTCATTTAAAACATGCTAAAAGCTGTTGGCTTCATTTTATTTATTTATGTATTTATTTGTTTATTTATTTATTTATTTTGTGGCCAGTCATGTTTCTTATTGGAACATCCAAAAAGGAACACAATTAAAAGAAATAAAAAATTAAGGGTGATATTTCCAAGAATACTCAGCATCTAGCACTACTCCCCCTGATGTCATTTGTAGGACTCTAATGGCTTCTATAGGGTTATATTTAAGATACTGATGAGCACTGCTGAAAACCCTGCCTTAAAAGTCTTGCAGGGACTGTTTATAACCCCCAGGCACCAACCAAAGGCAATGTATTTGGTTAAAAATGATAGCAAAGTTATTGTAAGTCTGTTATTTAATTTCTTGCTCCTTAAGTGGAAAACACCTGAAATTATTCTCTAAGCTAACATGCTGGAATTTCCCAGATTAAAACTTCAATGTTAGTGAGAGAGTTGAACACTGAATTTGTAGAGTCAACAATTGGCTACAACTTCAGAGTAGGATTTGAAGGTTAAACTTCTTGTTTCCATCACCATCATTAAGAACAGTAACTATGACAGACCTTATTCTCTTAGTCATATTATACCACTTTCTGTGGTCATATTAATCTTATGTCACAGAAATTTTATACACAATAAACAAATGGAACTGAAATTATGATTCCCCTACAAAATAAGCTTGTATTGTGCCAGATTCTTGTCTATTTGGTTACCAACTCTTTGTGCATCCTTCTAAGGCATATTTAATTTGGAGAGCGATCCTGCAAAGGCTGTCAGAGGTTCCACTTGCATTACCTATCAGAACTATCTAAGCCCAACTGTGAACATTCACAGGATGAAGGCCCCTCAACCATCTGACCTCCTGGCCTAAAAACTGCAAAAGTAGTATTCAAGCAGAAGAATCTAAGTTTTAATAATGATAACCCAAATAATAAAATGAGAAAAATTTCCTGAGCCTGGGATGTGCTTAATGCCATTGCTTTTCTATGATCTCAAGCACAAAGTCTGTTCATATATATATAGATTTTCCAAGGCAAGAATGAAGCAATGCTGATGAAAAAAAAAAAAGTTACTAATATGCCAGAGCACCACCAATATCTACAGCTTCTTACCAAAACAGTTTTTATTTTCCCTGTTTCTGCAATATGCATTCTGGCAATGAAGCACATGTTCCCTGAGTGATCTACTGCTGTGCAAAGTCAACCCTCTCAGTTTAAGCCACTTCTGAAGAAAGTTTGGGTGAGTGAAACCCAGTCTCCTCCTGTATTGTATAATACACTTTGCTGCAAGTCATTCAGAACTTTGTCCCAACAAGTTGTGTAACCTGTGTGTTGTATAGTTTGCCCCAGCTCTGTCTTTCAGCCAGTCCAACTCTAAACAATTATACAACTCTCAGATATTTCAATAGGACCGGTTGCTGGCTAAGCCTGAAGTTACTATCCTGCAAGATATTGAAGCCACATGTTGAGGAAAGCTGAGAAGATGAGAGATGGGTTGTGTAATGACTATTATCAGCTTTCCGAATCAGGAAACACAACCCTTCCCTTCACCCCAGATTCCCATATTTCAATTTAGTCCACAAAGCCTATTATTACTACTGTCAAACAGGAATATACGTGACTTATATATACGTGACTTATAAATAAAGTGCAGCATAATCACTTCATATATAACAAGTGTTTCCTATAGTAGATGAGCTAGACTTGATGGGAAACTTTTTGCCGAGTCTGTTTACCATGAAAGCAATTAACCAGCGTTCTCTGCAGAGATTCTGGTACAGGTAAGTGTGTCCTCCTCGCCAACTGTCTGCTTTGAAAGGAAGAAGTGTTTCACCTTGTGTGGACTATGAACTTGTGAGATTTTGCTGTCAGAAAGACAGTAAAAGGGATCTTTGACAGCTGAAAAGCAAAAACAAAAGTAGAACCACCTGTTAATTGTTGTACAGGACAGATACATTTGCCTATTCCACTTGTCTCTAAGGAGAAAAAAACCTATATATATCTGTCTATCTGTCTATAAAAGAGAGTGATCCAAGTCATTCACTCACTTCAAATGTCTGTGTAATGCTTTCCTGAACTCTGAGGTGTAGGGATAGGTATGTGCATAGTTGTTATTTTTTTTGGTTACTAAAATGTAGAACACTGTCTGTCTCTGTCTGCCTGTCTGTCTATCTACCTACGCTAGCATCACTGCAACATGTTCCACTCTACAATGCAAGCGAGGACACCTAAAAAGTTTTGTAAACTGCAGTTCCATTTTCAGCTTTTCTGATTTGCTTTTTTTTTCATCCAGCTCTTGCAGAGATCCCAGAATGAAACACAGCACACACGGCTTGTTCATACAAAGTCTACTCGCTTAGTTGATTTTATAACAATTAAATAGCTTAAGACTTTTCAGTTCGCACTAATCTTTTGTGCTATTTTTATTGCTGTGTTCTCACAGTTTTGTGTTTACCACGTGAATGCCGCAACAACAAGAGGGGGGCCCAGCCTGCCACTCGGATTTCAGCAGTGATTTAAAGGAAGGCTGAAAGTGGCCCAACTTGTTCCCTTCCCCTCCGGTCACAGAAATGAAAATCAGCATGGAGCAAACCACAGAGCTGGATGTGAACGTTCGCCACCAAAAGTACATTAAACTCAAAGCATTTGGCTTAGTCAGTGACTGCCATGTTTTTTTTTTTTCTCTTTGTGCACTGACATTTGACCCCTTTTATAATATGCACCTTGCACCACTGAAACCTAGTTAGTTATTTATTAAACCCAGGTACCAATGGCTGGCTTGTACATATCACGCTTTTAACTGCCTGGCGTTGCCCGTGTGCAGAGGAGAGGGGGATGAAAGGCAATCGTCTTTGCTGTGAAATTCTGTCATATCGGCAGAATGGAGCTGCAAAGTGCAGCAATTTGTACCTGACCTCTGATCTAAGAAGTTTGTGCAAACCTTTGAACCTTGGGTTGAAATTGAGAAACAAGGTTTACAAGTACAAGGAGGAGATTTCCAGTACTCGTTACCCGTGCCCAGGGTTAATATTATAAATTAAAAAAAAATGTTTAACCAAGGCAGGGACTCTCTCAGGAGGCACCCTTGCTATTCTGAGTTAATTCAAAACAATTTAAATCTACTGAAATTATACCTCTGTTGCAAATACCCATGGTTTGGAAAAGAAATTGCCATGCATTTCAGAAAAAGAATGGGATTTGAGACACGTCATTTGAAATTCACCTTCTGCTGACCTTAACTGTATGGTTTTTTGTTTGTTTGTTTTGTTCTTTTTTTTTTTTTTCAAATTAAAGGCTGAAGAACGAAGACAAAAATCATCTGTTTCATTATCGATTCTTCAGCAAAGATTGTAACTGGAATACAAAATTGAATAGAAATGATTAAACAGACTAGCAAAATGCCTCCTCCTTCGTTAACTTTACATATTTTTATCCAACATGTTATCTAATCTCAGTTGTACAGTACAGAGCTAATGAGAAACCCATGGAAAAATAATCAAACCAACAACATTGCAACAAACTTTTGGTAGACTTGTCTGGATGAGCAAAAAGGACAAGTTCAGCAGGCCTGTTAGATTAACAGGGTTAGCTTAATTTAATTAAAAATCTCTCTCAACTCTTTCAGACACCTGGCAAGGTCTTAGGATCAACATCATCAGCCAACACCAACATCATCAGCCAACACCAACATGGGTCACCGTAGATTGTGCTAAGTGTAAAGGCCTTTGGAGTTCAACTGCAAGTATATGACTGGAAAAGATGCAAGGCAGGACAGTAAAGTTTTCCTGTGACATCCCTTGCACACTCTGAGTGCCAGCTCACCCATGGCAGGCTTGGGTGTGCAAAGTGTGGTGGAGCAATTTGCACCATGGCTGGTCCTCATGTGAATGAACGATTTTGCCATTGGTTTAAGCTGGAGCACACCTGAACCTTACTGTTTCCGTTTCTTTAAAAAAAAATAGAGTCAAGTGCTTTTTTTTCCAGGTTTAAGTTCAAACTCTGCTGTTGTTATCAGCAGTGACGCCAATAAAGCAATAAATGAGCAAATAAATAAATAAGGATGAACAGATTAACGTCACGTGTCCTATGTCACAGACCAGCCTTAAAAGTTTCACATGCTACTTCGGTAGAATGTGAATAGAATAATATCAGAACCTTGTTCTTCTAAAATGTTATCAGCACACAGAATGAGTTACATAAATTCACATGTATTAATAATACTTGCATACATATTCTGCTTGTTCAAACTTCTTAGCCACCTTCAATTTATCTGCCCCAAATTCTCTACTTAAGGCTGATAACCCACTTCTAAAGCTCCATTTTGGTGTCAATCTCTCGAATAAGTACAGAACAAAATAACAGTCAGCACAAAAGGACGACGGCAGAGACAATCCCATTGAAAACAAAGCATATGACAGCTGTAAATGGCTATCTTTCACTTCAGTAATTTAAATTAATAGAAAGGACCTCTCCGGAACCTGATTTGATTTGTTTTCTTCTGTCTGACATATCATTATTTTAGTTTTTACGGTTCTGACATTTGCTGTGTGAGTTGCCATGTAGATTCTGGTAGTTATTCATAAACTAAGCTCACAGCTCCAGCTCAGGAGTTGCTTCCTTCTCATACAACCCTTTAAGCCTGTCCAAAGGAGGGAAAAACCCCACTCCGATACCTTGCCGCTGACACACATTTGGTCCCAACAACCTGCTGAAGGAAAACCGTGCAGAAAGCCCTTATGGAGCAAGCAGCATTTCCCTTACCGCCCCGGTCCCGCGATCCAACCGCGACGAGTTAGGAGGGCTCGTGCCTTCGCCGGAGCAGCCTTCCTTCCTAATCGCACGAGCTGCGCGACCTGGTTATAGAGTTTGTGCATTGCTTTATTGGTCAGCCGGCGCTAGCCATGTAAATTCCTTGGGAGTCATTTGTTAAGGGCTCTCAGGCCGAGGCCGAGTGGGTGGGACAGAAGGGAAAGGGGATGTGAGCGCTGCCAGACGCCGAGAGCTCTCAACGGTGGCTTGAAAATTAATGGGAAACCGTCTGAAACGAATGGATTTCGGGAGGGCTGGGCCAAACCTTAAGGGAAGAATAGGCAAAAGAAACTTCGACATCGTCGCGGGTGGGGTGAGGGTTGGGGGGGACATTTGAACAGAAAGATTTC
This sequence comes from Anser cygnoides, assembly GCF_040182565.1. NCBI lineage: Eukaryota > Metazoa > Chordata > Aves > Anseriformes > Anatidae > Anser > Anser cygnoides. The sequence goes on from NC_089876.1 coordinate 24,636,724, forward strand.
ATTCAAAATTCAAAACTTGCAGAAAAGGGAGTGAAACATGTACAAACAACTCCTTCCTAGCACAAGGCGTTGTGCAAATAGCTTGAGTTACTCACAACAGATAAGATAAGAGAAGGGCATATTTTGCTTGACGGCACAAAGTTTTCAGCAAAATCTTTTTCTTCATATGTGTCTGGAAAAATTATTTTAAGGCTGTGCCGGGCCCATTTATGCTTGAAGAGAAATGGCCTGCGGCTCCTGGAGCGAGAAGCTCGTGCTCAATGCCTGGCGCACGCTGTTTTGGCCGCAAACACGGAACTCAAATGTGTTTGCTTGGAAGAAAAAAGCCTGGTGCAGAAGCAAAGGCAAAGGGGTGGTAAAACATGATTCATGACAGCAGAAATGGTCTGTACATAACAACGGGACATTAGGCCCCAGAAGCACTTAGGCAAAGCAAACAACACACCTTCTCGAGCGGTCAAGAGGAGGAACCAAACCAAAACACGCTCGGGATGATGGATTCGCCAGTCTGGCAAGCAGCAAGCATAACCGGCCGGCAGGAGCAGAGGGAGCGGGGCATGCCTTGGGAGCCGACCAAATCCGGGGAAAGGGCGGCCTGCAGCGAAGGCAAACAGCAGGAGCACAGCGCCGGCAGCTCACGGCCCCACTCAGCTTGGCTCTAGGAAGGGCCTCCACCTGGGCCGTGCCATTTCCTGTTCCTTTCCTGTCTCTTTTTTGCCCAAGTAAAGCTTGGTCCAAAGCTCCAGCCAAGAAGCACACAGCCAGCAAACTCAGGACATCCCTGCACGGAAGAAGTGTCTTACTCTCAACGACAGTCTGTGAGGGATGGATTCTGTGGAGAAAGTGCTGTCAGCTTGTATCAGAAGGTTCTTGGTAACGATTTGTTCTTGTCCTCAGAGTGGCTTAATGTGGGCATGCAAACTTGGAGATGCCCTTATACTACAGATTCAGACACTGGTCAACAGAGGAAAGGAATAGGGGATTCAAAGGGTATAGAGAGAACAGCTCAAAAATTAGAAGTCTCCAAGCTGGAGAGAGAAATTCGGAGGATGGCAAGGACTGGAAAAAGAAACATCATTGTGGTGGCTGCCAGGAGTGAACAGAAAGAGTATCTGCTCTACTCACACTACAAATCCAAATGGTGATTGCGTGCAGTCTGCTCCAACTTTTTAGACTTGTTTATCCACAACACCGTGGCCACGGTGTGTTAGGCACTGCACAAACACACCTGCAGCCCGGATCCTGGACCCAGTACTGCTGCAGCCCAAACCTAGTTCATGTCTTTTATCCTCAGAATTCCTCTCTGCAAACGTTAACTTGTTAGTTGTGAGAAGGCTGCAGAGAAGCAGGCGCTGCTCTCCAGGCAGGGGAGCCACAGCATGGAAATACAGCGGTTTGCCCAAGACTGTAGAAAGAACCAGTCTCAAATCTGGGGTTAAAAATCTAGGAGATTCTGCCAAAACCAGGTCCATCCTTCAATCTCACTTGTCTATATAGGGAAGGGAGTATAAATGGTATTTAGTTGGTATAAGCTCACAAAACTCCCACCAATCAGATTAATTAATATTTTAAATCAGTATCCATCTCCTGACTTTGCATTTTTTCTGTTGGAAAACAAGCTAATCTTAACCTTGCTTGTAAGCATTATAACATGAATCCTATCAGCTCACCTATCATGCACATATTTGAATGCACGGGGAAGAGTAGTCTGGTGTGAGTGGAATGAGAAAGCACTGCTGCTAGCAAGCCGATGAGCTTGTGTGCAGTGTACTCATTTTTAGAAGGCTCTTCAACATACCATGTGGATCAGGAACACGTAGGGAGGCGGATCAAACTCTTGGCTTTCATTTTGTACTTTCACTTTTAGCCCCAGTTTGTTGTTTGTCTCCAAGATATGCCCCATTAACGTTTACAATAATGAACATCAGCAGATCAAGTTGTTGCATGGTGTTCTGAAGTGTTAGCATTCCCAATGGCAGAAATCGAAAATACATTATTTTGTCTTGCAGGCTGTGTTTTTAGAGGGAACTTAGAAAGTTGGGCAGAATTCTGGAAGTTTTCCTATGTGTGTCTCCCAGCTTTCCCTGTCATTAGGCACCTACTTCCCTTTGGCTTCTCGCACAGTGCGTTTCATAGTGATTATACAACTTTTCATATGCCTCTTTGTAAGGACGCCAGCGTCATCCTAAAGAACAAGTCTTATGAGGAGCAGCTGGGATTTAGCTTGGAGAAAAGAAGGCTCGCGGAGGCCTTACTGTACTTTACTCAGAGCACCCCTGAGCTGCAGTAAGAATAGAAACACATCTTCTCTCCTGAGGCACAGCTTGACTGCAATCATGAGGAGTCACCCTTCACTACAATACTACCATAGATATGTAATTATTTCCTCTTTTTGATGATTGATAGCTAAGCAGGGGTCAAATCCCAAGAGATGTTTATGGGAACAGTGCAGAGATCTGGTCCCGTCCATGCTTGTTTCCCATAGATCTTCCATTTCCTCTTGTTCTTGCTTGTAGTGGGATTACATGTGAAAGGCCTTTCCTAAACAATTGTTCTGTTGAATACAGTGAGAGAAAAGGCTGGATATTTGAAGAAAAGGTGAGATGCACTGGAATGTACTAATGGGTATCAGATAGGAACCTGCTCCCTGGTGCAGAAAAGGCTGTCAAGGAGATTGTAAGCTTCCTCTCACCTGCCTCTTCTAGGAACAGACGCATGCTCTTGCTTCTGCTAATTAGGTGGGCTCCACACAATGAAAAACTCTAATAAAGCATTGTTAGTGCTTTCTGGGATTTTTCCAAAGATCAAACCCAAATGCTTTCAGAGATCCAGAGGTTGATCACAGGTGTATCATTTAGCTGGGGAGGGTCATTATCTGGATAAGAGCTAGTGTTTTTGATGAGCATGCTAGGAAATGGGCTGTCAGGAGGTATTCAGGTTGGCAGCATGGCATCCTGTGGTGGTGCAGACGTGAGAAAATGAAAGGAGAAGGGAGCAATGGGTTGGCTTTTATGGTCACATTTGGTCTTCAAAGACTACTGAGAGATTGTGCTAGAATAAGAAGGGAATGTGCCAGCTAAAATATTTCACCAAAAGGACACATAAATTTATGATTGACCTGCAAGGTCTCTGATCTCAAAAGTGTTTAGAGTTTATCAGTATATTTGCATATAAACCCCACCTCAGCCACTATACAGACACAAAAATTAGGTTCTCATAATGTTAACATTGATAACTTTTTTTTTCCTTTTTCTTTTTTCATTTTCTTTCTTTTACTTCTCTTTTTAACAAAAGCTTTTTGTGTTTGGTGAAACAGGTTCTCGCATGTTTGTAGAACCATTTTATTGCCTATTTGAATGTTTAAAGAGGCAACATCACTTTATTTAAATGAATAACATGCTGTTTTACACCTGTTCTTATAAAATGTGAGTTAATACAGCACAGTTCTCAATTTCCTGACTTAAAGCTGGTGCAGACCAAAATTTGCTAAGACTGTTCAGAGAAAGTACAGCCCCTTGTTTTGTGTACCAAAACTCTTTTTCTCTCTCTCCCTCTCTTTTTTTTTTCTTTTTTTTTTCTCTATGGACGGATAGTATGCAACATGTAATTATGCATCTCAAAACAGCTTTTACCATATGGTCTCAAGAGGTTTTCAGAGGTGTTCAGGCACCCAGGCTAGCACTCAAAGACAACAATTTTCCAGGTTCTCTACGGCTGAAGCTGTCTCAGTGTGTAAGCCACGTCAGTGCTCTGGCCCTTATCTTGCCACATCACGGAGGATTCCCAGAAAACGCCCTCGCAAAGGCAGACTCCCCTCCTGCCCTGCCAGCCCCAGCCACCTCCCATGCCCCTACCTGCAGAGGACAACGTCACAGCCCTGGAGGTGGAGTTCCACCAGGGGGAAAACTGGCTCTGATTTTAACCGGGAGCTTTTCCAGATCAAACCTGCAGTCCTGGAGGTGCTCCTAAACGCAACGTCATCCCACACGAGCCTGCCAGGTTCACGGAGAGCAGCAGTCCTGCATCCTGCTGCTGCTGGGACAAGGTGCTGCGTGGGCACTGAGAGCTGGGGCTGGAGGTAGGGTCCTTCCGGGGACCTGCTGACCAGAGTCCTGCGGAGCTATGCAGGTGGCCAAGGACACGGTGGGCTTTCGCCTTTTGTGTTTTAATCCCAGGCTTCTCTGGTTCATGGGCAGCCAGAGTTGCCCTGACAACCTTAACCGTCGCCATACAAAGTTTGTGTTTCATTTTAGCAAACCCTTTGCTGCCCTGCAGTCAAAGTCAGCGCAGAGGATCTCCCTGGAGGGGAAGCTCAGTTTCCCCATGCAATTTTTTTTGCTTTCATTTCAGCCTGAAAGCAGGCTTTAGGTTCCAAAATTGAAGAAGATGGATACTGAATAAAACCATTGAGTGTGATGGGTTTTAATTAGGACATTAAAAAAAAAAAAAGAAAAAAAAAAAGAAGGAAACCAGCAAAACCCAAAGAATTTTTATATAGCCACAACAGCCACAACCATTACATTTCTGTAGGATGTTTGCTTTCCAGTAAATAAATACAGGTTGGGTTCTGGACAGACATATCTACAAGGGAGATTAATCTGATGATTGCTTTTTGGTCTCTTGGTAAATAAAACATTCAAAGGGGAGAAGATTTACCTTTCCCTAGCCCAATATGGCTGTTTGAGACCAATGTCTCGCACCACTTTTTCACAAACATTGTGAACTGCCTATTTGAGGTCCCACTCCATGCTCCCCACAGCCACCCCTGTGGGCCCTTGGTTTATGCTGCCCCGAACGTTTATGTGGCCACACCACACACACGCTGGTGAGACCAGTCCTTTTGGCACCAGTGCTGGCTTGAAGCATTTGTCAGATTACTAGCACAGTGCAAATTAAGGGGAAAATAAAGGAAGGTTTTCTTCAAAAGCCTGCTGAATCGGTTTTACAGCACGGCTCCTGCTCTGGAGAAGCTGATGAGATTTCACAGGAGGTAGACAAGGGCCTTTCTGCAGTACCAAGGAGCTCACTGAACCATCCAGTGAGATCACTGGGGAGAACAGCAAACTGCTACCCTTAGTAAGTTGCAGCTAGTGAATTTTAGTGCCGCAGGTCTCAAGAGGCTGAAGGTACTGGAGGACTTGAGGACGGAGGCACAGAGCAGTGGTGTTTGCTCCACAGTCACTGCAAGCCCATGGGATGGAGGGGCAGCTGGTGACCACATTCTGTGGTAGTGGGGGTGTCCAGCCAGCACAAGCCAACCATGTGCCAGCCAGCTTGGGTGTCTGAGAGGTTCCCAGCACATAACATTCTCGCTCTTTCCCTCTGAGACCTTTTTGCATCACAGGGTTTTGTGGCGCATGTTCACAAGAGGGAGGATAAAGACCTCAGAACTCATACTGGCAGCAGGATGAAGGGAGGCTTCCAGACCCCAGGTACAAAAATGAGTGTGGTTAGCAGATATAGGCACCATTTCCTCTCTTTCAGCAGTTGCTTTCCCCTATACAGCTCACAGTGGATCATAAGAATATTTAGAGAGAGAGCTTTTTCTCCAGCTAACAGGTGTTGTCTCTGGTTAGGGCATACTCTTATCTATTTCAGTTCTCAAAGTCTTATTGAAAATAAGACATTACACACCACTTGGAAATCATTTATAAAAAGAGGTATTCAGATAAGGAGACTGACAGCTTCCTTTAGGAAGACAAATTTATTTTTCTGTCTTCCAGTAACATGAAGGAAAAATTTTGATGAGAGAAGGAGAGTGAACAAGCTGCAGGGGCGTATACTGCATCCATTAATTCCTGCCTCTTGAATTGTGTTTTGTTACACGTTCACAACTGACATGCCAGAGAATGCTGATTCATTGTCAGGATTACAAAATGTGGCTTTTTATGGATTAGACAATGTCTCTGCTACCATCCGTAGTGAAGGCATCATTACTGAAGAAGTCTAAGTGTTAAGCAGATGAGCTTTACACTATGGTTAACGCTGCCAGGATATCTGGGACTGGACTTCTTATGGTAAAAAGCTGATGTGACAAGGTCCTGTTTAAAACTAGTTTAGGGTTAAGGGATAATGACAGGCCCAGACACCTGTCCTCTGACATTAGGGTGGTGGGGAAGCTGAGAGGAGCATCCAGAGCCAGAATCACGGTCCCCCCTCCTGGCACCTTGGCACGGTGCACTTTGTCCCCGTGGCCGAGTGCAAATTTGCTCACGCCTTCAGGAGGTCCTGCCTTGCCTCACCTCACCCCATCGCCCAGGCTCCTCCTGTCCGCGGGTGGCCTCCTGCCTGCTCCTTCTCTAGGAGTATGGCCACGAGCCTCCTTCAGCAGAGCTTTTGTCTCAGTGGCCGGAGTTACATCAGAAACACTGTTCCCAAGTTCATTCTGGTTTTAAGCACTGCAAACAAAAGTACTCTGCTGCCAAAATAAGATGTGCTTCCTCAGCGGAGGAAACAGGAGGGGCCCGATACCCCTCTGTCAGCATTTACTCCACCAAACCTGTTATATGCAGTCCTAGAGCCACCTCCATACAGAGCTCTTTTCATGGTGCAGAAAAACAAGTGTAACTCCTGGTATGAACTTTGCAACCCTGTGGTGAAACCACCCACCGTAACCAAACACACTCAAATAGTAAAAGGGCACTTTCACCTCCGTGGCTGCACCTGAGATGGGGCCCACCGCCGGCACGGGGCTTTCGGGCAGTGGTGGTGCCTCTGACGGCCAGAGCCGCCCCAGGTCACCTTGCCGGGTAGAGCTGCCCTAATTAAACTTGAAAACGCTCAAGGACAGTGTTAACGGGCAAGCAGTAACAAAACCCCACGATACGGTGATTTTTTTATGGGACCACGCTTCTGCTATAAAACACTTTGCTCTCAAAGAAAGACCCGAGAGCGTTGTTGACATAACTTTCCTCTACAGATATTTGACAAGATAAAACAGGCAAAGTGTCTGTGGTTTCAAGGCCAATAACAGCTGAAATGTTTAAGAATGAGAAGAATGGTCTGAAAGGTGTAATTATTAAATCCATTAGTTAAATCACTCCTTCCCTTCATTGCTTAAGAAAATGTTTCTACTATGACCTAGGATCTGCCACTCTCTTGCCACTCACAAAACATAAGCTGGAGGTATGTCTAATCCAGGACACACCAAATCCCCACATGTCCTATCTCTTGTGGACAGTCTGTATTTTTAAGAGGACATTTCCAAACTAGCAATAACCAAACCCTTGAGGTTAGACTCAGAAGCTACATGAGAAGGTCCTTAGACAGGAAGCATCCTTTCCTTTGGCTAAAGGAGGGGGTAGAGGCACAAAATGGACTCTACATCTGCCCCCTCAGATCTGCCCTGTTTGATGTCTCGTTTCTTTTCCTCTGCAGGGCAGGTGCCGGTAGGCCCTGACCCATTCCCACATCTCTCCTGCAGCACACCAAGCTCTCCTGAGCCTCTACCCAGCCTCCTGGGGCACTGCGTATAGAGCTGGCTTTGGGACCAAGCAATTACTAACATCGTTTAATTGCCCGTGTTCTCCTTGGCAGTGTTTTAGGCCCAGCCAACCTGCACTGTCGTGGGCACAGACTCAAAAAGCATGGGCTAGGGACTGCCCAGGGTAGGTGTTGTGGTCAAACCTACCTTGTTTTTTGGGGAAGAAGAAGACTTCAGATAAAATACTGTGTGCTGTGCTGACCTTGGGTTCAGGGAAGAGACCCTGGCATGCTTTAATCATTAGTAGAGGTGTAACCAATGGGAATTACTGTCCTCAGTTGATGGGCATAAATAATGTTCACCACGCATCTGAGACCTTAGCTGTTTGCAAGGAAGTATTTACAATTAAACAGGAAATTGCAGTTAACCAGGTGACAAATGACCACAATACCAGTGAGATACTCCCTTTTCTTGGGAAAAAAAAAAAAAGGCTAAGTTCTTCTCAGGAATAAAAATATCAGTGATTCTTTACCCTTCACCCCTCTCACAAACATGCAAGGTAATTTTTTACAGAAATGCATTTAATTGGTGAAAATACACATAGGTGCATTTTAAAGGCAAACGTTACCAAATATCCAGAGAAAGAGATGCTACAGAGCAGCAACGATGGTTTAATTCTGATCTTTCTACGGGTGCGTGCTATCTTCAGAGCACCACTGGAGGTAAGCAGAGACCTGCATTTGAAGATGCTTCCCTTCCTGCTTTGTTACTGGAGATTATTCCTAAAGAAAAAGGAAGGCATTTTTGTGCAGACTGTCCCAGTCCTACTCAGTCAGATTCAATAACATGACTTAGCACAGAATTTGTGAGTGTGGCAACATTGTCTAGCACACAGATTAATGTAGCAGCAAGCAGGTTGTCACCCATGTGCCACCTATCCAAATACTTAGACTTCCATGTCACGCCTGAGGTCTGAACACTTTTCATATATATTAAAATAAATAAATAAATAAAGCTATTTTCTATCTGTAGAAGAAATTATGTGCTTAGTTGAGGAGTGAATGTGAAAAGCTGGTTGAATTTTTGTTGGTGGAAATTTTGTTAATCTGAATTAAACAATTCACTCAGAATCATAGAATCACAGAATCATTTAGGTTGGAAAAGACCTCTAAGATCATCAAGTACAACTGTTAACCTAGCACTGACAAGACTACCACTAAACCATGTCCCCAAGCACCACATCTAGGCATGCTTTGACATGAATGTTACATCAAGGATTTAATTTTAATTTAATTTAATTTCTTATATGTTTCATGGTATGAAACTGGTGACATGTACAAGGCAGTGCATTCCAGAAAATACAGATAAAGTGATCAGGTGGTAAAGTGCCTTTGTTTTGATCATTGACCTTTTTAAATTCAAGCAAAATCTTATCCAGAGGATGTGCCACAAGACCAATGAAGAGAAGTAAGGTTATACTGAGGCAAGTGACTTCTTTTGTGTCATTATAATGGAAATTCTTTGGAAATTCTCAGTTCTTTTGGGAACAATTATCGTTAAAAACGAAACCTAAGTGGATTAAAATTGCCTTGCATGTAATTTCCTAAGTACATTGATGATGCCAACAAAGGAAAAGTCATTTCCTTATGCAATCATTGAGGTACGTCATTTCAGACAGGAAAAAAAATGTACAATTTTGTATTCACACATTTACTTCTGAAAAGACCACTTTATACATATGAAAAGGCTACTCTGGTCTGCTATTGAAATCCTTAGAAGATTAAACATAATATTCAAAGAGCAATTGTTGAGCACGGTATGATGGTTGCTATGTAAGACATGGACCACTTGCGACCTGGAGCAAGGAGAGAGTTAATGCTCCTACCTGTGTGAGGAAGAGGAGGACAGATGTTGGCTGGGGAGACACTCGGGGCTTGGACACGGCCCCTGAGAGCCACCACAGGTGCTGGCTGGTGTGTGCTCCGACTCAGCGTGTGCCCACTTCACGGGAAGAGGCTAGCCTCTCCCACTGCAGGGGCAAGCCTGACAACATATTGGCTCTGTATGTGATTCATTTCCCTGTGCTTCAACAACAGCATAACTGCACTGCCTCCCCAGTGGAGCGGGAGGGTTGTAAATTTTAGACTAGTGAAGGAAATTATCCATTGTGGATCTTACTGCTACCACATACAACCAAGGGCAGGAGCCTCCAAACGACTGTCAGTTTCTGACAAAGATATTCAGTTGTACTCAGAGCATGGTCAGCTTCAAGAAAGAAAGAAAGAAACCTTCATGTCTAAGGCATAAGGCCGTCTGGTGGGGTCTTCTTAGGTCAACCATGGTGGGGTCTTCTTAGGTCACAGAAACAACAGAAATCATGCTTTGAAATGCTCTTCTAGTGAAATTATCAGGGGAACCTAAATCATTGCAAACCCTAAATGACAACCTGAACTGATTAAGGGGCACTTTACAAAAGGTCCCTCCCTGGGTACACTGTGATCATGTTTCACCAAGAGCAACCAGCTTCTCTCCTACCCCAGCTGGCCAAAGGTCAGCATGTTGAAGTGAGCAAAGTCCAGCAGTAATTCATGGTGAAATGTCTAAAGCCACTCCAGCTTACCATAGGCAGTCCAGAAGTAGAGCTTCTGTGAAACTCAAAGTTCACAGACGTAAACTGCTTTAGACATTTAAGTTTGGAAGGGGAGGGAATGCATTTCTGCACAGTATTTGTCGCTGTGACAGAGCAAATAGGTAATGAATACACCTCGTTGTCCTTGCCTAGGAGTTGATTTCCCTGTGTGCATACGATTACCAGGTCCTGCACACTTTTCCTGTTTGTGACGAACAGTCGGGTGCTCTCAGCCTGGTTTCCTAAAAACAGCCCCGGTGTATGAAACCGTGCCATGGTGGCCAGCCCCATTCTACTCATTCATAACTTCTGAACCTGCTGGCCAGCTTCAGGAAAACCAGGGCTGAATGAGAGAAACGGAATTTGTATCTGCCTGAGGGAGAAGTGGTTATGGCCAGGCTTTTCCCTGCCCCGAGAAGCAGCGTCTGGCAGGGCTGAATGACCTGTGGCTGAGTGCACGTGTGCCCCGAACAGCCCCCAAACCTGCTCAGCCCAAAAGGAAGGGGGTGCCGAAGGGAGCAAGGGAGAAATACAAAGGGTGGGAGGATGGGAGGAGCTGGGGACAGAGGTTGGAGCTGGAATTGCTCTGCATTCCTATGGTGGCACTGCAGAGAACCAGACTTACCAAGTTCTGTTACTCATAGATCATCCGGTTATAATGATGTTAAATCCTCCAGTCTGTGTCTGTCAAATTCACACTGAGATAAGTAGGAGCTAAGCATGATCAAGGGCCTTTGAAAACTCTGTAAGTGCCTAGGTATTGGCCTCAGGAGGTCTGACTTTAAATACCCCTATCTTAAAATGACAACATATCAATAAAACAAAAGTTCAGTCTTTCAGACACAAACTTTAATTGTTACGTTCCTCAACTAGCAGAAACCTTAACAACAAAATTATGCAAAAAAAAAAAAAGGAAACAGTTACATTCTAACCCTGCGTAAAAATCAGATTTCCAAGGCTATGCTACATTTTCATTTTGTTAAGCACACAACTTATTTTTAAATCAACATAGACTCTAAAAAGGGTCCTTCTTCCTCCAAAACCACTAAATTTTAGCTTTATTAAGTATACTACAGATATGAATGCAAAGTTACTGGGTTGTCACAGATGTAATAAAAACATCTAATGGTGTGGCTTACAGCAGAGAGATAAAATATTGGATTATTGCACTCATGAAGGAGGAAGATGTGTTTGGAAAACCCTGCCTGCTGCTTTTGCTTTCTTCAGTTCACTAGCGGAATTATTGGCTACAGAGAGAGCTCCTTTCCTTCTTTCCCTCCTTTCCTAGAAAGAGGATAATGCACATAAAGAACATAATGGTTGAAGGAGAAATTGGTGGTTTTTTTTTTTTTTTATCTTTTCTCACCTTTCAGTTGCTCTTTATAACTGTGGTTAATTTTGAGGCAATAATTGCAAAGGAGACATATTCAGAAAGAACTGACCTAATAAAACAAGCTACAAACACCTAAGACAGGTAGAAATCTAAAGAGTTAAAATGTCCTTTAATAAGGGTGTATAAGGGAACAATCCCACTAGTTGTCTACCTGGTGGTTTGGAAACCCCTGAAAGCCAATGTACAGCACACTATTGTGTGCTTATTTCTGCAAAGGGAAAAGTCAGATTATTTATTAGCCCATTATTGGGCTTTGTTTCTGACGTTCTTACTCTCAAAAGCAGCAAAAGCCCCAAAACAATGTATTGTTTAATACCAAACAATGTTCTTGTTTTTCATCAGGACAGGGAAGGCAACAGTTGCTCAACTTTACAGCCAGAATGAATATAACAATAAATTTAGACTGGGCTTATCAAAGAGAATAAGGAACTGCAAGAAAGCAGGGAAAATCTGTAATAGCAGCAGGGAGAACCTATCTACCTGTCAAGAGAGTCCCTAAATGCCTGTCAAGCTGGGAGTGCAATGTTTTACTACCCCTGGTGTGAGTTCTTAGCTTGGAAAGAGGAACCGACAGCTGGAGATAAGGTTGGAGAAAGATGAATATATTGTATTTAGGTGGCAGAGCTGCATGCAAGGGCCCCAGGTGCTGTAGCCAGGACAAAGACTGCTGCTGGGGGCCTCACATCTCAGGTTGGTTCTGTCCTGGCTGCTTTGGAGCATTTCTCTTGGTTTGGCCCAGAAATGACAGCCTCGACGTGAACGTTTAATTGCAATTGTGATTCCTTCTGAACACTTTTGTTCCTAATCATGCGTGCTTTCCACCGAAACTGTGTTTTGTTTTTTAAAAAAAATCTCAACCAGCCATAACATACCCCCCTCCTTAGCTCTTGTCTCTTGTGGAGGAGCTGCACTGTGGATACTCCCTTCTGAAGGAGCATCGCGTTTATTTCTACAAGGGGAGCAGGAGAGCGGTGTGGGTCACACTGTGCCCTTATGAAATGAAGCACTGGAAGAGCACGTAGCTTGAGGCGGTCCAAGAGCACCTCCACCCCTAGCAGAAGCCTCAAGCCAGTGAAGCTTGCAGTAGGACAGATGCTTCACCAACCAGTGGAGGAAGGGCTGGATGCTGCCTGTGCTGCACCTCCCTTTGGCCTGGAGAAGGGACACAGAGGAAGGTACGTGTCCTTTCCATTGCCCCTGCTGAGGAAATGCTCTGCCTGCTTTGGTCCCTGGAGCAGCTCGGGGCAGTGCCAGGTGCACATCTGCACCATGCAATAGCTTGGTTCCCCAGGTCATGCTCTGTCCTGGTCTGCTGAGCATCCACACCGTATAAATGTCTGGTTTTGGGTCCTTGTTGGACAGAACCACCAGTTCTTCCTGAAACAAAGCCCAGACGTGGCTCCATCGACAGACAAAACGGACCAGGCTGTGCCGGGTGTGCTTGCCTGGGCTGATGCAGCACGGCCTTCCCAGAGGATCCCTGCACCCACCAGAGTGAAAACTGCTGGGTATAAGATTCTCCAAACACAAATGATGTCCAGTAGGATAAATAAATTTGGAAATAGGAGGTGCAAGCCACAAATGTTCATCTGTTGTATCTCCAGAAGGTGTGAGTGATACTACTGAAACCCACTCCTAAGTCAGGTGAGGAAAAACTTCTTTTCCTTCTGGCTGCTTACAAGTGAAGTAGTTATCTGAAGTTCAGGCATATGGCTAACAGGGTATTTCAGTTATAAATGTGGAGAAACTTGCACCTAACAATCCATCACTTGGTGTGATGACCCCATGCACGCACACTGTGCTCAAGGTAGCGCTGCCAAGCCAAGCACCCAGAGGATGGTTTGTCCTTTGGTACCGTGCCCCACCTTGCCCTGCCACTCCTGCTGAAAAACTGCCCTGAAAAACCAAGAAACATACTGCAAAAATGCACGTGCACACACACATCTAGCACAGCCCGCTATGAACTGCGCACCCAAAGCGCTGAACACCACGAATGAAATACCGCGCTGTTACATCCAGCTCGTACAGAAAAACATCCTGCTGCTAGCAGGTGAATGGGAAAGTCGTATTTCACAGCCAGGCTTTAAGGCGGGGGTTCTGCTTTGGGGCTGGCAGGCTGTGCAGAAGAAGTGGGCTATTTTTACAAATGCTCTGGAGTAGGAAGGAGGGAGCCATCTAACAAGCAGCTGACAGCACAGCTGTGTTTGTGGGAACCTGGTCCCGTCACCCAGCAAATACCTGGCTCGCAGATTTTGGGTGCAGTTAATGATTTAACATCTTGGCCCCAGCAAGAAACTGGAACACCCTGAGGAAAGATTTTGGCAGGGGCATATTAATAAGTGTCCTGTTACCTGGTCATGCGTTTTACACGTGGGGCGCTATTTTAATTGCCATCTAACGATCTGAGAAACTGCAGAGGTTGAGTGCTTCCTCTTCAGCACCAACCCATCCAACATGGGTAATGTTTGTGCATCCTGATGTGTCCCCCCTCACAAACGGGAGGGACACGGGTACAGAGCCCCCCCTGCACTCCCAGGCCTCTGCTGCTCATGTTCTTCTCTTCTAGGCCCGTGGAAGGGCCCACATCTTCCTGGTGTTTGTGTCTGCTCCTTTCCACACGAGCAGCAGAGGAATAAATGATGAATAGGGCACGAATCAGAAACAGATCCTGTTTGAAAGCTGACTTGAACAGATGCTCCAGACTGGTACATTCATTCTGGTGATGGTTTTCTTTAAAAAACCTCCCAGATTCTTTACCCAACACCACATTCATTTTCTTAAAAATAAATAAATAAATAAAATGACCCTATTAATCTCTTGCTGACAGGAAATTTATACTCTCTATAAGTTAGCTTTCTGACTAAAAACTGCTACTCCCAAATATTGGTGTAAGCAAATAAGAAAATTTATTGCACATAAAAATACCACCAATATAATGTTCACCTGATGCCTCAAAAAATGCCCTCATAGCTAAAATATTTAACATTTATAAAGTTGCTCTACTAAAAAAGCAGCTTTTTTTTTTTTTTTTTTTTTTTTTTTTGATCAGGGGCACGTTAGACCTGGAATGGCCACATGCCAGTTGCTGAACTATGTGCAAAGGCTCCTGTGGAGAACTGCCATAATCTCCGATATCAAAACTCCACCTGCAGATATTGGAGTACTGAGCACTAACTCTTGCAGAATCAAGGTGGTCCACTGGGTTAAAGGGGAGAAGCACAGGGAAGTTGCCCTCACTGGCTTACTTGCAAATCTGCTTGTCGTATCATTGCAGATGCCCCTCCTCCCTTACACAAACTCGTCAATCTTGCATGCTAATGGTCTGAAGGACGCAGAGCAGAGATTTTTTCAGTTTTTCACTTCCCTTAAAAAAGATGTGCCTGCTCTCTTAACATAGAAAGTATTCTGTGAGCTAGAAAATCCATTTCTTTTAAATGACTTGGACTTCAGTCACAAAAACACAATATTAACTACAAGTAATTTACATAATTACAACTCTGGAAAACCCAAGTATAATCAAAATAGCAAACTCCCTTGAACCAGATTGGGCAAGCAGAAAAACAAAAGAGAAGACACAGATCCTATCTCTTGTAAGCTGGCATGTTAGCACAATTCCACTAGCAAAACGCCGTCAAATTTTGACTTCCTAAAGCTCCATCAAAATTTGAGTTCTGCAAGAGTATATTCAAGAAGAAAACTACCAGGCCTCAAAGTTCATCTCTATGACAAACTGACATGCCAGTTAATAACTTGCCAAGCAGAGCAACCAAGGACTCAGGAGACAAAGCCCAGTGAGGCTGCTGGAGATCTGCACCAAGCCCCCTCCGTTCATCGGGAAGGACTTCAGGAAGGCTGACCACCTTCCAGAGGGAAGAAAAGGAAGAACTATTGAAAGCACGAGTTTGACAGTTTTGCTAACGGCCACCAGAAATTGTAAGATTTGACTGAGAAACATAATTCTGTGTACGTCTTTCAAGAGAATTTCTTCTTACTGTCTTCTTTTTAACCTAGTTCTTCTTTGGAGGTCTTTTCCAACCTAGATGATTCTGTGATTCAGTTTTTCATAAAACATGTCTTCAATTAGATTACCAAGCCAGCAAGGCCTCTAAGCAAGTAAAAACAGTTTACATCGCATCTATATTAACACGATCACAAGGTGTTTAAAATTATAAATGTGCTGGCTGGTGTGGACCCTATATGCCTCTCCCCAAACACAGACAAAGATCCCGGTAAACTCCCTGTCATTACAGCTAATACACAGGAAAGCTTTCATTGTGCTTTCATGCTAACTTGAAGACACTCCCAAGTAATTCAAGGATTTCTTTATTGAAACTTCCTTGTATGAAATGCAAATGAAGAGCAGAGCTGGGACCACAGCGCTAAACGGACATACACTGAAACACATTTTTTTTTCCCTTAACCGGATTTAATTTCCGTTCCTTCCCTCTATTCTTCCATAAGGCAGACGTGTCATTAATTTAAAAACAAAGCTCTCTATGTGTCCTGCGTCTGCCTATGAAAGGCTGCTCACCCCTTTTTGTTTGTTTTCCTTCTTTAAGCAACTAAAAAGAAACAGATTCTTCATCTAAAAAAGTCCTTTACATCTGTGCAGAAGACAGTCAGTTTGCATGCCATGTTTGCAGGCATGTACATTCCTCCAGTTAGTGACGCAGTATTTGTATACAACATCATCATTAATTCACCAGCAATTTAAATCAAAATATTCTGCCGCAGAAAATAGATTACTACCTAAAGAGCTGCACCGTATTACGGAGCTGTGCACGACTCTGGTTTTAAAATGGGCTATCTGTACCTGTGGTGGTAGTAGGGAATCACAGGGATGGTTTTTATAATAAATTCTTCTGTTCATCCTCATTGTAAAATACTTGTATGCACTCCTTACATTGGAAAGGAAAATGGCATTGCATAGTTTCAAACAGTGTCTCCTTTCTTAGGGATTTACACCCAACAGCTGATGCAGAGCTAAGCTTTATGCTTCAAGACTTGCTGGCAAGAAGTTTTAAGTAAAAATGAAGTAGTGGTAATACCTCCAGTAACCTCTGCTCCACCTGCTGCCCTCCACCCATGCTGATGGTACCCATCACCAAGTCAAACAAGCTTTCCAAGGAGCAATCACAGGCATTCTTCCTACATTTTCATGTAGACGTGGTGTCTGAAGAGAGCTAGAGAGGTTCTTAGGCACATCCTATCACTTTTTGGTACTGCAGCCTGTTTTCTCCTGTCATCATTCATAGAATCATAGAATCACAGAATGGTTTGAGTTGGAAGGGACCTTAAAGATCATCTAATTCCAACCCCCCTGCCATGGGCAGGGACACCTCCCACCAGACCAGGTTGCCCAAAGCCCCATCCAGCCTGGCCTTGAGCACCTCCAGGGATGGGGCATCCACAGCTTCTCTGGGCAGCCTGTGCCAGTGCCTCACCACCCTCACAGCAAAGAATTTCCTCCATATATCTAATCTGTATCTACCCTCTTTTAGATTAAAACCATTACCCCTCGCCGTATCACTACACTCCCTGACCACGAGTCCCTCCCCAGCTTTCCTGTAGGCCCCTTTAGGCACTGGCAGGCCGCTATAAGGCCTCCCTGGAGCCTTCTCTTCTCCAGGCTGAATATCCCCAGCTCTCTCAGCCTTTCTTCATAGGAGAGGTGCTCCAGCCCTGTGATCATCTTTGTAGCCTTCCTCTGGACTCATTCTAACACTTCCATGCCCTTCTTGTGCTGGGGGCCCAGGTGGGGTCTCACAAGAGCAGAGCAGAGAGGGACAGTCACCTCCCTCACCCTGCTGGCCATGCTGCTTTTGATGCAGCTCAGGATACAGTTGGCTTTCTGGGCTGCAAGCTCCCATTGCCGGCTCATGCTGAGCTTCTCATAAACCAAAACCCCCAGGTCCTTCTCCTCAGGGCTGCTCTCCATCCATTCTCTGCCCAGCCTGTGTTTGTGCTTGGGGTTGCCTCACCCCAGGTGCAGGATCTTGCACTTGGCCTTGCTGAACCTCAAGAGGTTCAATTCAGAGTCATCCCTTGCGTTGTATCTAGTGAAGGACTCAGTCACGTAGGGCCCTGTCAGATACAGCATTTACTCATAAGCATAGCCTGATGAAGCCCCTTTGGCATGCAGTAAGTAATGTTGATGTAGTTCCCAAAGACGATGTTAGCAGGAATGAACATTCTGCAAGTTGGAGAAGGGTTTGCAAAATCAAGATTTAGGCTATCAATCCCACTGATTAACACCAACAGATAGAGTAATCCCAATAAATTCAACCTGGAGCTGCCGATCCATCCACTTTCCATTGTCAAATCTTTAGTTTCAGCTTCATTTATAATATTGCATGCCTACACAGGGCTAACTACAGGTGTGGTCTGAGCATCTCAGCAAGCTGTTCAAGTGGAAGAACTTCACGATAAAGTGGCTGCCCTGAGTACTGCTTGGGGAAGTGCCATAAACCAGGCCAGAAAAAGTTGTTTCTGTGCCTTACTGAATGTTAACATAGCAACCTTCCCTTCAAAGCACCTCCAGTTTTTCAGGTGAAAGTATTCAGTTCAGTAAGGCTTAGTTTGATCCCAGATGACGGTCTGTCTAAGGGCTGCTTCTGGGGCTGCTCTCAGTTGCACTAACAAAAGCTGCCCAGAAGAAAAAAGATCCAAGCAAGACATGCACTTTTACTGGTAACCATTATAAAAATACGTCACTGCTATAGTGCCACACTCTTTGTCTGACAATATCTCTGCAGGAGGTAGGAAGGACTGGAATAATGAGTGTTCCCTACAGCTCTTCAGAAAGGATGAAAAGCCAGGAGAGGCCTCGCATCTCGAAAACGACTTCCTTCACTCCACAACCAAAAAGGTTTTAGTTTGAAAAAATTGGTTTCCTTTTTAAGTCAAATATTTATTAAATACACAAGAAGCAATCTGTAGACTTCTCAAGCTCAATTTACTTCAAATACAAGAGTTAAATGGCACTGCAGCTTTTGCTCAGTGTATTTTGTTTCACTCTCACACCCTGGGAGATGCAGTGAAACTCTGAAGCAGACCAGTAAATCCACGTGAGTCTGGATCCTGCGGTATGAGAAGTAAGCTTTCTTTAAGTCAGGCATTCAGAAAAATATTTCTGCTGAAATTATTGGTTATTATTTCTACTTCTGCTTCCCAGTGTGTGAGCAAATACTGCTTGATACTGACAGCTGCTGTTAAATATTGGGAGTAAAGAGAAGCACTGTGACCCAGCTCTGGGGAGGGGAGGGCAGGGCTGCCATTCATTTGGGTAGGTATGTTTAATGATCAACTATATTCTGCACTCTGATCTGTACAACATCTGACTTCTGATGGGATCAAAAGTTGTGAAAGTCATTACTGAGAGCAACAAATTGCAGAAAGAAGTATTCTCATTGAAAGAACACATTGCAGAGCAGAAAAACTAAATCAAGATCTAAGCACTCATTTCTCATTGACATCATTGGGAACTGCATATACATGCACTCAGCACAAAATAATTTTGGTAATTAAAATAATTAAAGTTACTTCATTTCATGGAAATTATATTTCATATTCAGCTCTAATTCATGGGTTAACACTGCATTATTTTAGCAAAATTGAAAAGCTGAGGTTTCAGTGGAGCACAAATCCCTATGCTCAGCTGGAAATGCACAAGGGTAAGTTTACATGCCTGTAATCATTGTCTTTTAAGGTTTGCACTTTACCTGATCATTTCATTCACCACAACAGAAAGAGGAAAAACACTTTATTTTCACAAAAATATGCTTTTGCAACTGGCTCTGAAAAAGTAAATAGCTCCCCTCAGAAAGCTCTTGCTTATATAAAAGGCAAAACTCCCTCAGTAAAATTCACACTTCTGCCTCCAGGAAATAAATGAATTAGATGCTAATGGTTTAAATTGCTCACAAAGTAATGTGAAGGAGACACTCCTATCATGTGGGTGTTGTACAAGTGGACAGTTAGAGGAAAGCTTTTCCAACACTCATGGAGAGAAAAGTGCAGAGCCGGCTGCTGTAAAAGAAACGAAATGACTTTCAGGCTACTTCTGTCTCAAGCCCAAAGCATCTGCAATTGCTTTATCCAGCTGCTGTATCAGGTGAAAAAAAAAAAATAAATATGATGATCTCCGGAAGGTCCTTAAAGAGGTCCAACACTGAGCAGAAGGCAGACGAGTACCTCCTGGTCCTTCCACGTCTGCTTGCTGAGCAGCTGTGCCCGACCTCCCTTGAACACATTAGCAGCATGTGATTTTGTGACCGGGCTCGTTTAGGAAAGATAATTTCAGGAGATAAATGAATGAGCTTTGCCACATACATTTATTCATCTGTAGCACTGGTTGTATGGAGTTTTGTGTTTGGCAGCACTCATTTTCTGCCATCGAAATATTGTTCAACTCTGCTAAGAACGCATCACTCCTTGCCAAAAGTATATGAAAAAAATATTCCCATTTTAATACATCCTTTTACGCTGCCTATTTCTGGTTCAAATATAGATCTTTCTTCTTTCCTATGAAGGATTATCATAGTGCTAATTCAGAAAAAGGTCTCTAAGATCTTTGTGGAATCCATGATATTTTATTAAGCATAGGTCTAGCAATAACGTCTGTGCCACAGGAGCTCTCTTTAAGGGTGAAGACCGACAACTTTTTAACTAGCAGCTCTATAAACAGCCTAGGCTACGCATTAGTATCGGTCTTTTCCACCTTGTATACCAAGCAAAAACATTTTGCAGACAAAGGCGTCTCATAATATCTGTACAGCCCTGCTTCTTTCAGCATATTTACACAAGTTTAACTAACCGAGTCCTGGTAAACAGCTCTGCTGGAAACACAGCCCCTGAAATGAAATCTGCTCACTCCATTTTAGCAAATAATAATGTTATTATTTAGCGAAACAATCTAAGTTGCTCACATTATCCAGATTATCAGATCACCTGAAATACAAATGAAACAAGTGCCCCAAAACCACTAACAGTAGAGAATAACTGCTGAGTAAGGGGCTCGGTTCCCTCTAGCACAGAATCTGCTTTGGATTTGGCAGTGCTGTTGATATCACAGTAACAATTCCTCAGGCAAAACTAAAATTATTGTGGGATCAACAACTGTCTGAAACTTAGTTTGGTCATAAAGGATGGGCTGTATCACCTTTTGCTCAGTTGACTTTAAATTGTTATGGCCCCCTTGCCCTGAAACCTGTCTGTCTGATAACGTTTCCCCTTGGATCCTTGATTCAGAGATGGAAAAGGATTGGAGCTGCTCTGAAAGCAGTCTGCAATACCGCAGACAAATCTCAAAGACTGAACAGGTTTCGTTAACTGTCCTATTCCTTCCATTTAAGCCACATAAGCTTCCTTATAGTCACCAGCTAAAACCTTATCATTGTACGAAAACAGACAAGATAACATTGTCATCACTTTTGGTTTAGATTTTCTTTTTTTTTTCTCCCTTTTTTTTTCTTCTTTTTTAATTCAGTCTCAGTAAGCTCTGAGATAACAGTTGAACACTTTATTTAGTTACTGCAAAGAACTTCTACATCTGTCCAATTTACTGTCTATTATTGGAATCACCATTCCCAGGAGGAGAAGGCACGAATCGCACATGATTTGTGACACACACAAAAATCACACCTTTCAGTCATAATTATGCTTTACCTCTAAGAATTCACCAACAGACTGAAACTCTGGGGCAGCCTTCACCCATTTTTTTCCTTGAGTCATGCTTCAGTTCTTTAAAGCAGACGCTTGTAGGAATACGGTTGCTTTGTTCTCCAGTAATATTTCCCTGCACTTTGCTCCACCAGTTTTAGCACTGCTAAGAACTGAAGCCACACTTAGCTTGGACTACTTTTAATAAAGTAAATGTGTTACCACACTTCAGTACTGCCTAACACCACCAAGCATTGACTAAGCATAAATAGCATGTCATGTGCAAGCCCAGTTAGCAAACAGATCAAGAAGATCTGTCACATCAGAAAGCAACCAGCAAGCACAGCCAGGACCCAACACTGACTCTCTTTTCATAAGAAGAAACTGGAAGCAAACATATGAAAAAAAATATCTCTTTCCTTGCATTTTATTTCACACACAAACCACGCCGCAACTAAATTGTGAATATTGAATACACGTCAGTCCCTTCACATATAGCACTCTAAAAAAAACCCTTCAGGGTTACTTGATAGTCACTTGAGATGCCTAAAGTGATTTCTGGGGAGCCACCATGGGTACTTACATTAAAAAAAAAATCCAAACCAGGAAATCACACACAGGGAATGGTTCCGGTAAGAACAAGTCAGTTTCCTCAGTGTGGTAAAAACATTCAGTCCCTGAGTAAACTTAAACCAATTATTTGAATCTATTCAGCTTCACCTCTCTCAGTAACGTACACATAATATTATACTGGGAACTTAAACCCCAGTATTTTTTTCTTTATCTACGGTCTTGGAACATAGGAACATAAGGAAAAAAGTCCTGGAAAATTAGTCACTTTGTCTATTTTTGCAAAGCTCCTTCAACAATCAGCAAGTATTTTTCAGCATGAGTCACCAAGCACATCCCTGCTGCAGTAATTAGATTACACATTTTCTTTAGAAACTGTGACTCCTTTTCGTACTCGCTGGTTAGAAGATGAGCAGAAGCCAGCTGTCCTGAATTTTATTAGAAAACCATGAATGAAGTATTCAAATGCAACTGTACATGATTTTCTTTGTAAATGAAAACACAACAAAACCAAAACTTAGCTGTTAATCAACCCGCGCGTTAGATGACACCACACAGCCAAACACAGCTGGCAAAACCAACCAGCAAAGAGCGGCGCTGACCACTTTTCCCACCCCAGATTTCTAATGGGAGAACCCTTGGAAACCCTGCTGTTGAGCACCATCACCCTTCTGCCTCTGAAAGCCAAGAGAAGGGCAGCGGAGAACAGTACCTGCGGAGAAGCTGGCGCGCTCCCGTGGGTGCTGGTGGCCGCCGGGCTCCTGCTGCTGCCTCCCCTGGGTGCCTGCAGGGCTTCTTGTGCTGGTCAATGTTTTACCAGGCAGCCCTCCGTCCCACCCTCCCTGCAAACAGCGCACGGGGAACGCGGCGCCGGGGCAGGTAAACGCCGGGAAGGGGGCCCCGTGTCTGCTGCCCCTGTGCTCCACGGGGCAAGCAAAGCATAGAGGGGGAAACACACTGAGAGGGGGGAAAACATGCCATGGAAAAAAAAATCACACTACATAAATGGTGCTATTAATAGATAATTAGTGGCAGGTAAGTCATGATAACCTTTCTCCGTATTGTTCGAACGCTGCCTGCAAGCCCAGGCGTGCCTGGCTGAAAGCTGAGAGGGAACAGTTAATTTATGGGAGTACACAAATTTCCAAATAAATCTTCATCGTTAGCAGAGCGGTCATTCAAACGACAGCTAAAACTTCAAAACCAAAATGGCAGCAAAAAGACTTTTTGCCGTGCCCTGTAACCGCAGGATAAAACACTGTGGGAAGAGCCTGAAGAGAAAGAGGAGGAAAAGAAATCTTCCGTGGATTACCTTGCAGGCAGAGACACTGCTCCTGCGCTTCAGCTGCTCGGGAGCGCCCCGAAGTTAAAGCTCTACCGGCGCTAACCAGAGCTTTTACATTCCCAGCAAGTTAACAATTACAAGCAGAGGACAGCAGAAACGGGCTGGCACCAGAGCGCCGCGCTGACAAGGTGCCACTGCCACTCCCCGGGAGGAGAGAACAACTGCAGAGCCTGGGAAGGACTCAGGGACCTGCACCTGGTGGCTGCTCCCAGCCTGGGAGACCCTCATGGACTTGGCGGGCAGATGTGTGTTCATGGAGACACGAGGGGAATATCTAGGCCACGTTGCATGTCCTGGTTTTGTGATACTGCCTTGTCTGCCATGTCCTGTGCCCTGGGCTGAGAAACACTGATTTGTTTTCTCTCATCTAGGTCCTCTGACTTGAGCAGAGAGTGTATTTTAATGGCATTTGTTTAAGAAGAAACTCTACGTCATGGCTGCTGTAGCTGTCCAGATTAGCTACAATAACTGCCCACACAGGGCAACAAGGAGCATTTCCACATGGTGGGCCTCCAGTGGTGCGGTGCCAGGCCCCTGGAGGTGGTGGTGACCAGGGCCCCCGAGAAGGTTTCCCCAAGTGAGCCCAGAGTGGCTGAAGTGTGCCCAGCCGTGGTCCAAAGTGAGACCTGTGGCTGCAGCCCATGCTGCTTGCTGCAGTGCACACGAGCCGGCGCGGCTCCGTCGCACCACCACCACTTGCAGGTGTTTTCAGGTGTGGCACTCCCTCTGCCAGCCGCACGCACCTCCCCTCCCCTTCCGCCTGGAAAAGGAGAAGGGCAAGGGGAATCTCTCACACATTCGGTATTTAAGGCCACCATTGTTTCGACCCGTGACTTCCTGGTAGGGCAGGCCCTTGGCACGAGCAGAAAAGCTTTATGGACCTCCCCGGAGCGGCTAGACATGTTGCCATAGAACAAACTGCAAGACCTGACCGTGTCTTTGCATATGCCTTATTAATTCCCAACTGCCAATCTGTGGAAAAAAAACAAAGCCACAGACTGACAGCTGCTTTACAGCATCTGCTCCTGAGCTGTGAGGAAGAGCACGGTGAGTAAAATGGCAGGCCAGGGAGAGACCCACCTCCTTCTGCTGGCTTCTCCTCTGGCCTGCAGTAAGATGCTTGCCAAATCGTGTCAGTCTGTCGGTGCCTCACTGATCCCCCAGGTACGGGTGGGAATAACAACAACCTGCTGCTCCACAGAGCTGTTTGGAGGCTCAGCTGTGGCTATCAGCTGTGGGATCGCTGTGCAGAAAGCGGGGTTTTGTTTGAAAGAGCTCGTCTGTGCTCGTGGCCCTGCCTAACCAGCTCTGGGGGAGTAGGAGCTGCTGGGAGCAGTGCTGCAGTGCTGTCTCTCTCTCCTGAATACTCTTCTCAAGGTCTCCCAGACCTTCCCAACAACATCTGGAGGAATGGGACTACCTTTCTGCAAAAAGGCCTGCTTTCGGCACCTTCGGCGTTTCCGGGTTGTGGAAGTGTTTCACCAGAAGACCCTGAAGTGGTGCTGCCCACTCACCTGGATGAGACCTAGGTTTTATCACCATTGTGCTTTGTGTAGCAACACTGCCGGCCCACTCTGCAGCAGGGTTGGAAACTGAGGCAGCAGCAGTAAGATTTGGAAGTGAGAAGAGGCACACTGGCAGGGTAGACAAGGCCACCGTTTGCTGCCTGCTGTGGGAAGGCTGTACAGCTACTCGCTTTTCCAAGGTGCTAAATACTTCTGCAAAGCCTGCTAGCTCTGTGCAGGCCGAACAGCCACTCAGGTTGTGCATAGTCTTGGCCCACGCAGGCCAAAAGACTTCAGAGGAATTCAGTAACCAGTCGCAGCTGCCTGGTGTAGCTACCACAGAAAAGTGAAGGCTCTGCTATGGTACAGCTAAAGCTGTATTTTGTCACCCTGGACAAATAGGATGGTGATAACAAGCTGATGGGTCCTCCCACTAGATCTGCCCCTGTAGACAAGCCAATATAATACAACAGAAACTGAACTTTTTATTATTTCATTATTGTGCAAGCAATAAGAAAAAAAAAAGATTATTTTCCCTATGTACCTTTGTACAGCTACCACCTTGTGAAAACTCAGTCTTTCATTCACATAAGCTTATGAAACCTTTTCTCCGGTTTTCAGAGATTAACCTCTGAATAAAAATCATCCAAAACCAAAGAGCTTTAAACGTCTTTGGAACAAAGTAAGAGCAGTAGTAGTATTTTTATAGAGTATTGCATCTGAAGGCAAGTTGCGAACATGAAGGACTGAAGTACCACTGCGAGATATTTCCCTGAAGTGTTGATACCTTTGGATCTTCACAGACTTGAACAGGATGAGATAAAATAATGTCCCAAAGGTCACACAGCCTGCAATGAGACCTGCAGGTATACATTGCCTGTGTTCTTCAAACAAATGCAGACAGCTTCTGGCCAACCTGAGTCTAACGTGCTTCTCCTTATTTTCCACTTTCAGAGTTTTTCACAACACTAGAGTTACTCCAGCCGTCCTGGGAGAGGTGGATGCTTCTCAGGAGGCTAAGTTTGCCTGTGTCATCTGGTCCAAAGTTCCCCACACCATGCTTTCACCGATAACCAGGGACAAGTTTCTGATTAACGCGCCACTGACAGAAGGAACTGTGACCCACAGAAACTTGGCATTTCATTCTCCTCAGTGCACAACCTTTGTCACAGAGCATAGGTTTCAAGGGCACCATAACACTTGAATATTTACTTACCACAAAAAGAGGAGGTGCTGGATTGTGCAGCATGCAGACCGTAAAGTCAAACGTTAGTTTAGTATAGAAACCATATACCCTCAGGCTGGCTTGGGAGCAACAAAAGTAAAAGATATAGATATTAAAAGTGAAAAAGCACCTAAAATTCACAAGCTTTTGGAAAAAAGCATTTTCAATGAAACGTCAATTTACTTGCAAAGTGTTAGCAGCCCTAACAACAGATCAAACAACAAAAATATGATGTGGGGATAAGATAACAGAAGGGGAAATTTCTTCCCTGCAGTACTCAGCGAATCTTAAGCAGGATTTAATTTTATTCCAGATCCCTTTCAACAGATGCATTCGTATTTCATCCTGCATGGCAATACTTGCTTTGGTAGACAGCACAGGCAGACCCAGAGGGGCTGCTGCAGAGGCTTTGAACAGTTTATATTCCCAGTAAAGAGCCTCCTGTATCTGAGCACACGGTGCTGGGAAGAATATGTTCAGACCCATCCCTAACCTGCCTTACGAAACCACCTCCCCAGGAGATGCTGGAGCTGCACAGCTCGGCTCTGACCGGAGCTGCATCCCCTACTCTGGAGCAGAGGGACTGCCAATGCCTGCTGCTAAAGAAACGGGTGGGAGGGGAAAAATAATCCCAGCAAGTCTTGGAGAATCTTTATCGCACAGGAAAATGGCAGAGACACGAGGTGTGAGTTGAGAGGGCTTCGCAGCATTGTCCTGAAGGTGGTACACGTGAGGACACCTCTCCAGCTGTAGCTTTGGCTGGGTGTCTGGGCTCTCAGAAATCCTACCTGGTCATGCCATACCTTCCCTTTGGTCCTTAATTTAGTGTTCTTGACTGAGCTTTCAGAGCAAAATACCCTGTAGGTCTTCATCTATTGCAGAATGAGTCCTCAGTGCTGGACAGACAAAGTCTCCCCCCGACGATAAGAGGAAAGAGATAGCAAGGGAACTATTTACAAAATGTCTCTGCTAGCTGATCGCAGAGCTGTTTTGCTAGTGCTTTAATTGGGCAAGATTTCAGTCATCCCTATTCACTTGGAGGGAACAGACCTTGCAAAATTCACAAAATAGGTAAGAAAGCTTGCTCGTGATTCACAGGAAAGCTGAATGTTGATAGCAAAAACTGTTTGCAAGCACTTTCAGTAGAGGTCATTTGTTAAATACCTGGCTAGCAAAGTATGAGGAATGCTTGTAGAAAATCGTATAACACCAGGCTAGAAAATTCCCTAAAAACAAGTTGTTGTATTCAAAAAAACAGCTCTCACCCCACAGTTGTTGTTCATTCCCTTGTTTGTAGCTTTTCTTTTTTTCTTTTTTTCTTTTTTTTTGTTTGTAAAAATGGTATTTCAAACCCTTATCATCCATTTCTTGAGACCTGCTTATTTTTACTTTATCTGTGTTTTGTACGAACACTCCATGCTAGTGATTTAGCAATTTCATACTGCAGACTAATATTTCAAAATATTCCCTTCTTTGTAGCTGTTCAACCGCTTCTACATGTATTGCTGCATTGCATGGTGCCACCCACAGTCACACTTAGGAAAGAATCATGCTAGAAAAGCGACGGCTCAAAAGCACAGACGTGCGTTCACCCTGGGTTTGATGTAAGTGCAGACATCCCCCAGCTAAGCTGCTTCTGTTCTTTCCCTGATATAAGTTACTGAACTAGGAGAGCCTCAGTATCAGGCTTCAACGGTGCTGGTTAGTTGGGTTTCTTGCTGGGCAGTCAATCTGTGTGGTTTGGGTGCTTAGGAAATGCCCCTGGTGCAACTCTGAGACCCTGTGCCTGCCCAGGCAGACCGAGAGCAAGCCGGTGGGGTGGCCCTGCTCTGGGGGAGATGCTGAATCCACGTGTAACACAGCAACCCCGTGTTTTGCCAATCTGGCCCAGGGCTCCATGGTTTTGAAGTGTCGAAACGCCTGCAGCAAGCAGCATGGAGTCTGCAAGGATTCCCTCCCAGCAGGTGCTGTTTGCTATAGGGATGTGCTGCCAGGCATGAAGAACAGGTAGAAAAAAAGAGTTTCAGGGCTAGAGTAGTTACAGATGTCTGTGACTGCTGCTTAGGAAGTGTAAAAGTTTGAAAAATTAAACAACCTTAATATCAGCATGCTGTTTTTATTAATTTTCTCCTTTAAAGGGTAGTACTAGGAAGACAGATTTCTTCCACTTACATTTCCATTAAGGATTTCATTAATTACTTTGTTAAATACAATTATTATGCATATGAATTAAATAACTATAAGGTACAGCTTGGTACAGGACATTTCTTTTTCCTCTAGTTCCTTTAAGATAAAAATGAAATTGTTTACTTTCTACAGGAGAATACTTGTATTAAAATGTATTTGCTGTCTGCCTGTCTATCCATCTATTTTTCTAGTAATGTAGCAGATTGGACTCTGTATGTGGAGCTGTAAAATGCAAGATTTCATACTAATGAGCAAAATATGTTGCTAACAATGCCTTAATTCTATTTCCTTGGGCTTTAACATTGGCATTGAAACTAGCCTGTGCACATTTTAGTGGTGAGCAGTCTTCTTAGCATTGTCCTTAGCATCCAATGCTAAATTTGGGCAACTTTTGACATCTAATTCTGCACCTAATGTTTGAATACATGGAACATCTTAATCAAACTCCACGAGTGCAGTTAGTTGCTTTGAATGAACCCCAGGAGATAAGTAATATTTCTATTTAAAAATAATCCTGAGGAAGATAGTGCATATGGAGATTTTATAGCTGAATGGAAAAGCTGGGACTGAATCAGCCTTTCCAGCAGATACTGCCAAGCACATGAATGAAATATTTTTTGTTCTTATTTGCTTTGCTGAGAATATCGACAGAGATATTGATACAGATCTCTGTGAGGCCAGTTCCTGAGGACTGTGCTTAAATATTTGGAAGCTACTATTTAGCTCTTAAATATCTCCAGAGAGGAAAAAAAAAAATCCCTCAGCTTCAGCAGACAGATGCTTCAGATGCTTCTTACCACACATCCACCTCGTCACTGAATTAAAGGCCAAAGCAGAAGACATTTGTGGATTAGTGGGGAACCCCAAGGTGGAGGGAGGCTTCCTGGAGCAGAAACAGCTCTAAGGCAGGACGGTGCCTGGAGGCAGCAATGTGGCTACAGTGGTTTGATGGCCAACCACAAAAAGATGAGGAAGGTTTGGGAAGTTGGAGTCAGGGACTCAATAATTGTCTGGAGAAAAATTAATACGGAATCACTGAGATTTACAGGAGTGGCTCAGGAGGAACGGGAGTTGTGAACTGCTGACAGGGTGATGGTAGTTGGAGAGGAAGGTGGAGTAGAGATGGGAAAGCATCTTGTGTGGAGAAGAGATTAGAGGAAATCCGTAATTTCTGAGGAGAAAGAAAGATAGCAAGGTGCAACCCAGCTGCTGGGGTGAGATAAGGTGTTCTGGAGGGAGAACTAATGAAAGACAGCAGTGTTTGTGAGAAAGGAGAAATTGTGTGATCTACAAAGAGAAAATAACTCCTGAATGGGTATCGGACGGAGAAGGCAGTAAATGCAGAACTTACTGACGCGGGCTCCAAAGAAAAGTGAATAATTGTGTACTGAAAAGACATAGCAAAAAGGACAATTAGTCCCTGCGTGTAGGAACCACATTTGGCACCACTGTACTGGGTGCTGGAAGCCACAATGCCACAAAAGACAGAGAGATGGAGCCCACACAGAGAGAGAAGGGGAACAGAGCTGAGGTGAGAGAGCAACAGAGCCAAGCACAGAAAAACAGGGAGGCTGGTATAAAAACACTTGTGGGGTGGAGCCGGTCCTGGGGCAAGCTGGCAGGTCACGCAAGAGGCTCTGCTGAAAGTGGTGAGAGGCCAGAGGTTTAAAGATCAGAAAAGACACTATGGCTAGGGGGAAACTGCCCAGCTGAGGGCCATGTTTGTGACCAGGGTAGCTCACAGAGAAGAACAGCAAGGATGAGAGGGCAGAAAGCTGATGGGCCTGTCTGTGGGACACTGGATGGCAGCTGCTCTACTGAGAACTGGGACACCATGGGGACATCCAGAAAGAGCCCAAAGTGCAAAACGTGAGGGGGGAAGGCAAACAGGGTGCGACACGTCTGCGGGTGGTTGACCAGAGCGAGGAAAGGTGGGCGCAGGGGGACGAGGACCCCATGGCAGCAGAGGGCGAGGCTGATGGCCTCCTGCCGACGAGGCAGCGGGGAGGGCTGGGGGGACCAGGCCTCACTCTTGCCAGGGCTGAAGGGGGAGCAGGACCTGGAGGGGTAACGGTTCAGCAAGAAAAATGAAACAATGAGCCTTTTTCCTGTTTGTGATAAAAATAGCCGAAGGCAGATTCTTTTACTAAAAATCTTCACATAAAAGGAGCCTAGGAGAACCAGCAATACCCTCGCTACAGAAGCTACATCACATGTGCAACAAAAATATGTTGCTAAACTTGTTTTATTTTTTTTTTCCCTGTGTAAGGGCTAAAGCTAGATATCATTTACTCCTATGCACACACAACCAGTAATGCTTTATGCTTGTAGTGTTCCCATCTATTGCATGAAAGCTGAAGAACTGAATAACACAATGTTCTGTACCAGAAAACTGCAGCATTTAGCCAGTGTATCAGTTTCCCAGAGTAGTTTTATAGTATTTCTACTTTTTTTAGATCTTCCATTAATGCTCAAAGTGACTCACTGGATCTGCTTTTCCATGAAAAAAAAAAATATATATATATATTTTTAAAAAAGCATATTCATGCATTTCTGAGAGCAGTGGTAAACTGCAACTTTTGCACCAAGTGATCTGTCCAACACATCTGCCCTGAGGATCACAGGATTCTGATTCAAGTTATAAAATACTTCTTGCTCCTAGGTCTGTTTTTAGAATTCAAAAGCCTTTCACCAGATTCTGCAAAATTCATGTCGCAAACTTTCAGATTATGCAGACACTGTATTTTGAAAGCTGACATACAGAACCCTCCTCTCCTCGTTATTATGAAAGAGGGAGCTGCTCGATAAATTTATTTCAGGGGAAAAAAACGCTCTCTGTTTTTAAGTACAGGTGCAGCTATTCGCGGTTGACTGGGTTTCAGTCCAGCTCACCTGCAGGCTAGAACTTAAATTTGACAGGCTTGGATTTGATTTACATTAAAACTGGAACTACACAGTTTGCTCTCACTAATCTTTGCACATGACAGGGGGACGCTCAGATTCAGCTTGTTCTTGCAAGTCTTCTGCTTTGCTAGAACAAAACCTTTCTGAGAACAACAGTCTGCATTCGAGTTGAGCTGCGTCTGTACTAGAGCCAGATCCTTGGCTTTGCGAATTCAGAGCAGTCTCCTAACCAGTGAGGATTTAAATGTCTGAAATGAAAGGATGCATTGGATTCAACACAGCTCCATTTATTCCATGTGGATATAGGGTTTTTTTCAGGGCGTTGAAGTTTTGTCCATGTGGTGCAGTCACAATTAGGTCATTTTTGTGGCACTGCACATCACTCACGGACAGCTAGATTTTTCTGTTTCTTAAACACGGGAAAATAGTCGTATTGAAACCATCATTCTGAAATAACGTACATTCAGAGGGCTAAATGGATGTTGCAGATAGTTGTGAAGAGAGATGACAAATCATATTTTAATGATTGCCAACACTCCAAGCATCACTGAATTATGAGAAAGGTCTTAAAAGATGCCTCGGGAAAGATTGCAAGGCAACAGTCTGAGAGTTGCCCAGCACTAATAAAATATCCAATTCTGAAACTAAATGAAATGTTAACATTTTGGCAATGTCAACAAGTGTGAGAATGGTATTGCAAACTGAAAATGAGATTCGTCATGATTGATTGCACTTTCCTTTTTCTTGTGCAATTTATCATCTGAATCTAAACCCAAACTTGGTTGGTATTTTGGAATAATCCTGAAGTCTTGTGCAGTTATAGTCAGTATTTCAAATTATGTTTACATACTTGTGGGCTTTTAAATGCTATTACTGGCTTATGCTTGCATAGCCTTTTCTTTGAAGGAATCCCAGATTACTTGCTAAAGTATTTTCACATAGTGTCTTCACCTCCCTTGATATGCAGTCAGCTCTGAAGGAGAACACAGTGTGAAATGATTAAAGTTAGATATTCAAATAATACTGGGTTTTGCTGAGGTTACTGTGAGTGTTTTGAGAGAGAGAATGTGTTCATCTCACCTCTCACATTATCAGGCTACTCATTGGAAATGTAGGGGTGACACTTGGGAAGTTGAACATCTTGGCAACTTTTAAAGTTTTCTTCTCAATAAAGTACAGCACTGTCTCTAAGAGCACTAGCAGAAAGCACCATTAATCCTAGGAAAAGTCAGAAAACCCTCATCTATTTTATTATTAAAATAAAAATAAAAAAGGGATCTAGGCCATGCAGTATTTCCATACTGATTACTCAGATAGGAAGTAGAGAAATATGACTGATTGAAGGATGCTGGAGAATAGGTCCAGCACAACAAAGAGCAACGAGTCCACTATGGTTGTTTTGGGGTCTGTCCTACGCTGTGTCTGCCAGTTTACAGTTGGACACTTATTTTTTCTTCACTCAATAGTCTCATATTTAATATATATAATAAGTATATATATAATGAAGTATTATTACTTTGTCTCCCACTGGGCATTGGGTCTGGCAGAGCCTTGGTGAGGAGGGTTATTGCCATGCCTTTTCCAGGTCCTGAGCATCTGTGTGAGGGCAGACTGAGGGCAGACATCCCCCCAACCCAGCAATTCTTCCTGCTGTGGCCAGGAGGGAGCCGGGAAAGCCCTTCACACGTTTAGGGAAAAGGTGAGATGTTTCTTCATGCCAGGCTTCTTCTCTCGGGAGCGAAGGCAATGGCATGTTGGAACAATGTCACTCCTAGATGCAAACAAGTGAAGGTAACCCAGCCAAGATAAACAAGCAAATAAAAGCACAGAGGAAGGAAAAAATAAAGCTTTTGGATTTGCTGCCATTCTTCACGTGCAATTTCCAGTTCTTGACTGATGCATCTTTATTGATAGATCGAATACAATTTCACTGACTTGAGGTTAAGCAAATCATCAGTGTCAATCAACATTTTCTTATGGTGCTAAACCCTGTTCATGTGCATTCCATGAGAAATGTGCGCCAGGCACAGTTGTGAGGGATCACACCATGAATTAGCTTGAAATTCCAGGATATGAATCAGTCTGCAGACCGTGCTGCAGAGCCTGCAGTGATCTTCTGCAAAAAAAAATGGCACGCGGATTAACACTTACTGAAACTTCGTTTTCATCAGCCTGTTAGTCAACTTTTTGGGTGTTAGCATGGCGCTGATTGTATTCTTTGTTAAAGAGCAGAAAATAAAGTGTTAGCTTGTAACTCCTTTGGTGTGCAGATCTCCCACCCACGATAATGTATCTCTGGGCTGACAGCAACGAGGGGGAGAAAGGAAGGAGAGACAGATTTGACATTCCAGAGCTGTACTGAAGAATTGCCACTGTTTAAACAAACCTGCCTCCATCCCTGCAGCATGGTGCTGCTGGTTCTCGGGAGCTCTGCAAGCTCCTGGGCTTCTGCAGCCACTGGAGCTGCCCTTGGGTATTTGTACAGGATTTACCTCTAGTCAGCAAACAGTCTAACATGTCCTGTGCCCTGGGTTACCATCACTGTCAAGCCCCATACAGCGCCATATGGGACAAGCTAGCACATCCCACATATCCCCGTGAAGCTTATTTTTAGAAATTAAATTTTGTATTGATTTTATTCCAGTCGAGTGAAGAAGGAAATGGTGAGGCTCTATTATTAGTCCCTCAAAAAGAGGTTTCAACCCTTTGGTGTTGTGGACATTCTGTAAAAACTTGTGCCTCCAAGACGTGTTTTCCCTCGTGACTGAGATGTGGAAGCAATATCCAAGTTAAATGCCCCACATTTCTAATCTAAAAAAATAAAAATAAAAATGAGATACAGTGCTCTATCATGCAAATTAATGTATCAGTCAGAACCCACCAAGCTGGGATATCAGATTATGATTCAAGACAGCTTCTCTTAACCTAACGAGCCTGCATACTTCATTGAAGCAAATTAGCATAATTCCACTACAGACAACATAGCTGTACTATTTCAGATATGCTCTTATATTGTACTTATCATTACAGCGTCTGAATACTTTTCAGCAGAGCTTTAAGCAATGTGACTAATATCAGGAATAAGTTGCTTTATCCCCTCTGAGACAAAAGCTAAAAATGCTACAGCAGCTAACACAACTTAAAAAATGCAAATGCTATTTATAAAACTCTTTATAAAAGGCTGTATTGCTGGCAGTACAGATGTGTACTGATCTCAAACAAAAGTCAGTAGGAAAACATACTCTATGTGCAGCCACAGAAAGGAGACTCAAGGTTGATGACTGCATGCGTTTGTGCAGGCATTTGATGCACTCTCTTGCTTTTTGTGGATGCACGTATGCACAAAATCTGCAGTATCACATTTTTTGCTTTTTAAAAACAACCATTTCCTAAGCAATGGGAACATCAGAGTGATTTTTCTTCCTGATTTCATAACATATATTTCTAGTACCGTGCTGCATCATAGCATAGAGGTGCTCAGATTATAAACCTGCAAAACACAGTGGGCCAGAATCAGCTGCTCAAAGTCTCAGCGCCTCACAGCTTCACACTTCACGGCAATGCAACTGCAGTGATGCAATATGCTTTGACGAAGTGCTAGCCATTGTTGCAGTATAACAGAGGGAGATAAATAGTGCTATTTTTTTTTCTGGTGGTCTTAAGATAAGCAAGTTAATTTAAACTACTGACTATAATGTTTTCTGCTATATGTTCTCAAGCACAAGGGCAATACAAGTTGCACTCGACTGCTGTGAAGGGTGTTTTATTTATTGAGAGGATAACGGAAGAACTTCATGTCACCTGTTAATCCAGAACCTCTGCAAAAATTCTTGGTATAGCTGTGGGAGCGACTTGTTTCCCCATGGGCACTGCAGTACCACCACTCCCTGCAGTGTTCTCCCCCCCAGCTTAGCAGCACATGGGATGACAGGGCACTTGAAATCACCTGTCCAAGCCATGCTCATCCAGAATACCAGCATAAAAATTGTCCACCATCCAAACAAAAAGTGTTTTCAGATCTTTAGGGTCCCTGTACCAAGTAATTTGAGTAGTATAGCCCAGTAATCTGCAACAGTGACCACAAGAAACCCCTATTGAGAAGAATAAGAGCTGGACAAACATACATGATCTTTCCTCCAAGTTCTCTTCCAGCCTCCAGCCATTTTCAGCTCAGGGCACTCCTTGAGCCTGATGTCGTTTGCCCAGTAGCGAATCTTTCTTCACTTGGAAGGGGGATTGCCCAATCTTCCCTTGAGTGCGTGCAAAACCTTTTGCAATTAGCACACCCTTTGGCAAAGAGTTTCACAGGTCTTGTTCGTGCTGCATGAAGAAATACCCCCAATCATTTTGAGAACAACTCCTACCAGCTTTGTCTAACAGTTGCTACTTCTTGCCTTGGAAGACACAGTGAGCAGCCCACCCTGTCCACCCTCTCCACATCACTCAGGATTTTGTAGACCTGAACCAATTCACCCCCATGGTGGTCTCTTTTCCAGTCTGATGAGTCTAAGCCTGCTCAATCAGAGGCTGAGCAATTACACATATGCTTTGCTTGCTTGTTCCCCAAGGATTAGGGAATTCAGTAAAAAAGTTTCTTTGCCCAGGCTCACTGTACATCCTCACTGCAGAACTTCATTTGTTGGTTGGACGTCGAGCATACAGAGCATTAACATTCACACAGAGCTCATTATGTGCCAGTGATCCTAAATATTCCATCACCAATGTGTCCATACTCTAGCGAGACATGTATAAATCCACCCTCCTGCTTTGGTAGTCAGTGTCCCAGCCACCTACAAGACAGGGAGCCTGGTGTAGTTGTCTGACCACGCAGTCCAGCCCCTGCCCTCCGTGGGCACATCCACAGGCAGACCTGCCCTGCACGAGTGCTCATTCGGGGGACTCTGATTGTTAAATCAAAGCATGCAAGTGCCTAAAATTGAATGGAAATTTGGAAGAAAAGAAAAAAAAGAAAAAGAAAAAGAAAAAGAAAAAGAAAAAGAAAAAGAAAAAGAAAAAGAAAAAGAAAAAGAAAAAGAAAAAGAAAAAGAAAAAGAAAAAGAAAAAGAAAAAGAAAAAGAAAAAGAAAAAGAAAAAGAAAAAGAAAAAGAAAAAGAAAAAGAAAAAGAAAAAGAAAAAGAAAAAGAAAAAGAAAAAGAAAAAGAAAAAGAAAAAGAAAAAGAAAAAGAAAAAGAAAAGAAAAAGAAAAAGAAAAAAAAAGGTTTTGTCATGGTCCAGTCTCAATTTTAGTTAATTTCTCATGAATATTATATATTTTCTTCTTCCTGGTTATTGGATTTATTGAGCCTTAGCAGCTTTTGCAGCCTTTGCACAGCTAACCCATCTCCTTGACAATTTTTCCAAGGGTACTATTTTCACTGGCTTCATTGTGAGCGATGAATTCCCACAATTGCTCTCATCTTGGTTCTCTGTGAAGTAGCAAAGATTTTGCTTTATTTGGTGTATTCAACTTGTGCTCTTAAAGATCCCCTCATTGTTTAGATGCATTCATTAGTTTTCTGTTATACTACCTGACAACACGTTTCTCTCTCATCACATCATTCTGCCAGATTTTCATTTGGCTCATGTTTTTCCTCCAGTTAGCTGTAAGAGCCAGTGAGAAAGTGGAGGTTTTTTAATGATGATATGAAATAATATAATATGAAAGTCACCAACACTGTGAGCATTCATATATTTAGTGTTATCTGCAAAAGTCTGCAAACGATCCTACTGAGATAAATGATCCAGCTGACCTGACTCTACAAGCTTTTCAGCTGCCCTCTGCCAGCTTGAATTTTAAGATGAGATCAGACTGCCTTTGTTGTTGTTGTTTTTTATTTTTATTTTTTTAACCTGACTTGCTAAGGAAGAACTTCTGCTACTTCACGGTTTTGCTTTGCTCAGTAAGTGATTTGTAGCAGAAATTCTGCATGATCATGCAGCTCTTGTTCAAACAACATAACATTGACTGATTTTACATCCATTCATCATAATGATTCATTTTAAAAATGATTTTACATCCAGCTAGAACATGACCAAAGACGTTTTAAGCCAAGTGCCCTGCATTTGCACTTGATCCTTGTGGCTACATGGCTTTCCGGCAGCACTGGGACGGGAAGGCATTCTGTATTGTTTACAAAAGGGGCAGCTCATCCCAGGCAGGACTGATAAAACAGCCTGGCCAGCCATCTTCCTCGCAGCTCCGCGTGTGCTGAGACATCCCTGGGTGCCTTGTGCTCTGCTCACCACAAAGGCTTTCCAGGCATCTGCTCCCCTGCCGAGGCAGGGCCGTGCAGCTCTGAGGTTTAGCACTGGCATCCTAAAGAGCAGCGTCTGGAGCCAGGAATGAATATGCGGAGAATGTGGGGACAAATGTATCAAATACCTGGGGTTAACTGGCAAACAGCTAAAGCTGATGTCTAGGCGAGCTCAGAGAAAGTTGGGAAGTCAAGGCTGAAAGTGGCAGATGCCAAGGACTTGCCTCTCTGCAACTTTAAAGGAAGTTAAATGGAGTGTGCTGAGATTATTTCTCAATTATTTATAGATTTCTACTATTCTGTGGTGTTTTGAGATGTTCCAAAGAGTGTTTAAGAGGAGAACAGAGACTGAAAATAACTGCACGGTGACTTGCCCAGTATCACTTTTGCTGGCACCAGCCTTTTGAAAAGCTCGCAGGGACAGACACAGCAGGGGAAGGTTTTACTCCTGGAAGAGCTCAACAAGCTTGACCTGCTAGCCACTACTCACAGTCTTCCCCCCTAGTCTCGGACTATCACTCTGGTTTTCCCCAAAGCCTTGCCTGTGGGGCAGTGATGATGCTAGGCGTAACTCCACAGGATCCCTGCCAAGGGATCCATGCCCGGATCAGAGGATCCTTTCTGTGCACCTATGGGTGGGCCGTGCACAGCTGCAGCCTTCATCCTATGGCCAGCTCCTGCAGATTTGGGCTGGTGAGCCCCATGGCATTTTTATACACGTCTTTTGATCTGAGGAGATAGGGAGTACACGGATAAAAGCCACTGAGCTCTGTCATATCAATCTGGATTTAATTGTCCCTCCTGGAGTTTAACTCTGTCTCAAGTTAATAATTACTAGTTAATTGTTTAGCAAGTTATGCAAGCACTCACGTGTGCATTTTTTGCCAGTGTCCATGCTTCTGCTTTGCATTATCCACTCCTTTCCCCGCTGGTTTTCAGGCACCGCAGGAGCACGGGTCCCAGAGGCACCAGCGCTCCTTCCCAGCCCCGCAGCGGTGACCCCACACTTCCCGGGGTACGGCCTGCACGCTGCCCGAGCTATGCAGCCACTGGGGCCAAGAGCCCCGTCAATTCAACCCTCACCCTCTCTGCTCAGCCTGCAAACACGTTTATTTGTCTCTGTACCACTGGATCTTCAGCAGCCCTACCAAACCCATGGGAAGAGATGGTTGAGAAACTCTCTCTCAGGAGCTGGATGGACTTTTCTGAGCACAAACTGAGGGGCTGCTCTGGGGGGAGAGCAGAGATAAGAGGCTAGCAAAGGACCATAAAACGATGTGGGTAGCAGGCTACCATGGAAGAATGCTGCCCACTTATGCAGAAAAACTGGGTGCCAGTCACTCACCCACCCTGTTAGTCGAGTTCTGCAGCAAAGGTCTCCCAGAATGAGCTCTCCGAATCTGGCTGGGAGACACCTCTGATGTCTGAAACGGGTTTGCCTTGGGGTTGTTAAATGCCTGCTCCATGTGATCAGGCTAATTAAAAGTTTTGAGCCAAATAAATCCCTGTTTGCGAAGGTATAAAAGCTAAGAGGATTAGCTGTTAGTTAAACTAGACATAACTGAGAAACAAAGTTGTTGCTGTTGGTTCTTACAAATGCTACCCTAGTACGTGCGGGTGAAATGAGTGGCTAATGACAAGTAATCTGTGAAAAAAAAGTCTCGGATGGCAGTTAAATCAGCAGGCATATTCCACAGAAAAAGCGTCTTCCTTGCATGTAATTTTGCCATGCAGCAGGGGAATATTTTGTCCTGTGTATAGAAGATGTTGCTGTTTTGAAATTTTTAAATTTAATTGAATTGGGTTGATCTCCAACATTCTTCTTGGTAAGGAAATGTACTTATTTTATACTATTCTAGAAGTGTACTACCTCAGTCCATTTGGGGGTACAGGTATGTATACAAATAGCACCAAAAGCAGGCTAAGGGCATTGTAACTCCAAATTTTCATCAGAAGAATTGTCTGCTACTGCGATGCTCAGGTGGCCGAGTCTCACTGAGGCTGCCCTGCCCAGCCGTGGAGTCAGTGGCTTTCGGCCACTTCCCACCCTGCCCTTCCAGGGGGTCTCACTTACACCGAGGCAACTTGCTTTGTGTTTCCATGGGAATCACAAGCCAACTCTTTTCTTCCAGCCATAATGAACCACTTGCACCAGCATCCCCTGTAGGGATAGATGCAGGCAAAATGGAATTTGGACCTACAATATATTTGTGCCTTCCCTCCTACAAAACATCAGCAAAACAGGCCATGAGAGCCTCCAGACTCTTCCTCCCCTTCTGAAAACACATTCTTGTCTTATTCTTGCCCATAAATTCTTGACTTTATTCCCAGCGAGACAGTTCGTTTTGGCAGCAGCCGGCAGCTCTCAACATCAGCATCTGCTGCTACCTATCGCTCTGCCTTGTTTCGCCACTGCTTCCTGGGCAGGGATCCCACAGCTGGTAGGGTCTTATCTTGATCGTCCCGTTCTCCTGAGCAAACCTCATTCTATAACACTTGCTAGAGTTGTTAGGACTAATTGTGCTTTTATTTGAATGAAAATACTTCGCTTGGGGACATAATCAGCATGCACCCGATCTTGGAGCCTCCGAAAGAAGAGCGTTCTGCTGATCGGAGCCAGTAAGGAAGGCGGGGATGTACAAGCAACCTCGATGGAAGTAAATTAAACAGTGTCAGTGAGCATTGCTGGGCACTGAAAACCGATTGCGCTGATTAATGGTTCCTAAGGTCCCTGGCACAACTCTGGTCCACGTCACTTAAATACCACTTGCCCAAACCAGAGGGCAAATGCCTCTGGTTGGCGTGAGCTGCGGAGCACTCCTCACACGCGGTCTGGGTGCAGCCGTTCGGTTTTGGCAGGCGAGGGAGCATCCTCCTCAGGAGGCAGGCAGCATCCACGCCAGAGAGCGGTTCTGGGCACGTTCAATTCGCTAGCAGAGATGTACCAAGGGGGAGCAGAGAGAGAAAACCAAGCTCCTTCTTGGAGCTTCAACCAAAATAAAGAAATCTTTTACATCTGGGAATATTGAGGAAGATGATCAAATAATTAGCACTGCAGCGAGTTTGTAGTGCCTGCAGCTAGAAGAACTGCTCTCTGTGGCAGCAGGAATGTGGTTGGGCCTGCAAAGTCGTGATAACAGATCTGCATCTAGTTTTTTTGGATGGTCTACATATGTCACAGGCACATTACCACAGAGCTCAAAGAACCTGCAGGATTAAACTCCCATGTACAAACTTGATGGCCATCAAATGTTAATGCCACCTCTTTACTCCTACTGGGAAGGTGACAATAGAGCTGTGTAAACAGGATTTATATTATATATATATATTTATATATTTATATGTGTATATATATACACACACACATATATACACTCATATATATGTATATTTCTATCACAAATTGACCCTGGAAACAAGGATTAAAAAAATACTTTTCCCTTGTTTTTCTTGACGAAATGAAAAGTCAATATTTGTTTTTTCTGATTTATTCATTTTTTCCTGTGATTTTTCTTTAAAGTTTTCTACAGTTTCCACATCATGTGCTCCAAAATGAAAAGTGGAAATAAGTTCCTTAGAATTTTTATTTTTATGCAGACCAGATTGTACTGCAAACGTGACCCAAACAGTTTCAATTTTACAAGAACTTCACTTTTTGGTAACTCTTTGTTTACATATTTTTTTTCCCGTTGGAATCCTGACGATTTTTTATATTGTAAGGGGAAAAAAAATAGTACAGATATGGATTTCCATGCTGATGTTTCATCACATGTGTAGGCTGATGCTGGCTATAACTACAAAATACAAATTTGGTGTATACCAATCTTGCTGATCTAGTAGGAGGATTATACACATCTCCTGGCCTTCTCACAGAAGCACGATTTAAGCAATACGTAGGTTCCTAGGCTGCTGCACAAGATCACTGTCTGATCACACATGTATGATGGCATAAATAGATGAATAATAGCAACAGCATTTTAAGTCCCACCCACATTTCATCTTATTTTTTAAAATCACGCAACACCTACACACAGTGCTTGGGTAAGACTGACAAACACGGAGTACCCGAAAATCAATGTACTCTTTTCTGCATGCGTGCATCTCAGGAGGAAATACTAGCCGGGATTTCTTCTATTTATTTATTTATTTTAAATTCTTTTAAGGAACAAACTCTGGGAACGCGGCAGGCAAGTGGTAAAAGCCATTAGCTGCTATCGGATTTCAAAAGGTAAATCCTTGCACAAGCTCATGCGGGGTTGGGCTCGGGGCGGGAGACAGCTGACCTCCCCTACGACACGGCCGTCTGCCTTCAGGCTGGGCGAGGTAGGCTCCAGCGCTCGCTCTGACCTTGCTTCTTTTGAGAACTGGAAGAATATTGCCCTTGACTTGAATGGAAGGAGGATCGAGCCCTACCCAGAAAGTTTCATATGCTACGTGTCATCTGTGCATGCCAGCATTATGCAACGGAGTGAAAAATGAAAACCTGTCAGGCACATAACTGGTGCACTCAAGGACACACTGTTATTTGTTTTTCAGCTTTGCCACTCTAACAGGGATTAACAATGTACCATTGATAGCCGCTGTGATAAAGTCAACCAAAATGCCTCGTTTATAAACTTTCAAAACATGATCTCAACTTTTGAGGGTAATGGCTTGCTTGGACTCAAGGTTGTATTAAAAAAAAAAAAAACACAACCAAAAAACAAAACAAAACAAAACAAAACAAACAAACAAAAAAAACCAAAACCCACAAAAGAACACAACAACAACAACAAAGAGAGAAAGCATTTGTTTTTTTCCAGCTTTCACCCTCTAACTGTCTTCTCCCTTGTCCCCCTGCTAACACAGCTACAGAAAAGCAGCAGATTGAATTCACCTCTTTATTTTTCTTCCACCAAGTAGGCAGGTATTGCAAGTTGCCAACCTTCGCTTTCTGGAAATTCTTTGGTGTATTACTGCATAGCAGAGTGGTGTGACAAGGATAAAGAGATTAGAAGTAATTTCATATAACTCCTTCTTCTGTCAAAATCTGCAGAGGGCTTTTACTTGTGAACGCCAGGCGTTGCTGAAATTCTTCATTAAAAATGTGCAATATATATGGGCAGAAAGTCTCTAAGCACTAAGAGACAAAGTAACCAAAGCAGAAGGAGAGAAGGAATATTAAATCAAAAACCAAACACAGAAAGAATACAAAGGGAAAGAAATGATCAAATACAACCCCAATAATGTAGGCTCTCTCCATTGGGGCTGATGCCAATTCAGACTGGGAAACCAGAAAACCACGTGCTGGTTCTCACCCGTTTCAAGTAATTAGTCATAACTGGTTCAGACACGGGCTCTGCTTGCCACCATCAGACAACTGAGGCGGTGAGCTGCTGCGGGATGGCTCAAGTAAAATGCAGGCTGTGTTTCACCTGTGTGACGTACCCTACAGCCAATGCATGCAAAATCTGGCCAGCAGAGTTTGCTCAGGCCCTCTGCCTCCCAGTGAAATAGATTCCCTCCCAAGGCAGGGAGTTTTGCCAGTACAGCCACGGATGCCGGGGAGCTTTTCCTACCTGAGGAAGGTGGTCAGGTGTGACCCCTAGTTTAGCTGGTGCAGGAAAGCATGGGGGTAGGAGAGGGAAAAGGAAGAGTTAAATATGGTCTGGCCAACACAACTGTGCACATGAAAACTTGCACTGTAGACCTGACCAAAGCTTTGAATATGAAAAGGAGCAGGCTAGCATTGTTTACAAACGCCCCATTAAATGAACAGGAGAATGGGCAATGCCTGGTTAGGAGAAGACTTTAAACATCATGTTGTCTATTGGAGGGGTACAAACTCCTCCCCTTTTTTTTTTTTTTTTCCCTTTTTCTCTGGCTGTGAATCATCCACCCACTAGTTGCCATAAGCATGTTCACAGCTCGGGCTTGCTCAATGAAGGCTGCAGCGTGATCCTCTGCATTGCAGCCCACTCAGGAGCAGTACGTTTCACCCTTATCTTCAGCCACTTGTTGGGCAGGCTTCGTTTCTGCCTCTGGATTTCCTGTTTATTGAACAGAGGTTGCTGTTCCCTCTGCCGTCTGTGGTACCCAGTGCAATGGGCATCTTTCATTTGCCCACTTCTGCTTTAGAAGAATGTAATAAAAGGACCTTTGCTGTCCATCCTCATTTGCTCATACCAAAAAAAAATATGCAAATCCCGTATGGCCGGGGCAATCTGCATGGTGCTGATGCGGCTCTGGGTACGTTTCTGCCAATGCACTTGCAGGCATTGAGGAAGGTGTAGAGGTGTAGGTTTGCTGTGTTTAGAGTTGCCTACCCCAGTCTGGTCTCATCCACAGTGTGTGTTACAGGAAATATGAGCAATGGTCATGCTCCAAACGTCCTGTTCCTCGCCTGAGAACAGCTTAACTCCAGTCAACTCTGAGGAAAAGGAGACCCAAACGCCCCAGCAGCACAGGGTTCTGTACCTGATTCAAGCTTTTGCAAACCACTTTGATTCAGCAGACGTCTGGAAGAGTTGTAATGCAGCAGTCAGAGGCGTGCTGGCCGTGTTCATTCCTGCCAGGCCACGTTGTAGCTAATACAGCCTGGCAGCGCCCCTTCCCAGCCCAGAAGCTGTGGTGGTGAGGACACCTCTTCTTGCAATTTCTCCTCATATCCCCAAGCCCCTTGGGGCCACTTGTCCCCAGATGCACACCCCACACAGGCTCTCCACAACAGATGCCCCAAGGAGCACCCAAAATTTGGAAGCTGGGTGCTGCAAACCAGATCCTGCACCGCCGCAGCCCCTCGCAGCTGATGGTGGCCTCCTCTACCCACTGTGCGGCCCTGCTCAGGTGGCCTCCATCCCTGCCACCCTCCTGGGGATGCTGCAGGGGACACATCACGAGGAAGGGGAACTCACAGCCGAAGCAGATGAACTGGCTCACAATTAACTGCTTTCTGTCTCCGCGTTGCACCCAGTTCCTGTCTATCACTGGCCAAGTCATTTAAGCCAAGCCTCGTACAGATGGTCACCAACTGCTTGTTCCTTATTTTGGGGTGGGAACATTTTCTGATCCGCAGTCCCTTGCAGAAGCAGAGAGTGCTGAGAGCTGTGAGTGATTTCACTGGGAAATGCACTTCAAAAATGAGAATCTTAAAACAAAACGCAGCTTTCTGGAAAACAGAGTCATAAGGCGAGCAGTGTGACTGACTCACATTGCTAGCTGAAATGCACCAGAAAAAAAAAAAAAAAAAAAAAGGAGGAAATTTGTTTTGCCCCAAATCAAACATTTCATTTCTGGATTCCCTACCCACTTCTTATTGTTAAATTTAGTCAACTTTCTAAATGAAATGTCATTCTAAAGCAAGAAGAATGTAGTTGCCGCATTTGGGAATTGTGGGAATAACACATTTCAACTTATTGGAATATGTTTATTTTTGTTCACCCAAAATAACCTTTTAAATTTGACATAAATCTGTAGCTAGAGCTTGTTAATCCTAAAACACATTTTCCAGTATAGAAGACATTTAACTGAAAAACTTCTCCCATGCCTGACCCTGGCATCCTAATTTGTGCTCTCAACATTATGGTAAACTTTTTAGTTTACCTTCTGTGACTCTATTTTTTTTATTAAATCAATGTCAAATGGCTGTTGTGCAGATTAGCTCATTACTATTTGTGAAGTAATTAAATGGAAAGAGATGAACTCCATTT
Source organism: Anser cygnoides (assembly GCF_040182565.1). Taxonomy (NCBI): domain Eukaryota; kingdom Metazoa; phylum Chordata; class Aves; order Anseriformes; family Anatidae; genus Anser; species Anser cygnoides. Next base: position 24,681,507 of record NC_089876.1, read on the forward strand.
AAAAAGCCAAGGAATAATCATTCTCCTTATAGCTGGAAGCAGTGCAAGAGAACTAACAACGTACACCCTGAACAGCAGGAAAAGGAAGTGTAAAGTAAACTGCTTGCTGACCACCCTCCTCCTCATACATGGTATAAGGCAAGAGCCCTGGAAAAAAACACCACCACACGACAGTACTAAATGTCAGAAGAGAAGAATCACGCGACAAAAATACACCCCAAAAGGCAAATTAGGATTATGCAGACTGTAAACCTGGTACTGTCTGAATTACAAACTTTATCCTTTTTCTGAGTAGGATATATCTGTGCACTACTTCCAAAGCTTTTATGTTGGTGAGGTGTTTTCTTTTTCTTTCTTTCTTTATTTTTTTTTCTGCAAACTTAAAAAAAAAATCCATCATGTGGCACCCCACTGACGTGTGTGTCACACGCCATTTACCACAGGGAGATTTCAGCTAGCTGAAGGAACGGACCAAATCACAGCAAACTCCAGCCTGGGCTTTGCTGGCAGCAGTGAGAATGGGGGAAAACATAGGACCGTGGGGCTTGCCCCATCCCAATCCCTCTCCCATTCCCCCTGCCCAGCCAACACTTCACTTTTCCAGGCCTGAAGCTGGCTGGAAGGCTCCAAGTTCACCATCCCAAACGCTCCCATCTGGGCTCCATTCACCCCCCAGACCCATCCCTTGTCCCATCTGTGCCCCAGGCTCACCCCTGTCCCTCTTGTCCCTGGGGCCCCCAGCCCGGTGGGCTCCATTTGGAGCCCCCACGCTGGACTCTGCTGCCATAGCTGCTGTCTCTCTGCCCAGCCACCAATTCTCGGCCACCTCTATTCGAGTTATCTCACCAAGTCTCTTTCTATCAACTCCCCATCAGCTTTTCCAGGCAGTCTCCTTCCCCTGCCAGCTCCCCTCTTCTCCTTCTTCCCTTCCCTTGCTCCTCCATCCAGCCTGTCCTTCCCAGCCCCCAGCACCATTTCCTTGGCTCCCTTCACTTTTAGATGCCCTAAACCCTGCTCTCCAACTCAGCTGCAGGGAGCCTGGCAGCCTCATACTGCCACAGCAATTGCTGTCTTGCTCAGACTGCAACATACGCAGTGCGAACAGTATTTTCTGGGAGCTGGATGTTAGAAGTTGAAGTCTCCACTAAGTGCACGGAAACTGTGATTTTTCAGGGGTTTATATCTTGCTTAAATCCATTTTTTTTTTCCTTTTCGATCGCCACTTTCCTCTATCCCACCCCAGGGCTCTCCCAGCACAGCTGTCCAACCAACCCATCAAAACAATGGCTTAAAAGAAGCAGAAAAAAAAAATAAATTACAGGCATAGGAAATACCCACAGCAACCAGCAAACTGGCCACACTGTTATTTACTCATTCGCACCATTTTTTTGTGGTGGGGCAGGGACGTGCAGCCAGGTTTCCCAGACCTCACGCTGGTGTCCTTCCTGCAGAACCAGTCATTTGTATGCTTTTCATTTTCTTCTTGTCTGGCTTGTTCTACACCCTCTTGCATATATAGGTACAATAGTGCTTGTGAACCGGGAGGAAAGCTTTTTAACGGTGATTGACACTCTCAAGAGAACGCAATTATTTTGGCATCAGTTACTTTTCAGGTAAGGATTAGCAGCGAATTAACAGACTGGTAGCCTTTGTTCGGAGCAGGCCGTGTTTCAAAATGGAGGCCGCGTTCGGATTTCTGCAGAGATCGTGCTTTGATTTGGAAATAGGGAAGCACAGCAAGGATTGCAACACGCAACAGATAAGATTAGATGAAGAGGAAATGTGATTGAAATGGCTTGGATATATAGAAGGAGCAATGAAATGCTGCTCTCACTTTGCTTATGTTACAGGGTTTGTTGCTGGAGATGCGCTCCCTTGTCAGAGGTAAGGCAGCTGCTGGGCCTTTTCTGTATTTTGGCATCACAGCTGGAACCCAGATTTGAACAGCGTAGAAACACGGTGAAAATTACAGCCTGGTTCCTTCACCTGCCTTGCCATCCAGCATTCCCAGACCTGTTGGGGAGGAGGTTCACCCCCTCTGCCTTCATGGTACCAGCAGCTCTGACCCAGCACGGCTGCGCCCAGGCACTCCACAGACCACGGCTCAGCCACCCCTTGCTATGCATCACTGCCAACACCCATCCTGCTCCAGCCTGGGACCTGGGAGCCCAGCTGTGGACCCAAGATCACTGCGGTACACAGGCAGAGCTGCCCAGGAGCGTGGTGGCCCCAAAAACTGGTGCCCGTGCCGGAAGGTGAAGGCGGACACGGAAGGATGGGGAAGCGGTGAGTCAGCAGTACGGGGTTGCATGCTGGCTGCCCTATTGCACGCCGTGGATGGAGTCCACCAAGGAGTTTCAGCCCTGTGGTTTTGTCTGAGTTTTGCTTTGAATCCATAGCTCAGAAAGAAGCTTGCACAACAACGACTGCCAAGCTTATCTGATCCCCTTTGCGCCAGCCGTAGCTCTGGGAAGGGTTTGTCCGACCCTTTTGTGGGTACTCCTAGGGCACGACTGCACACAGGGGGGCAGATAGCCTTGTGGCCGCCCTGTGGCAGCATGATTACAGCTCCCAAACTACAGCAGGATCCTTTCTGATTACTCTGGAGTACAAGAAAAAGGAACATACAGTTGCCTGCGTATTAAAAACACAAAGGTGTGTCCGAAGATATATAAACTTACACCCCAGCTTACAGCATACTGGCTGCCCTACGCAGTCTGTGCCTTGAACACTGACAGTATTCATGGTGAGCTCTGGTCTTTAACTGATTTTCACTATTACTGGAAAGTTTTAGTGCAAATCTAAACTTCTAGGACTTAAGAAAAGGCCTCTGGATATATGGCATTTTTCATAAAGCTGGGTTTATTATTCTGCCTATCAGTAAGTAGATTGCACAATCAGCAGTTTCGCTTTCATTTTCTTTGGAGATCCTGTATTCTCACACAATGTACTTATTTAAAATAAAAAAAAAGCATCGCCACTATTTTTTTCGAAAATTCACACTATTAGAAAATTCAGAGGGAGAGATGCTTCATGCCAGAGGCAGGTGTATTGTTATCATCTCTCACATACAAGCAGTGTGTTCTTTAACAGCTTGTCTCCTACAGTGTCTAGTGTTTCAGAAGGGAAGAGAAAAAAAGTATTTCTTGTCTATTGATGGGGAAACTATGGCACAGTGAGCAAAAATGGTCCCCTCAGGATCACCTCGCTCTAAACCAGAGACAAAGCTGGTAACCAAGCACTGACGGATGAAGGCAAGTGTTTGGGGAATTAAAAATACAACACCGAGACTCATCTGTTTTGATACTTCTTGTGCATATACAGAGAAGCCTATGCCTGGTTAGAAGAAACGAGGTATTCCCCAAACAGCTGCAAAGCTAAATTTATCAAAGCCTTGCCCTCCTCACATACAGAGGTTACCAGAGCACTCTTGCTGAGTTCACTGAAATCAGTGGTCACTGATACCAGGACACAAGAAAGGCCACTGTTTGCACAAGGAAGCAGAAGAAATACCAGAAGAAATACAACATCCTTCTCTTTTTATTATTATTTGTTTTTGTCCTGCAATCTAGATGGCAATGCCAGGAATCAAAGGGCCACAGTAAAAAATCCAGATAATGCCATAGACAGAGGGCAGGAAAAGCCCTAGAACTGCTCCATGAGCAAAATAGCTACTGTCCCTGGGGTTTATCATCCTGAAGAGAAAGCCAACAGCCAAGACCACGTGTTTTGCAACACTTGGCTGTACTTACTGCAGTTCATTCTGCACGCCTCAGAGCTGTGGGGTTTGTACCTACTGTGTCCCATATATCAAGCAGAGAGTGAGCTGATAAACTGTCCCGAGGCAAGTGGCCATGGGAATGGCCAGGAATTTCCACAGGAATTTCTGCTGGAATTTTCTCACTTAGAGTCATACAGCTACTAGACGGTAAAAAACTAATATTGTTTGTCAGTCTGTCTTGCTGCTCACTGGCAATGTGAGTTTGTAGAGGACTACCATTGGAAAAAAAAAAAAAAAAAGAATTTTCAAGAGAATTAAAAAACAAACATGGGAAGACTTGGTCTTTGGTCTTCTCAGCACCTCAGAGAAGGACTTGCAAACAGCAGTGGTAAAACATGGGTCAGAGTAAAAACAAAGGGACAAAGCACCCTCTCCATGTACCAGACACCCCTGTCACCCCTGTGGCGTCTGGGAAGATTTATTCTGCACATGTACAGCCTGACCTGGGATTCACACAGGTAAGATGATACTTGGTACTTCAGTGTGTGGGAAGAGCACAGAGAAGCCTTTTCGTTTAGGATTGCTCAATACAATTAGTTTGTATGGAAAGCTCTTCATCTCTCTCTTCCTTGCAGGATGCAGGTGTTGTACTGGGCTCGTTGTGACCCTCGGGGCCTTCAGGAGGAGCAGACAGAGACAACTTTGTCAGCAGCATCTGCTTGCCCTGTTCACTTCATAAACACCCGGTAAGACATAACACAGGGCAGCTACAATAGGTGCAGATCACCTCGACCTAACCTGAGGCACCTCCAGCTTCCCATCCACTGAGCACACATGGTCTGTTCGTGCCCACTTCCCGAAGCCAGAAGATAAAGGACAGAATCAGCCTTCAAGAGCCAAAGCTTGTACTTCAGTCCCAGCCATTTCAAGACATCTGCCCGTCAAATATCTCCCTGCTTGCAGCTTTACCTGCTGCAATGTTCCTGTGTGCTTCAGGCACCTTGTTAGTGTTATCTTTAATGGGAACACTAATGACTGAAATGCTGCCCGTGAGGAGTAGCATTCATGTTAGAATGCGGGTACCAGTGCATGAACTCTGGAGAAATTGCAGCATCCACAGCCAACAGGAATTTTGCTGCCAAAAGCACGCACAATGACGTGGACATGGCCTAAGGTCACGTTAATAATGTGAATATTTTATTAAGGTGAACTGAATGTGCTCTTTTACTGTAAAAACACCTTGAGAACATGTCCCTGCGTGTGCATTCGTGTTCGCTTCTACCTTCCCTCCTTGCCTTTGGTGCCATTTTTCCTCACTCATGCTCTTCCTCCCTACCCAGCCTGGGAAGCTCCCGCAGTCGCACCCTACCTGTCCTACAGCACACATTCCAGCTTTAAAGACCTCAGTTAGCCACAATCTCTTCATGCTTCCTTCCCTCCAGGTCCCAAAACCTCCTTGTGGCTTCAACAGCAAGCCTTTCCAGCCTTAATGAAGTGTCTCCTCAGATTTTCCCTAACTGGGGTCAGACTGTACCCTGTGGGTTGATCTTTTCCCCCCCCCGTCCTCTTTACAAGGATCCCTCACTTCTGACTCCCTCCCTGCCCTGCAGACGCCTCCTGTTCACCCAGTTCCTCCACCTTCCTCCTTTGGTTTTGATTCTCCATTTTCCTCTTCTCACAAGCTTCTTTCTCACTGCTGCTGATTTATGCCGATGACCCATATCACCCCCTCGTCATGTTATGTCCGTCTCACGTATTCCCTTCCTCTGCTGCCCTGATTCTTTTCTTTTGCTCATAAAAAGACTGTTTATTTGAGATGCACTGCTCAGACTGCACTGCTGAATTTTCCCTGCACTAACCTTCAAGTGGTCCTATTCAGCACCATCCATTAGCCTCCCCCCTTTATGTCCCACCATTCAGCCTTCCTGTGATTTCCACTCCATCAGCCCTGATGACTTCTCTTTTGCTTTCAACCCTCTTCTTTCCACCACGTTCAATTGCAAATTCTCCCCATAGTTCAATTTCTTTTGCTTTGCTTTCCCATCAATATCCAGCCCAGCTGATGTCCCTCTCTCACTTTTTCTGCAGTCTGCTGAAAGCCTGGACATTGCTTCCAAGTTCAACACGCATAAAACAGTGTGCCAGGCACCCTCACTCTCAAGGGATACCCAAAATCTCTTCTCTCCTTTCCTCAGTGAGAATTACAATTTTTATTCAGGCAGCCTTTCTTTCAAGGTACAACTAAGACCTGTTGATGCTTTCTGCTTCCATGTCCAAGATGTTGCCTGTTGTACCCACCCTCATAGCTAAAACTCTTCTATGGGGTCTTACCCACTCATTTCTCAGTAGCGCCAACATCCTTTTCTCTGACTTTCATAACTGCAATCTCAAACTACTGCTTCATCTTCGAAATACTATTACAAAAGTCATTTTCATAGCCTTATGCCTGAGTAAGCTGCTCACTTTTGTGCTTCCATTTACCAGCTCTCCATTCTCTAAGAAATACAATATATTGCTTCCGTGCTGCTGAAGCAACGCAGCAGCAGCCACGCTTCACACCTGACTGACCCGTCTCACAATTTCCTTGTGCTCCACCCCACGCCTTACCCACTTATTGTCCCTTGCTGGGTATTTCATACAGAAACCCCACGCGGCAGTGGCAGTCTGGTTACACACACAGCAGCAACACCCTGATCAGGAATCCCAGGCCTATGACCATGTAGTAATAGATGACATCTTTCCTTCTACCAGGAACTCAACTTGTTGGGGCTGAACCTACACCCTGGCCCATGGTGGATCTCACTAGGTTTCTTTGACAAAAGACAAAAATACAGAGGCAGTATTTCAGTTTATTTCAAGGCAAAACTCAAGCATATCCACTGGTCACTCACGGGCCAAAACACAAATACAGACCCTGAACAACGTCACTTGGAGTGGTGCTTCCTGAATGGTCCTTACGGTGGTGAATAGGACAGAGAGTGTTTCATTTGTCAGTGGTTGTTTAAGCCTTGCCTACTTTGGAAATAGCTGAAAGTTACTGTTGTCTCATGATTCTTTTATACCACATGGCAGAGGTTTCTCATGCATTTGTAGTTTCTTTCCATCCCGCGCCTAATAAGCTCATCTATGCTGATTTAGTCTCTGCTTTCTGAGCTAGCTAGGTAAAAGATAACATCCAGCCTCTAAGCATGTTTTGTAAAACATATGCTTTAAAAAAATATATATATCAAAAAACCCTCTCTTTTCAAATAAAAGCTGGCTTGTAATCATGGCAAATGAAAGACTGGAAAGGACAAAAATGCCCTCACATACCAGGTAGTCAGCTTTGCAGTTACTAAGAAGTTGCTTTGCTCTGTTGAGTTTACTGTGTCACCAAAACCCCAACAGCCATAGCTATACAAAGCCTACATTGTCTCTGCAAGGCTATGAGAAGATGTTCCTGATCTTGGCAAGAGCTAGGTGTACCCAGAAGCATTTTATTGGAAAAAAAATATTACAACAACAGAAAGAGATATTATTTTAGGCCTCTCACTGGAGAGATAAAAGTCAGAGTCCTTTCTTCTGCTAAAGTGGCATGCAAAAATGTCCTGCTCAGAGGATCCATTTTAGAAGCTGGAAAACTGGACCTAAAAATCCCCATACAAAACAAATTTCAAAGTGACTTGACAATATATAGAAGTGTTTGTGGGTATAGGTCATTGGTCATGTGGAGATCTAAACCTCTTGACTAAGGAGGCAGCTACATACACTGATACACAGGCATGGAGATTGTCCTCTCATGGCCAAATGATTAGATTTACTTCCCTGCTATGAAGCAAACCTGATCTTTACTTCCATCAAAGTCACTGATTTGTGTCATTTTCAGCAGGAAGTGAATCTGGCAGCTTAGAGACCTATCACCATTTCTTCGCAGACAGTGCATATATTACCCTATTAAATTTCTCAATAAATCAGAGCATTGGTGATTTGGGAAATCATGCACAGATAATCAAGGCCAGCAGTTTGAATGAAAAAGTTGAGATATAATTATTGCTTCACTCGTGAGAGAAATATAACATCTGCTGGAGTTTGTCACTCGAATAGTGCTGTGAGCTCCTACAGGGAACCAACACACTGGCCAACACAGGCCAAGTTGGGCCACCGGGACCCCAAAAACATGGAGAGCCCTGAAAGCAGACCCTGGTGCAAACTCCAATTGAAGCACTACTCCCTGCAGGCTCTGCTGCTTATATTAAATACTTTTATCCCAAGGTTTTTGACATTTTTAAATCTAGTTTATTGGAGGCAGCACATTCCTTTACTTTCTAAAACTTCAAACAAAGATTTCTCGTCCCAGGCCGCCACAGGGACACGCAGAAACGATTAGCGACTGTATTTACATGCCAGCCAACTCCAAACATTTCCTTAACAACACCTAGCACACGGGGCCGAGTGTTTTGTCCTGTGTCTCAGGGCACGGCAGTGCCTGGCAGCGCAGGGACAGCCCGGTCCCACCTCACAGGGATGCGGGCCACGAGCACCTGCCCTCAGCTCCGCCGGGAAACAGATCCCTGTCCTGGGAAGAGAGCAGGCAGGGGAGTGGGGGAGAGAGAGAACAAACGCGCAAGGAGAGTGTTTGTCTCTTCGTTTATCTCCCAGACAGCAGTTTGTTAGCCTTTTAGCAGCTCTGGCATGCGCCGGCTGGACACGGACGGCAGCGTATTCCCGGCGTTATCTCCGTTTCCCTCTGGCGAGCGCAGGCTGCCGCTGCCTCACAGGCCTGCAGCTCCCCGCCAGGCCCAGCGAGCATGAAGGCCGACCTCTCACCCCACACCACGGCACCTGCGGCAGCCACGCCGCCGGCCTACTGCTCATAAAAGACCTGGGTTCCCCTCTTCACATCACGCAAACCCAGCCTTGCCCAAATTGTCCCCTGCAAGGGCTCGAAGGCTCGCACAGGCACCGGCAGTCAGCTGGCGCTGGCCGCAGGCGGCTCACTGCGGCCCCTTCGTACGCTCCTGCCCGCTGCGAGGGCAGCCCCGCTGTGCTGGGTACATTCAGGAGGGATTTTGCGGTCTGTTAGGTCCCGACCTGTCTTAGCGCAAAGGCTGATTTTAAATTCCTAAGACGAAGTGAGCTGTGCAGCTTTCCCTCTAAAACAACCCCCCCCAAAAAACCTCAACAGCTATTTCTTATAACATGGATAAGGAGCCCCCAGCATGTCTCATCTAATCACCTACTTTCAGAGCAAAGGAGAGGCTTGACCTCCCGATTGATACACGTATTTCAAACGGTCATCAGAAACTTTTCCAAGATAAGATCCCATTCTTATGCTAATGGTGTGTAACAGGCTCCCAGACGGCAGCCTATCTCTGAGCCTGTTTGACATCTCTCAGGGCTGTGTCACCGCTGCCTGCTGCACAAACTGCAGGGTTCTGAGTGCTGAAAATAAGAAACAGCCAAACAAACGATATACTCCTTCCAAAATTTACTGCAAAGACATTAGGCACATCATGCTGTAATTTTGTGTTGATACAGAGAAACGTACACCTTTTAATTAAAAGTTTCAAACCTGCAGATGACTTCTCACTTTCTTAGTTAATATTTGCTTCTGCCTCTCATCTGTCATCTGCTCACAGAGCGTGGCTATAGCGCACAAAAAAGCTCTCACTCGGAAAGGACCACCAAAACTTCACTCACAATCTCTGCAGTCCTCTCGGTTTCAACCCCCCCAGAGAGAAAAAAAAAAGAAAAAAAAAAAAAAGGTTCAAAATGTGTTTTCTGGGCAAACTTATGTCCCATTACGCTGCGAACCCGATTTCAGAAGAGTGAACCCTGGCAGAAGGACAGAGGGACAGCAGAGCAAACCAGAAAGGGACGGCACCTACCTGGAGCCCCGGTGAACCCGCAGCCGCTCTCGGCACCATGCACGGAAAGGACAAGCTTCGGGGCAGCGACCTAACGCATTTTTCCTCCTGCCCCACCACTACGCGAGGAGGGTTGAGCAACTCCTCACGACGCTGCCACTTGGAGCAACTGCTCTCCGAGCCTTAACCTCCTCTCTTGGCTCTATGCAACTTTTTTTTTTTTTTTTTTTTTTTAAGAGTTTTTGAGAAGTCCGATGTGGGGAGAAAGCCGTGCGATTAGCAGTGGCTCAGCCAAAGCCTCTGCCCTAAGCCGCACATTCCTGTGCTGCGCTGCGCTCGCACGCCCCGCTTCCAGCCTGCAGTCCTGATAGCGCTGCCGGAGCTCAGCAGCACGCCGAAACTCCGAGAGAGGAAAAATTGGTATCCCCCCCCAGTATGGGTCGGGTTTTTTTTTTTTCTTTCTTCCCCCCCACCTCCTCCTCCTCCTCCCTTTCTCCCTGCGCTCACAGTAGCAAGGTTGTCTCCTGGCTACTCCCTTGCCTTAAACTCACCGAACCAGATTTTTACTCCCAACACCTTCCCGTAAATCTGAACTGAAATTTTACCCTGCTCGCTGAGCCTTTGCTGGCGGAGGGCCAGTGCAGCATTCCTGTTGTTTTAGGAGGGCAGATAAAAAAAAAAAAAAAAAAGGAAGAAGAAGAAAAAAAAAAGAAAAGAGAGAGGGAAACCTGTAGAGATGCAAAGGCTGGAAGGAAGCAAACTTTTAGAGCAGCTTCACTAAAAATACTGTGGGAGGGAGCAATTCCCTTTTATCTTTAAAGGGCTAAGCCAGTGATTTTTTTTTTTTATTTTATTTTTTCCACCAGTGTCAGGCAAGAGAAAATACCCTCCTCAGTCATCTGTATCCTTGGGGTGGATGAGATTTGAAGGGGAAACAAACCGTGTGTACTCACCTGAAGGATAGCATCGCCGGAGTTAGCATAGCAAGGGGTGAAGCCTGCAGGTTTCTCCGCTCCAGTCACCCCAAAGCAGCGGTCAAGCATGTGCCTCATTTTACCCTTTTCTGACCTAAAGTTACATCTGGTTTCTAGAAAAGGAACAAAAGGGAAACTAGTTTATAAAAAAAGCTGCCAAGCCTTCTGTTAACCTCTGTCTGATCCCTCTGACCGTTGTCTTGAATACTTAGAGAAACAATGAAGCAAGGCTGTAAACTTTCTCACCCCCTTTTACATTACCTGTCTGCGCCTGGCTATGGGCTTTGATGTATTGAAACAAAGCACAAGACCTGTTTATAGTAAACGAAACCAACCAACAGAGATCTAATTCAGACTAGTGACTAAACAAACTGGAACAGGAAGCACACACCATCGGATTTTTTTAAAAGTAGTAATTCCTGCTTGCATTGTCATGCGAGGGGAAAAAAAAAAAAAGAAAGGGTTTCAGCTTAGGTGACTTTTGTTCAAATAGAGTTCTTTTTGTTGTTGTTGGAAAGCTTAGTACAGACAATGTTTAATCGTATATATGCAAATACTTAACAGATCAACAGTTCCCATCAGCAATGATCTTAAAATTTTCTTCATCTGTTTGTTTGCCTGTGGAGGACATTTCTGCAGCTGTTTTGTTATTGTTGTTTCCCCCCCAAGTTAATTTCTGTAATTTCTGACTGGACAGAGGATCTTAATCTAGGACAGCTGGACAAAGCAAGCCCCTAACAAACAGTAGATTGGCAGTCCTGAAAGTTAAATCTTTAAAGAATAAATAAAAATGGTGATAAAAGCTAGTGAAATAAATTCATTCTCCATAATTCCTATTAATTTTTAAAATAATTCTTTTTATTCTTAATTAATTCTTACAAATTCTGAATTAAGGATTCTTCTTAATTCTTCTTAATTTTTAAAAGAAATATCCAGGGTTGAGCACACAATATCTTGCTTTATTACTATTCTATAACCTACATGTTTTGTTTGAAAAGGGTTTGTCTTTCCAAACAGGTATTTATCTAATTGTGCTCTTTTTGTTTGGTTTTACCTGAGCGAACCACACTTGACTACTACCTAAGAGAGTTTCGCTTTAAGCAGGAACTGAAGACCCAAACCACTATTGGTATAACGAAGCCAAAGAGTCAGATACTGCAAAGTTCAAGTGAGCAGTGTGTTCTCTCCAAACCATCATAATTCAAAAGTTGAGAAAGGGATGCGATTCCAGATTTTGCAAATGTGGCAAGTATAAAAAAATCTTTCAGAACTAACCAGCATTGGTGAGCAAATAATCAGGAGGGAAATTGCCATCAAGTACTTGAATTGAATTGAATTGAGAGTTCAACATTAGCTGCAAATATTTTATGCAGTTAAATTCTTTAAGGGAGATTATTCCAGAAAAGCAAATGGAGGGTCTCAGTGGTAGAACAATCTCTTAAGTATTCTAGCATCACCTTCCTTAAAAACACGGCCCATTTGTCCAAAAGCAAGGCTTTTCCACAGTGTTTTCATCTGATAAGTTTGCCCATAAATTCCCCTGGGAACCTACCTCATGTACAGACAGCTTATGCTCCATTTGCTCTGTTCAGAGGAGCAAAATAGGCATTGCTGGCAGAAGTTCTTTGCCAACATCTGCAGATTACTTCTTCTAAATGAGAGACTTTGTTTTATTTTAATCAATATTACAGAAAATTGTAAGAAATAATGAATATACTGTCCTGTCTAGCAGCTCTACCACCAAGAAATGTGGCTGCACCAGTGCAGCAAAGCCAAATTTTGTAAGCTATGCTGCTAAAAGCGTAGCTCTGACTGGTATATCTCTGCCCAAAGAAGTCCAGGGTAGTCCTAGCCAAAACGGTGGAAAACAAAAAATTCCTCTTCTAATAACAGCTGTGCCAGTTATCCTACCACAGGGCATCCTTCCACTTGAGATCAGGCCGTGGAGACTTCCCCACCCGCTCTGACAGCAAGTTTGTGCCTTTCTTTCTGGTGGAGGATTCAGAGGGGTTTGCCTTGAAGATACTGAAGATAGGAAGGAGTTTGACATTTTCCTTAGTGCAGTAAAGAGGGTTACAGCACGGGGGGATTGCAGCTAGAGCTAATGCCAGGCACTAGCCCCCACCTGACAGTCGAAATATCGACTAGTGCCCACTGTTTGCATGCAGCAGACGTTTTCCAATGACCCACGCAGGACTGCAAGGTACCACATCTCCCTGCACACCTTGGCAGAAGCACAGGTGTCCACGACAGGTCTGCACACAGCTGTCTGAGGGCTTTCCAGGCTGTGGCAATAACAACCATTTCTGAACTGCACAGCTGCCAGCGGAGCAGTAACGCCAAACCTCCACAAAATGCAGTGCTGGTGGCAATAGGTAGAGCATTTCAGATTGTACTCGGATCCACAGAGCCCAATTCAAAGAAGCAGCAAATGTTGCCCGGTGGTTCTTGAAGCTTACTTTTCTTTCTCGGTGTACATCATCCATCCAGATGACAGCAGCCATTCAGGAAAGCCTCTTCTTGACCACCAAATGCTGGATCTATTGCAGGTGGGATGGGATGAAAGCATCCTTGAGAATTTATGATCAGTTGTGGAGCTTGTTACCACTGGAGGTTTTAGATATAACCTAATTTTAGGTTTAATCTATTGATCTACCACCAGTCTGAGCCATTTTTACATCAGAGTAATTTTTCTCCCTCTCTGTTCAGCTGACAAAGTGTTTTAAACGGTTGTGAGCCCTTTACATAGGAAGGGAAGAGTGACCCAGCCACAATTTGCTGCAGCACCTTCCAGTCTGTGGGTTAAAAACGAAAGAGCAGTCACAGCCCTGGAGCACCCAGCAGAGATTTCCTGTTCCTCTGCCAAGCCATGGTGGGGTTTCTAACCGAAAGAAAAGAATTTAATGAGTCCGTAGCAAAGCGAATTAAGCTAAGTGCAGCGTGATTAGGCCGCTAACACTAATCTTTCAAGGCAAGAGTATTTGATCAAGGAAGGTGTCCTCCAAAACTGATCTTAAAATGGCAATCAAAAATTTCTGGCTACGAATAGTCAAAGTTGAGGGGTAGTGTTTTTTTGGGGGACGTTATCCCAGTTGGTAATGTTTCCTTCTGAACAGGGCTTATTGTGGTATCAGGTGTGCAATAAATATTTTACAGTTTATCACCACTGCCAAGAGCTGACTTTGCTGCAGCAAGAAACCACTTGTTTAAAGTTTGGTGGCTGCATTTCGTTCAGGAGATTATGAACCCCCCCTACAGGTTGTTTGTTTGTTTGTTTGTTTGTTTTATAAAGTGGGAAGCTATGGAAATCACGAGTGCAAGGTGTGTTACCCAATAATGACATGGTTCTAAACAAGAGAAAACTAATTGGAGAGGTAAGGAATATCTGTTATTCTGTAATAATAATAATAACAATAATAATAATAATAATAATAATAATGAGGTTAAAAAGCCTCCATTTCAATTCCATATTTTTGTTTTGTAACACAAAATGTTTCCTAGTGCATGACTACAGGTTAAGTATTTGTACACAATTCAGTAAGCAAACACAGTCTGCTATTAACCTTATATTTAAATCCTGAAGGTTTTTTTTTTTTTTCTCCAGTTAAAGCTGAAGGCTGGAGGACAAGAATTTTTGAAAGTAGTCTGTAATATATGGTGTTTTCCTAGGTAAAAGGTCTCAGTATGCCTGAGACACAGCAATTCCTCCTCTAGAGACGTCCTGCGTGGAAGCCCATAGGCATTTTGTCTTCTGTCTAGGAGAAGCATTAATGTGGACAACACCAAATGCATATGGGCAAAGTAGATAGACAGGGGAGTAAACTACATTTTTTTTTTTTAGGTGAACAGGAGGTTCTTTACCTTGGTGATGCTGGAAGAAGGAAGAGCTGTGGGAGTGAGGGAATACCCAATCCCACCTCTTGCCTCCAGAGCCTGGAGCCCCGGACGATTACAGTGCTGCAGAGAGGTGCATCCTGCCACATTTCCATAGAACTGCATTTCTGGGGAAGAAGAGATGAGACTAGAGTAGGGGAGTGGAAGGAAAGACACCCAAGGAAACCCTTCGTGAATCTTCAGTCCCCTCCCAGGGACTCTTCTGTCCCATCAGCTTGCCAAGCCCAGCATGGCCAGAAATCATCTGTTTGTCAGCATGGCTGAAAGGCCCTGAGCTAGCTCTGCCTGCAGGTTTAGATGCCTCTTTTTGACAAAGATCCCAATATCATGAATGCTCAGCTCCTCCTCAGAACATATTTACAGGTTTTTTGCTGCTGGTAGCACCAGATTTATTAAACTAACTCCTATCACTTGGGATGTGCACAGAGATGTCACAGCCTGGACACAATGCCCCTTGCTAACTAAACCAGCTTGCCTTCAAATCAGTTTCCACTGTGTCCAAAAGAGTGTAATCTGAGAATGAATTTCCTTTCACACGTCAAATCCAGACACATAATTTCATAAACAACATCACACACTTGCACAGAAGAGTCTGCTCAGAAATATTTTATGGGTAGGATAAAAGTCTCGTCTCTTTTCCTCATGTAGGAGAGGAAAAGAGCTACAGTTAACCCCATGTTAACAAATATATTCCCCAAGCTAAAAGTAAGAAAAGCTACAGGTGTCTTCTTAAATTCTTCGCTGAGCAAGCTGCAGTGCCTTTGATAGGAGCAGCTCTATTTTGTCTCTGATGCAAGCCCTTCACCCCAGGGGAGTGGGCACGGCAGGTATGTGCTCCTGCTGCATTCAGCCACCAAATGCTCCTTGGGGGGCCCCGGAGCTGGAGAGGCACATTAGGGCATTTTAGTTCCCTAAAAGGGCCCTGTGCATGGTACACCTCTGCTCCATGTAAACATGCCCTTAGATAACCCTCGCTGCACCTCTAACCTCAGCCCTGGAGGGAGCTGCAGCGCGCGGCTGCTCCTCGTCCCTCCGGCTTTTAGTGAAGCTCCTCAGGGAAGGCAGCTCTCTACTTCCACATACCTCTTCCAGCACAGAAATAAGAGTAATGCCCTTGCTGGTGTTTTTATGCTGAGCTCTCTCACATATGTGAAATGATTTTTCAGTCCTTACAATAAAATGAGAACCTGAAAATACTCAGATAAAAGCCTCTGAAGGTAGCATTGCTCCTCTCTCAATTTCCCAGATGAGAAGAGCGGATAGTTTGCACTATCTTGGATCTTGGAGACGTCTTCTACCCTGTGAAAAGCTGTACATTCATAGTCTAAGACTTGGGCACAGTCTTCAAAACTAATAAACCTTTCTCTAGCTCAAAGCTGGAAGCTGTAGCTGGTGAAATCAGGAGCTGGGTCAAATCACAAGGCGATGTGGTTAGATTTAACCCTGGTTAAGAGGCGTGCTGAGCACTGGTCTGGTGTTTACTCTGCAGTCACTTCTTTTTGAAGGGAAGTGAAACAGGCAAAGTGCAGCAGAAGCATTTCAGCAGGAAATTATCGTTATTTACTGAAGCAAGCTCTAAGAACAGAAAAAAAAAAAATCAAGACAAGAAGAATTCAGCCATTTATTAATCCTTGCAAAGGGGGAAAAGAAAACAAAAGAAGCTGCCTAATTTCACAATTTCTGTCTCCCAGAACAGGAGGCCCCAAGACAACAGCAGGTATTGCCACAGCACATGCACACACTTGTGTGCTCAGTGGGTGTGAGCTTGTGCAGAGGTCAGGGGAAGGAGGAGGAAGGTCTGCGCCAGTGGAGGCAGGGGGTGTTCACACACATCCCATAATAGTCACGGGTGGTTAGCCAAAAAAGTACAGGCGATTGACTCAGTGAC
This sequence comes from Anser cygnoides, assembly GCF_040182565.1. NCBI lineage: Eukaryota > Metazoa > Chordata > Aves > Anseriformes > Anatidae > Anser > Anser cygnoides. Next base: position 24,697,830 of record NC_089876.1, read on the forward strand.
TCAAAAATAATGAGAGCTGAACCCCTTCCACTCTCGGATGGATAGACGTGCTCCAGCACGGCGACACGTGCTGCACACAGAGCCAGTGCACACACGGGCAGCAGGGCTGTACAGCAGGAAAAGGGGCCCATCAAACAGGAAGGTCACCCAGATACAGGGGATATATATTCCACACAAGCCTTATATTAATATTAAAAGGGTCTTAAAGTGTTTGTTTTTTTTTTTTTTTTTTTTTAATTTGCATTTGCAATAAAGCCAGGAGCATTTATTGCAAGTCAGATTACTTGCAAGAATGTACAAATGCATGACTTCTTGGACAGAGGAGAAACCTAATGATCACAAAACTGTCTCTCTCCACTTGCAGCAAGAGATCACGCCGCAGCAGAAGGCCTCCCCGCAGGCTGTGGGTACGACTCTCCACCTGCACTGCTGCACAGGGCAAAGTGTTTCCCTGTCTGCCCCGTGTATCAGCTCGCAGCTCCTGAGCTGGGTGGTCTCCAGTCCACCCAACCATCTTAGAATGACATTCAGATGAAGGACGTATGCCCAAAGATGAATTTCAGCAGGAAATTATCATTAACTTGGCTTTCAGCACAGCTCTGTGGTGATATTTAAATTTGTAACCTGCTCTTCTTTCTATTACCAGTCGTCACCAAGGGGGCTGAAAGCCTCTGATAACCACCTTCAGGAAAGGGTGGCAGGCATCACATACCACCCTCCATCAGGTCTAACTCCCTTTACAGTAATTCCTTCAAATATTCACGTGGGGCACAGAAATCCCACACTGGTCATGAAAGAGGGGAGGAGGAGGAGGGAGCAGGCTGCTGGGAGAGCCAAGCATCAGCAGTGGGTATGGATGGAGTGACTAGACATGACAGAATATCCACACGCCTCGATGCTAAGCAGGGACAGAAAGCTGTATGACAGGGAAATTTTCAACCTTACAACAGTTTCTCTGTTTTCTCTTTTTTTTTTTCCTCCACAAAACAAACAAGAACTGCAAAAACTAATATATATATGACGTTAAAGAACAAATTGTACCACAAGCCATTGTTAGAAATGGATTTGCACAGAACAAGCAAGCTGTCCCAAATCAGGTATAGCACAGCTAAAAACACTCTGATTGCTTGTCAAGCCAGCTTGAAGCCTGGGAAGGGTGACTAGCTCTGGCAGGAGTTCTCTGAGGAGCACTGAAATCCTGTTTTGCTTTGCCTCCACCTGCCCATAGAAGAATACAAATAAACAGTTTGCATCTGATTTTGAAATGTTTGGTACCTCTAACTTTGGTCTCCAAACCATTTGATTATTTAATTATTTGATTATTTATTATTTTACAACTGAACATGTGAGACAATGCTCGTGATGATTATTTCACAACAACATAGTGTGTCTTGTCCCAGTACTGAAAGACCGCTAGCTCACCACCCCCTGTACACTGATGACAAGATGAACAGTACTACACGGATATGTGATTTTATACCAAAAAAAAGAGAAAAGCGTTTTTCCGTTTATTTAACTTTTTGTAGCATCCTGCGGTAAGGTAATGATGAGCATCTGTACGTTTCTATTTTTTCCTCTTTTTCAATATTTCCCAGCACCTTTTCAGCTTAATCTGAGGGTTCAGACAAGACTGCTGTAAAGTGGTATTAAATCCTCTGTGGCTGAAAATGTATTAAAAATGTGTAGTATAAAAGTGAAATACACTCAGCCAGTGTGAAAACTGCACGCTGTATATACATAAACAAAAACCACAGCCCATTAATACTCACTCATTATTTTAGACTTAGGTGCAATGTTCAAAGCAATTCACTGTTCTTTAAGAAATAAACCTGGAAGCAATGATGAGGATTGTACATATCAAGTCATACATAATAACAATAAGATCAAAGTAAAACTATTGATTACACATACACAGTAACTGGAAGAATTTGTGGCACAGTCACAAACAGTGTCATGGACATCATTGGTCTGACTTTTATATAAATGTAAATATTAACAAAAAAGGTAATTCTTGTTGTATAACATTTCCAGTCCAGTCAAGTACTCTGTCCTGATGAAGACTGACAAAGAAAAAAGACATTTTCTATTCAGAAGACAAAATCTATGGGGGAAAACACGGGATGTGATCCACATTTCTCAGCATGCTGCGCAGCACCTGATCCATGACCTAATGCCTCCAGCTCTCCTGCAGGACAAGCTCCATTAGCGGTAATGATAAACCATGAGCTCTTCTCTAGGTTTTCCCATCAGAAACCCTGACAAAATATCTGACAGCATGATTAATGTGATTTTCTAGGAGAGAAGTCAGTCTTAGCAAGAGAAGGACAAATAAATCTGCGTGGCCTAAAATTGCCTGTTACCAACTAATGTAGTACTACTTTGGCAGAAGCGTTGTTTCATACGTTGTTCTTTTGGTCCTGGCGGTGGAGTGGTGCACCACAGGCAGATATATAGTGGATACACGGAGAAGATGATGAGGTCAAGGGGTTTACATTTAACCTAGCAGTTCAGAAAGAAGACAGTACTAACTCATCTGTGCTCATTCACTAGATTAGCATCTATATGTGTTCATTAAATCAACCAGAAAGAAACCTAGATCAGGAGGAATTGCTTCAGCTGAGTTATTGCAGACCTAATACTAATCAGTGCTCAATAGTTGAACATCTCCTTCATCTAGGAAATCAAACACAAATTAAAAACTACCTCTTATTATCTCGCCATGACCAGTCTCCCGGCTCCCCTCCCAGCTCTGCTCGACAGTACGAGCTGCCACAGTCCTGATGACTTACGCTGCTTGGAAGCGAGCCGGGAGGGTAATGGACTCCACCATCCCTGCCAAACTGCTCCCGCAAAAACAGAGTTTATATGAATTTTATAGGCCTTAATTGCTTTTTTAAATGGTATTAGCTTGGTAATTAGTGGTTTGTTAATAATAACTTTGACAAAGCCAAAACATCTACTGGCATTATAGACAGAATTTAAGCAAGAGAGACCGAGAGGAACGTGGGGCACCCTGAGTCAGAGTTGCCTCCACTCACACCAGTGCTGGCATGGCAGTGTTGTTAGCAGCACTTGCTACTACAATGGTATTGTGGTATTGTTTTGTTGTTGTTGTTGTTTTGCTTTGCTTTGCTTTGTTTTGTTTTTCCTCCTGAGATGTACTGTACTTTCCTCTATTTTTTTTCTTCTACTTCTGTAATTTTGACCATGTTTCACTTCCTTTTTTTTTTTTTTTTTTTTCCCAGACATATCCATCTAGCCCCATTTTATCTCAAAATTCACTTCTTTAATTTGGAGGCAATGGAAATCATAGACCCTTTGTGGTGAAAGTAGTAGCAGATGTTGTGCGAGCAAGTGGAGACAACAAGAGCTGGGCTTTGAGCATCCATGGAAAGGCTGCAAACAGACAACACAAAAACCCAGAGGACTCCAAGAAGTACCTGTTCCCTCACCTGCTACTGTGCCTTTAGTACAAGTTGAACTTTAGGCAACAGAGAAAATCATGTAAGCACTGCCAAATGCAGTTCAAGTAAAGTCTTTGAACTCAGCTTAAATAGCCCTTGATACTGCCAGGAGCAGCAGGGGAGGTACTGCCCCGACATCAAGGCATAGCACCCACCTGGGCACACACCTGACCATGCACACGAGGTGCTGCAGCAGCACCAGCTTAACACCATCACACTTCTGGTCATACCATCAGCAAGCAAAGTTTCACTGTGTGAAATACTTGTTTCTCCTTTAGAAATGAGGATCTTTATTCAAAAACGAGATTTTCATTAAAGCGCGTGCTTGTTCTTAGTTTTCTTGTGGCAAATAGAAAGAAGAGTAATGCTGACAATTGTTTTACCTAAATCTCTAGAATTTAATTCTTCTCTAACATAGATTTTCTTCCAATGAAGCACATAAGGAAATAATCATTTTACAGGGCATCGTTGGGTTGAATTCTAACAAACAGCATTTTTTTCTCTAAACTAACGATGCAGAAGGATGGCTGCTGCCATCCAGGCTCCAGTTCCAGGCTCATACATTACAGCTGTTACAAAAAAGCATTATCTTGAACAAGGAGCCTGTCGTTAGCGACAAGCCTCATAGTAAAAGTAAAATTTTTCTTCCCTTGGAATAAAACTGTCAAATATTTCTGAAAAATTTACATAAAGTGAAAGCATTATTTGGGACTACAGCAATGTGGTTTTCCAAACCTACCAATGAACTTTGCTTGCAGGCAGAAGGATGCTTTTTTCCTTAGTTGATTTTTGGAGTCCTGCAAAGAGCTGACTTAGAAAACCAAGCTGGGGTCCTTTTCTCCTCATGTTATCACATATTCTGGTGCTGGAAGAGTGCTGGAAGGGACTTTGGGAGATCATCCAGTGCATCCCCTGCCTAAAAAAACATTGATTATTCACACAGTTTCTGACAGATACTTGCCCCCTAGTCATTCCTGTTGATAATGATCCAGGGGACCGCCTTGTGCCCACAATGCTCTCAGTGGGGCTGTGCAGATGAACATGGTTAGGATTTATGTAGCTCCTGCTGATATCATAAGGAACAGGATCCAACTGCCAGTTCCTTACCTGTGTTGGCTCAGAAGAAGAAAGATATACAAAGGAGAGGGAAAGGAAACGATTATTTACACTAGCAAAGAACCAGGATTCTGAACACAAAGGTACTTTGTCTTTTTTTTTTTTTTTTTTAAAATTAGGATCACAGTTTGCTATAGTGATCATGGGAGCAATTCATGGCACTTCCTAGAAGAAATTACTCAAATTCCTTCAAAATCTTTTGTAGTATGCAGTTCTTTTGAGCATAATTGGCTTATACCCACAAAATTGCTCCTTGAAAGCTATCAGGACCTATAGCAGAGAGATTCAGAGGCTCAGGAAGAAAGGTTGACTTGCTATGAGTTTGATTTCTGCTTCCTGGGCACCACAAAAAGCCATGCAACAACCATGTGTGCATGATGGGTCCAAGCAGGAGGTTTTGCCATACCCAGGTGGCAGCGCTGGGTGCTGCTGGGGACCCGTGTCCATCAGCTTTGGTGGTGATGGTTTATGTACAAGACGTTCCTCGCTGGCAGCTGGGGGCAGCCAAACCAAGAGGTGTCTGCTGTTCTGAATAGTCCCAGGAGCTGACTATGTGAGAGAGTAAATGACAACGTGAGTAGTGCTAGGAAGGTTGTCAGAGGTCTGAAGAAATGTCCTTTACAGAAACAAAAGACCTAGTGAGGGAGAGGAGGAAAGGAAGGAAGGTGAAGTGGCTTATTCAGCTTCTTCTGTCATTTTGGATAAGAAAAATATTTTTTTGTGTCAAGTCAGCAAAAGCATTTCCTGACATCTTGCTCTCTTTGCTTTTTTTTTTTCTTTTTTTTTTTTCTTTTTTCTCTTCTCCCCAGCTAAAGCAGCTTTCTAAAAGCATTATAAATGTGTGTTCTGGTCAGGGGAACGTGTTCAACAAACTGACTCCAGGTCTCATGGTGACTCCGTTACCAGAGTACCCTTGTGCTTCCTGCTAGCAATGGTGCCTCTGTGCAGAGGCTGAGATTTGCTTACGCCAAGCACCGGGGCAGGCGGGGGCACAGGGGGGAAGGAAATGCAGCCCCAGAGAACCCAGCAAGCTGGGAGCAGGAGCAGAGGGCCTGCTGTGGGTGCCTGATTTGAATCTAACCCTGAGGCAGCTTTCACAGAACCACAGGATGGTGAGGCTGGCAGGGCCCTCTGGAGGCCCCTGCTCCAGCCCTTGCTCCAGCAAGGACACCCACAGCAGGGTGCCCAGCACCATGTCCAGGCGGCTTCTGAAGACCTCTGAGGAGGAGACCCCACAGCCTCTGTGGGCAGTCTGTGCCAGGGCTCCTCACAACTGAAAAAGGGCCTGGCTCCATCTTCTTCGCACCCTCCCTTCAGGTATTTATATATAGGCATTGATGAGATCCCTCTGAGCCTCCTCATCTCCAGGCCCAGCTCTCTCAGCCTTTCCTGACAGGAGAGACGCTCCAGTCCCTTGACCATTTTGGTGGCCCTTTGTTGGACTCTCTCCAGTATGTCCATGTTTCTTTTGTTCTGGGGAGCCTGGAACAGGGCCCTGCACTCAAGATGCAGCCACAACAGTGCTGAGCAGAGGGGAACGATGGCCTCCCTCGACCTGCTGGCAGTGCTCAGCCTAATGCAGCCCATGACACGTTCTCTGCAGCAAGGGCACTTTGCAGGCTCACGTTCAGCTTGGTGCCCACCACAACACCCAGGTCCTTCTCTGCCAGGCTTTCCTTCAGGCATCCAAATCTGATTCATGTTATGTGACTGGGTTGCAGAAGCAAGCGACCATACCAACGCAGCTTGAACACACTGTGGCTTTCTATCTCGATATGTATCCCTTGAGTGTGTACATAATTTCATGCTACAAAACCCCCAGCCAGCCACCAACAGCCAGCCCATAACAGAAGGGCGCAGTCTGTGCCCACAGCCCGGCTGTCCCCGCTCCCACTTTGATTCCCTCCTCGCCTCCAGGCCATCAGGGATACTGGGTACTGCCCGGGGTCTGCTCACCACCGCGTTTTAGATTCGTTATCTCGGCATGAAGCAGCAGAGGAAATATTTCTGGGAGTGCACCAAGCAGCAAGGGGGGCGTGAGTGGGATTTGCCTCTGCTGTTTCTGACGTGGGAAAATTAAAGGGGATTTCTCCAACATTGCACTGGGCATAGAAAACCTTAACCAGTTAGAGCTGATTTTACTTCAATAGGATGAATTGTAAATCATTTCAAACTTTCCTGGTTATGCCTTTTACTATGTTTTTAGTGAGAACAGGTGAACTTTTGCAGTGCTGTTGCCTAAACTGAAAAAATCTGTTTGCACAACTCCAAGAAACCTAGGAAAACAAGCTTAAGAAAAAACAGTAAATATTTGTAATTAATGTAAACCACTCCACTCACTGGTAAGGCTCAGGCCCATGGTTCACGCTTGCTCCGTGGGACACCCAAAGCTGAGGCCAGCAATGAGGACATTTCTGGGGGGGAGGCTGGAGGGCAGGGTGTGCACGGGGTGGCTGCTGAGGGCACCAGGAACCAGGCACAATGGTTTTCAGTGCTGCACAGCTATCAGCAGCATGTTGTTTGGACATGGGTAGCACTGACGCACCTTTACAACCCTGCGGTGAAACTGCTGTCCCTGCATGCCCTGAGCCAGAGCAGTATTTCTAGTCTGGATTGCTAAGCAGTGAACATCCTCTCTGCCTCCCCCACATGACAATTTATGCAATTATGTCCTATTAGAACACTCCAAACAGACAAATTATTATGAGCACACGCAGTGCCCTGGATGACCCAAGTGAAATCATCACAGCAGGCTTTTATTTTGTTTCTCAGGGATGTTTAATACTCCTAACACTGGACAGCAAATGGCAGCCGCAGCAATTTTCACCCTGCTGCTGAAATACAGTATTGCTAATGCATGTTGTGCGACACACACCTTCCCGGGCTGATTCTGAACTTGGAGTGAACCTGGTTCAACTGCACCTTCGTGCTTTGTGTTATAAAAAAAAATGCTAGGCAGCAATGCCACATGACCTGGCGTTTTAAGGAGATGGCCATCAATGAAAAAGTCTAATGAAGAAAACAGCTTCCTCCAAATCTCTCCATTATGCACTGATTCTTTTTTATGTTCTCAAACTATGTTTCTTTTCCCTGTTGCTAATGAGCACTTGAGAATTTGATTTAGCTCCCTGGAATGACTGCCACTCACCACTAGAATGTTAATCTGCCTAAACCCATTCAGCTCCACTTACTTGGAAGTCAATCACCTGGAGCCTGCATTTCAAAGAGGTGCTGGCTAACGCAGTCACCACAGCGGAGATGTTCTGGGGCAACTCCTACAGTTGGGAGTAATCTCGGAGAGTCGAGGCTACTAGACAGCAAATAGATCTGTGTTGATTCCCCACGATAAGCAGAACTGGAGTCATCGCTGTTGGAGACCGGGAGCACAGGGAGACAGGAGACAAACACAGCACTGCTGGTCACAGAAGGGATGCTGCACTCGCACGTTGCATTACCTCCTCTTGGGGACAATCTCTAGCTCATGGTGAAAATACACACAGGGAGGATGTAGGCAAACAAGCACAGTGGAGATATGCTAGGATACAGCCAGAGCTGAAGCTTTAGGGCGTCAAAGGAGGAATCTGGCTTTCCAGAGGTATTTAGAGATCTGATATATTTTGTTTTGTACTGGCCATTTTTTAACCCCTGTTTAGAGGTGGAGAAAATGCTATCTTACATAAAATGTGTCATATAAACCAAGGGAAGAGATTTCCTGATAAAGAGACAAAAAGCAATTACAACAATAGGAATTGGTTGCTTTACTGTTGCTGTAGAGGAGGAAACTGGGCCAGCGTGAAGAAGCACACTTGGGGAAAGAGGCAAATATTCAGAGTGGCTAGTTGCTCTTTGGACAAAACTTTTAGTACTTTCTAAATAAGGAATGTATGCTTAAGAATATATCTCTAGAAACTTTGTAAATGAAGATGTGCCAGGAAGGTAACAGCCTGTGTTCTGTCAGCATTTAAAATCCTTCACCAAGACAGGCAGAAAGAGAGCCGTACTTTATTCAGGTGCTCAGTTGGCCTGTTGTCATATTTCAAAAATGGGAGAACGTATACAATTATAAGTTGAAAACATTATTGATTTATAAGCGAAATGGAAGATTATGTACATAAAGCTTAGAAAGAGCATCTATACTGTGACTTAATGTTATAATTTCTTATAAAAGAACTTTGAAAAGAAACATGAATGGCCTTATATACTCATTATAGAGTGTGATCAGAAGTATAATTTAGCTGGAGCCTATAACGCTGAAGTATGCAGGCACTGTAATTACCTGGTATCAATGTTTGGAAGTAAACTTTCTTAAAATTACTTATGAGTTAGCAAAAGAAGTTTGAATTAGGATTGAATGCAGCAATGGCAGCATGGTTTCAAATCCTACTCTAAAAGTTGTTCACTCCAAGAGAAAAAAATATGTAAATTTACTTCTAATTTTCCATCGACTTCAGGAAGAAAAACTGTGAGACCAGTGTTTTATGCTTTGTGTGAATTTCAACAGAAAATGGTGGATTCAAGACTGTGGAGTTATCAGCGACACCACCGCTGCCAGGTCTGGGGGTAAGGCCCGGTGAACGGTAGCACCAGCAGCCTGCTACCACCAGGCCCAGCAGCCAGCGAACGGCCATTTTGTCTCCTTGGCTGCCAGGACGACTGCAAGAACAAGATGTCTCCAGGAGTGAGGCTTTGCTGGAAAAGAGAAAAAATATGAAGTGCAGCCACTACCTTGAGCTAATGTGGATTTAATGCTGGCTTTATTTTGCAGAAGGCAGAAAAATACACCCTTCGCTGTGTTGAGGCCATATTTACATTGCAACAAAAAAGCAGTTCTCTCCTGTGAAGAAATGAATGCCTTCCCCATTCATTTATATCAGTTCTTGGTGAAGGGATGCAGAGATCACAAATACTTGCATAAATACACAAGTTTTCTAAACTCCGAACTACAGAAGTTATTTTTTAGTTTAATTTACCTTCAGCCCACAGGTCCCTCCCCAGCAGTTCCTCCTGCAGCCACCCTGCCAAGCAATGGTCCCACCACAAGTGCGGCCCTGCCATCAGAAAAAAGAGTAGGAAGTCCAACTGCATTTGGGTTATCCAAAACATGGCCATATTACAGCCTGCTTCAGCCAAACTATTTACTTAAATAAGAAAATGAGGCCTATGTGATACATTTTACCTGCAGATGCTTGGAACACAGGCTGATTTTGAAGGAAGGTATACTGTGAGGGCTACTAGGTATTCTGAATCATTTGCATCACTTTTTTTCCCCTCATATTCTCAGGATTTTCTGATGTTCCTGCTTTATCTTTTAAGTAAGTACAGGCACAGATGGTGCTTAAAGCTCTTGACAGCTTAGCTATGTTGTAAGAAGTGCAAAATTAATGACTTACCCTGTGCAAGAAGAAGCCAGTTGGTTGGCAATGATACCAGCAAAAGAATTCTTTGCTGTCTATTAGACCATATACTATCTATAGACAGTTTTCCTCAGCTTATAAACTATGCCAGTAATGAAATATCCCAACTATTTCAAACTACATCAATAAGAGGATCTGCGACTCAACAAACGACTCTTTCCTCCTAATGCATGCAAGACTTTAGAGAGGAGATCACCTGCCAAACATCACTCTGCAAGGATATTTGAGGTATCTAATTTTGAGGATCTTTAAAAAGTATGTCAGTCACAGACTTGATCTTTTAATATTATGCACCAGCCCCATTCCCTGAAAAGCAGTCATTTGTTGTTAATGATGGTTGTCAATGACTAGGGTTAAGCTGTAAGCTGATCTGGAATTTTTTTAATAAAGTGTCTATTATTTGTGGAAAACTGCTGAGTAAGGCAGTTCATTTATATAATGCCACCCTATATTTAAAAACATCACAATAATGAAGAGCTAGCCATGCATTTAACTGTGAGGTCTTGCAAAGGGCATTCACCAGTCAAACTCCAGCAAGCAGTACAGGTACAAGCTGTATTCCACTGAACCTGCGGGGCTGGTACAAGAACTGAAACCCCAGTGCAGTCAAACGTGACCGCTTGCAATTTGCACAATTATTCTCCAACTCCAAGCAGTTTCTGATATCTTGAAGAACAGAAAGATCCAGCAGCGCTGTCTGAACATTAAGTGTCTCAAAGTCTTCATATTGGGAAATTGTCTTCCTGAGTCTCAGCTGACTTACACGTCCGGATGCAAACTCCTTCCAGCTGAACCTGATGTCTCCAACACAAACTACTCAGCTCTGGGCCTGTAGTCTTCTGCTTATACAAACCTCGTGTTTGGAAGCTGACCTCACTTGTATTACCTAAAGAGAAAGGCATTCTGGAAAAACAAAACAAAAAACAAACCAAAACCAAAAACAAACAAAAACCCCAACTGCTGCTGTAGTTTTCTTCCATGCATTCTAGCCTGGTGGTTTGAAGCTATGGGCCAAATACCAGCTATTACCTTAGTGAGGAAAAAAACAGAAAACCACAGGCTTTCTGAAAAGTCTCATATTCTTCCTTGGGTTGCTCACCAAACTGTTACTAGCAGACACGAATGATATTTGTTTTGGGATGTAAAACTTCTGAAGGAAATAAATACAAACAGAAACTGGTAAAATCAAGAGAGAAGGGAAAAGGCTTAGGAGGAAATATAAAACCCTGGAAATCCCCTTATTCTAAATGTCCCCTTGCTGGTGACACATGCAGGGAGAGCACAGAGGTGTCCAGGCTCAAGCCCACCCTAGAGAAGAAGGAATGGCAGGTACAGCCGAGCTGGAGCAAGCTGAGCTACTGGCCCTCCAGCCTGATGGGAGAGCTGTGGGACATGTGAGGATGAGTTGTGGATGCAGGCCCACAGCCACCAAGGTCCCCTGTGCAACCTCCTCCTCCTGGTGGCACGTGTGACCAGCTTGGCCAGGGCCAGGAGGAGGCTAGCTGGGGGCTCCTGCAATGCTACAGCTGCCAGACACTAAGATAAGGAGATTTTTTTGGTTTTTTTTAAGGGTCTAAATATCCCCTCAAACCCTTTAGCAGGCCATGGAAAGGCCTTTCTGCCCTGCTGCTATCCCAGGTGATCTCCCATGATCTCCGAGGTGTAATTGTATGGAAGAGTAGGGCAATCCTCTTGCTTTCCTTCTCTGAGCTGGAAAAAGCTGTCTGGAAGAGAGAGATACAAAGTTAAAAGCTCTCTTTTCCTTTTCCCTACCCTATCTGATTTTCAAAGTGAATATTAGTACTGTTTTATTACTTCGATGGCATGGCAGAGCTGCTCAGAAGCAGCAGCTGCCTTTGTGAGTTCTCAGCAGAACATGAGCTCTGACAATGTAATGAAGAGGCCAGAGGACACCCTTCAAATTTAGACCCTTTCTATTCAATACAAAACTGTTAAAAATTACTTGCATGGCTTTTTTATGGCCTGTTAAGTTAGACTTACTCGTGCTCTGCAGAAAAAAAAACCATAGCTTACAAACTTCATGTTACAGGGAAGTAACCTTCTCTTCCTCATAATGAGCCATATCCCATATCCCATAATAGTGATATAACTCACTTAGGTGACAGGGTAATCGAAACCAAGAGTGGTGTGTAACACTTAGTATTTTCTTTACATGAAGCTTTAAAATGATCATTCTTTGCTTTTTCTGCAGGCATTCAGTATACCCATAGCCAACTAGCCAATCTGATAAAGCGCGTGACTGACAGAAATATGGTTCTCATGAAGGACGAGAGACAAACAAAACAGGTGAATGAAAGCTCGTCAGGGCCCTCTTTGGCCTGATAGCTCTGTTTATAGATAGACAGGCTTTTGTTTAGGTTCTTGGCATTTTGCAACGGAGTGAAAGGGATCTAATATATAGGAAATCTAGAAGGTGGGGTTTTCTTTCTCTCTTTCTTTCTTTTTTATTTTTTTTAAACATTTTTAAAGCATTCCAAAGCATTGACCTGGGTATAGATCACCTCACCTACACCAAACAATGAAAACACAACCACACAAAAAAATCCCCCATTGTAAAAAAAAACATTACTTTTCAGTGTTGCAACCACATAATTGTATTAAACAATAGTGTCAAATTCCCCAGCTAAAGAAAGCATTTGTAAAGTATTTGAGGAAGCCTCAGTGAAAGAAAAACTTAAGACATACAAGACCTAGTCTATTAAGTTACTTCTCAGCGCTATAAAAAATATGCTGTTACTCTTTTCGTTTCTTCTTTTCGTTTCTTTCTTTTCTTTTTTTCTTTTCTTTTCTTTTCTTTTCTTTTCTTTTCTTTTCTTTTCTTTTTTCTTTTCTTTTCTTTTCTTTTCTTTTCTTTTCTTTTCTTTTCTTTTCTTTTCTTTTCTTTTCTTTTCTTTTCTTTTCTTTTCTTTTCTTTTCTTTTCTTTTCTTTTCTTTTCTTTTCTTTTCTTTTCTTTTCTTTTCTTTTCTTTTCTTTTCTTTTCTTTTCTTTTCTTTTCTTTTCTTTTCTTTTCTTTTCTTTTCTTTTCTTTTCTTTTCTTTTCTTTTTTTCTTTTCTTTTCTCTTTTCTTTTCTTTTCTTTTCTTTTCTTTTCTTTTCTTTTCTTTTCTTTTCTTTTCTTTTCTTTTCTTTTCTTTTCTTTTCTTTTCTTTTCTTTTCTTTTCTTTTCTTTTCTTTTTTTTCTTTTCTTTTCTTTTCTTTTCTTTTCTTTTCTTTTCTTTTCTTTTCTTTTCTTTTCTTTTCTTTTCTTTTCTTTTCTTTTCTTTTCTTTTCTTTTCTTTTCTTTTCTTTTCTTTTCTTTTCTTTTCTTTTCTTTTCTTTTCTTTTCTTTTCTTTTCTCTTTTCTTTTCTTTTCTCTTTTCTTTTCTTTTCTTTTCTTTTCTTTTCTTTTCTTTTCTTTTCTTTTCTTTTCTTTTCTTTTCTTTTCTTTTCTTTTCTTTTCTTTTCTTTTCTTTTCTTTTCTTTTCTTTTCTTTTCTTTTCTTTTCTTTTCTTTTCTTTTCTTTTCTTTTCTTTTCTTTTCTTTTCTTTTCTTTTCTTTTCTTTTCTTTTCTTTTCTTTTCTTTTCTCTCTCTCTCCTTTTTTTTTTTTTTTTTTTTTTTTTTAAGCTATGGTTTTGCAGACTGTAACCATGCTCCTCAGACCCCTCAGCTGGCTTTAGGCTATGTGCTCGTTTTCACTGAACAATAGGGGAAACTTCTAACCAGCAGCATTACTTGGCTTCTTTTCTTTTGTGCTGATTGTTGAAAGATAGATGGTGAATGCAGACAAGCAAACTATTCAAAGACAGCTCTAGGACAGATTCCTCCAATCCAGTGGAGTAGCAAAGGTCTTATAGCACCTCCTGCACCATCCTACACAAATTTGGGAAGATAAATATAGCTAGGGTTTAGTCCGATGGAAGAAGAGTGTGTGCTGGATCTAACAACGTCAGGCAAAATGTGGGCCCAGACAATGCAGGTGAGATCATGTTCAGAAAACTGCATGTGTAAATGTGTCCAATATACACAGGCAGGTGAGAGGTTTCCTGCCCCAAGGTATCACTCCTGGTCACACGCAGTCAATGGAAGAGTGCTTTCACAGGTCCTTGAGCGAGTCAGGCAAGCTAATATTTCTCATTTCTTATTTACACATGGGCATAATGCCACTTTAATTAGTAGTATAACAGTCTTTACTTGCTTATGGGGTTGTTATGTCATCTAATGAGGAAATTTTTGCTATAATATAATGCTGACTGAATATTCCTGAATTTTGACTTTTATGTCATCTAATGAGGAAATTTTTGCTATAATATAATGCTGACTGAATATTCCTGAATTTTGACTTAAAGTGACCTAATTATTTTCAAGAACCCACCAGATTTGATGAGCTGAAAAGTACCAAGCACTGCAGTATTTCAGGGAATTTTGTGAAGCTCATTGTGGGGATGAGATGGAGGAAGCTGCTTGCACCAGCATGAGTCCAGGAGAAATGTCCTCGGAACCATGGCCAAGACAGGACCAATGACAAGATCTTTCTTCCATCTCTTTTTTGGGCTACGATAACCAGAAGGTAAGCACTGACACCCCTTCGCTTCCCTCTCTGCCTGACCGCTTGCCTACCTGCTGGCTGAATCCAGAAGGAATACATTTAAATGCAATGAGAAATTAAAATCTCTAAAATAACAGGTATCATCAAGCACAACTTTTTATAGCTGATGCCACATTTCTGCAAAAAGAAAATCTAAAATGAATACTAGGTCTAATTCAAAATTTCTATTCCATTAGAACTGTGCTGGGTTGATTCAGAATGAAAAATACAAAATTTAAATGTAAAATTCAAAACGTGAAATTTAACTTTCACTGTTTAGGTAATTCTGCCTTGCAACTGAATTTCAAAACTTTACCAGAAACACAGTTCTTACCAGGCATACACTACACTGGTGAAATAATACTAATCCTCATTTTATTATCTTTCTTTGTCAAACAATGGATTTTTTTTTGTCTGATACTAGACTATTTAAATAAATTCATATTTTTAGAGAAATCTGTCATAACCATGTAATGCAGTCTTCTACTTCACCAGCAGCAGATCACAGATGATTTAAACGTATAGGAAACCAGGCCTGCAGATTTCTGAGTGCAACGTCAGGTGCCTACATTTGGTCCCTGGCTTGTGTAAGCTTACTGAACAGGTCTGCCTTGGTTCTCCAAATGAGAAGCCCCTCCTACTTCCCAAAGACACATATGAACGATGCACTGGATGAGAACTTTTTTCAGCCCATCTCTTCAACCTCCTAGTGAAATCGAGCAGTTACTAGCCATACTTGGCACTATTTGCAACTCCTTTATGTACCGCAGATCCTCTGGAAATCAGCACAGGATTAGCTCCAGTCCAAGGCTTCAAAGCAGGGCTGTAGTGACATGCAGGTAAAGGATGCAAAGACAAATGGCTATGGGTAAACATGGGAATACAGTTTAGTTTTATAATATTCCACTGCATACACAGAAACAGGCAGAGAGATTTACTAACTAACTGGGATCAACCAACATAGAAGTTCCTGGGCCTATCTTAGTGATAATTTTAAATTCAACACACACAGGGGCAGAAAAAGGTCGCAAGGTATGACTTTCATTTATTTGTCATGGAATAAAGGTCCGGGGAACAGGACAGCAAGAACTAGATGGCATAAACATTACGAGCAGTGAAGAGCTGTCTTCACTGAAGCTGGCCCAAGGAAGCACAAACATCATGTCTTTCAACTCACAAAGCCTCTGTTGGCCTATGAGACTTCCAGCTCTCAAATTGTTGAGCTTGCTCCTAGCAGCTCGATTGCATATGGTCCCGATATGAGGTGTATGGATCATTCCTTTTTATTTTTATTCTTTTTTTTTTTCTTGCAACTTTCTTTCCCCTGATTGTCTCTGGCTACTACCACTGGTTTTCTGAGCCCTCTTCTCTTCAGCAGAGGGGGTTATAGCTGGTTTACAGTTTCACAACTTCTGAGCAGCTTCTAACCACCTCCTCTTGATCTGGAGAGGAGGCTGGCTCTCCCTTCCTCAGGAATTCTCCATCTGTAATGCCACCATCACTGGGGACCTCCAAAGTTAAAAGCTCAAGCTACTCCAATTTGGGCTACGGCAGCAGTGCTTACAGGATCAGCTGCACGTTTCTGGACACAGAGGAATGCACGCATAGCTTCTTTTGGAAGCACAGTGGGTTATGCTGTATTGATTCACACCTGATTACTAATGACTGCTTTGGGAAACCGCTCTGAAGCCTGCCTTTCCTGCCACATCCAGATCGCACTACCCTGTGTTGCAAGCTACCCCAAAGAACCCCGCATGGCAGCATTGTGCCTCTTACACAGCCGAGATGGCTGGAGCAGGAGAAGTGAGGAGCTGCTGGCACCCAGCCCTGCTGCCAGAGGAGAAAGGGGAGCTGGAGGATTTTCTGAAGGGCACCGAGTTGCACGGCCACACGCAGCGCATGTTACCTGCAAACAAAAGCAATTCGTGGCAGAGGCACCACCGGCCTCTGGGGCATGGGAATGAAAACAGAGAACAGGGACAACAGCAGGAAGCTCCACGCAGCATGGAAGGGGGAAAAAAACCTGCCATACATCAAGCAAATCTATGGCTTTGCTCTGTGGGAATGTGAAACAAAGGGAAATGCTTTGATGCTCCGCTTTATGTATCACTGAAAGCATCCTGGGAGTCACTGTAATTGTTCTCCCCAAGTTCCAACCACACAATTAGTGCTCTGCCTTCCCTTAATGTCAGCAAGGTGTGGCTTGCTAGTTTTGCAGCACAAAAATGAGGAGGCATGTTGATACAAACGGTGCACAAAAAGTGCATCTGAAAGTTCAGTAGAGATTATTGTTATTAGGCACATTTTAAAGTTGCATTTAATAACAAGCGGCATTTCAATGACTCCTACTAAACTAGCAAAGCCTTTTACCCTCATGGATGTGTGCACGTGTGCGTGCATGTGTGTCTGCAATGATTTAAGGAATGGATAAGTGATTTTAATAGTTTTCAAGGACATGGCTGTATTTTTGACAAAGACAGCATTGTGCTTCTCGTTACGTCAGAGCAAAAGTGCAAGTGCAAAAGGTTATGAGGCCAGATCATGAAACTAACTTTCTTGGTTAGCTACTTGAGTAGCCACCTAAATACAATTAAGAAAAAAAATAGGATGCAGGAATTTTAATTGTGGTCCTTACTTAGAAGACATTAATGTTCAACTCAGCTTGAGAAGTCTGAAGAATGATAACCTTGCTCTTAAGAATAACTTGGAAAATCAGGTCAGGTACAGTCCAGATTGGCTATGATTCCCCCAAGAGTAATGTTACAAACGAAAATAATCCCAAACCCGAATTTATTATTAATTACCTATCAATGAGTTAAAGGGCACACAGTAAAGATAATGAAAAACTGCAATAAATACACAGTAGTAATTTATCATTTTCAGGGAAGAAAAAGGATTAGGGACTCTCTACCATTGCGCAGAGCATTGTCTTTCTTATTCTAGCAAAAAATGATGGAATAAGACTCCATTATAGATGGAGGTACCCTTTTACTACTTGAATATGTATCAAAACAGAATAGTTTTGCTATTCTTTCACTCAGTATTAAATCCAAGCATTCCTGTTTTATCTAGACAGTTTGTTGTGAGCTTGAGGAACATAATGATATGTGTGTATATATAATATATATAAATATATATAGCAATATTTCTTCAGAAATTTGACATGGTTGACTTTGTAAATTCTCCCACTCCTACTGTACCTTAAAAAGATTCAGATATTATTTCCTTAACAATATTACCCATCAACGATGGCGAACATATATTTTATGGCTTTTATTTTGTGAAATTGAGCAAGATAGAAGCCAAATTCATAGATCATCAGACATTCGATGATACATTTCTTATCTTTTAAATCAGACACCATATTACACTCACTTTTTTCTACATTTATTTTTATTAGCCATGGAAAAAAATACTTCCTGTTTACATCCACATCTACAATACAATTAGAACATCAGTGATGAAAATACTTGTCCAAACCCTAGACATTTTTAGCCAGCAAATTTGTAATCCTTATTCTTAATTCGAATCTTGCAGTATAAATAATTATATTACAAAGATGGACAATTACTGACTGCAGACCTTTCAAAGCTACCTATACTGAAGCCAAGTCCATGGAGCAGGATTGCTGTTCTTACTAGATGCTAAAGCATGCTCTGTAGTGATCTCAGTGGAAGCCTAGAGCTATACTCAGATGAAGACACAACTTATCCCAGCTTTCAAGCTGGAGATAAGGTGGTAGTTGAAAAAATACAAGTGATGAAAGGGGAAGGAAAATCAATTTCTTTGTAGTCTGAACAGGGTGGCAGATAAGTTTTGTTTCAGGAGTGAGTAAACAAAGGAAGGGCTCTCAGAAAAAGAGTGTGAGGAAGATAATGGCTCACATTCACCTCTGGGTTTCAACTGGACTTTGAAGTAGGACCAAGTCCCTGCATTTCCTGATGGCACATTAACTCAGGCACAGAACCTGGAAAAAGCCAAGTTGCCCTGACTTAAAAAAACTGCAGATATAAGGTGATCTCTAGAAGCAGTGCAACTCCTCCCCAGTGGTATCAAATGTAGATCCACTACTTTAGATCCACATATTTGTTTCACATTTTCAAATACCTGCATTTCAACACCTGACCTGTTTGTGTGCGCGCAGTTATCAGGGTGCAACTGCACCGTATTTATGCCTCAAGCTTCACCTTTCTGTTTACAACCTAAGACTCTTGCTTGAAGGTGATCAGAAATGTTCCCCCCAAAAGATGCCATAACCACTGCAATTTCCTACTGAAATACAAACATCCCAAACAGTTTCATGGTGTTTTACATATATCAGAAACATGGGCAGACAGACATTGGGGAGTTCCTAGAAACCCTTCAGCATGACATTTCTGAGCCATGGTCTCCCTACATCAGCTCCTGCTGCAAAAGCTTGGTGATTCTGCCTGGTGAGGCTGAGGCAGCCACGACCCAGCCTCCATTTTCTTCCTTTTCAGTTCCAGACTTGCACAGCTCTGCAAAGATTACTTGTGGACTGGCTCTGCTTGTGGTTATCCCGTGTGACTGTCTCCCATTTCCACTTGATCGAGTAGCTCTAAACGAATAAACATGTTCACAGCGACACATGTTAAAAGTCCATCCTTTTGATTAAAGGAAGCAGAAGGTCTAATGTTATCACCTAGTATGGCATGGAAAGCTTCCAGGATAAGCTTCTGGCCTTTCCTCACCTATTCTTTGCATGGAGATTTCTCTGCCCCAATCTGACTGGAACAATTCCTGACTGTGTGTGGCAAGACCCACATAAATTTATCACCAGTTGAGTGGTTGCTAATGCATCTTTTGACCATATGATGAAGTAGGCAGATAAGAAGACAAATTTCACCTCAGTAGCATTCTTTTTTACCTGGATTTAGGAACATGCCAGGCTGATATAACCAGTAGGCAGGACAGTATAGCTGGAAATGAATATATTCTGCTGATTGTCAGTTTGAGTTTTATGTCCATGTCCCTGGAGCTTTGAAGAAGTATTGGGCAAACCACCTGAAAAAAAGTATATTTCAAAGGCAGCATTAACTGTAAAATTCCGGATCCATATCTTAACCCAAACTTTGCTAAAATACAGATTTGGGTATTTTCTATCTGGCCTTGGGGCTTCTTCTGATCTACGGTTTAGATACACGCCTAAGGAGGGAGGTCGTAGTATAACACCTGTCCCAGAATTAGAAGACCTACCAGAGCTGCACACCACATGGCCATAAAAGGCATTCAGGCAAAAAGTGTAAGTATCCAGTCACAGTGGGCCTCAAATCATTTATATTCATTCCTTGTGCATGAATGTCAAATGCTTTTAGGAGCTGGACAGTTATTTTACTGTTTTCTAGGGTGCCCAGCTTGCTGAATGAAAAATAAGCCTTGGTCTTACAAACACTTAATGAGAGAGGGAAAAAAGACCAGTGTGACACTGCACAGTTAGGGATAGAGTCATGAGGAACAAAGATAACAACCAAACCAGCCAGCACAACCTAGCCAGAGGGAAGTTATTGGATAAACCTGATAAGAATAAGACCCACATCCTGCAGACAGCTTTGTACTTACTAACTTAAAGCAAGTAAGTTGCCTATTTACTGCCATTGTTTCCTAGGTCTACTCGCATTCCTAACACCCCAGAAGTACAAAAGCGTTGGCAGGTACAGGTGTAGGACTGAAATCAAACCCACATAGACAACTTGTTGCAGGATCTGACCCCGACAGAGTACTACCATAAGATAAATGAACAATAAGAAACAAACTCCCATGAAGGAGATCAAGGGTAGAGGCCAAGATATAACAATAGAATTAATACATTTTAGTAATGAAATGGACCAATATACAGATAAGGTAGGGGAAAACTGTATGCTGATGTCTTCTAGATTATTGATAGTAAATATCTATTGTTATACATAGGCAATGATTTTAAGCTGCCATTTTAAATACCTTTGCTTACGGCACGCTATTCTCTTTGCTTCAAAATACTCCAATAAATATGTAAAAAATAAACAAAATTAAACTTTCCTTTCAACCATATTCATAACATCAAGTCTCTTGTACCTGGATTGCGCAGATGTCATGTGCAGAGTTGCTGATGATTGAAAGCGAAAACAAATAAAAAAAATAGTACCCGTAAGTACTGGAAAATACTAAGTTCGCAATGTATCTTGTTCTCCTCAGCAAAACTGAGACTAAATCAGCAGGCAGTAAATGAATGTCTCATAAATGTCCTACATTTGAACTATTGTATAGTACCTTAGAAAAAGGGGAACTCGCCTTACTAATGACTGCAGGTGTTTTTCTTGAGGATTAAGTCTGGGAGAAATTGGCTGCGTTGTTCCTACAACTCCCCTTGCTGGACGAGCTGTAGAGATGCAGGGTCAAAAAAAAAAAAAAGGTAAAAGAGTCAGTTGCTTCTTCCCTGTGCTGTAAGCAACTGCCAAGACAAGTCATTTTCCCCAGCTGAAGGAAGCCTTTCATCATTTAATAAAGGGAAATGCCTGAAAATATATGCAGCCATAATGCAGAGTTAAAATAGCGTGGTTATATGCCTCAGTCCTTCTGGCAGAAATATGTTGCCTTCTGGCTGCATGCTTGCTAAATACTAGGAGATGATACTATGGCAAGAAAAAATACTAAAATGAATTGATAATTACATTGATACATTCATCAGTACCAGCCCAAACATTTAGTTTCACAGCACTCAGATAAGTTGAAAAAAAAAAAACAGCTCAAAAGTCATCATTGATAAAACAGCTATACACATCGCAATAATTTTCCAATGATCAGTGGGACCCTGGATGTTGAATTGTTTACCCATTGAGGTCTTTGAATCTAGTTAACTTTAAGTTCATGATCCACATCCAGGAAGAAACAATGTCTGAGAAGTTTTGACTCTCAGCAAGCATTGTGATTTCTGCTCTATTTCAGAAATAGCAGACCCGTAGGTGTCTTTTACATTTAAAGTGTGCTTAATGAAAAGATGGTGAAAAGTGCTGAGCTGCCAGTCCTGAAGACTGACATATAGTATTTACCTAGAGGAAAAAAAGCTTCCAAAAATGAGCTTTAGTTTTGCCATAATACATTACAAAAATTTCAATAAATTAGTTTTTACTTTGGGAAACTGCATATGAAGCTACTGATATAGGAATTCTAAAATGCTGCCATAAGTTCAGGTATCTTTTTCTTTCTTAGTATGTTTGCCTGAGGTGTTCAAATACATAGAGACCCTCAGCATGCCTTCTAGTTTGAAGTCCTCACATAAGCACTCTTTCTGTGATAGAGTTTGCAACGCTTCTTCCTCCAGTGTAGTAAGGCCACGGGAAATTATCTTCTCTTCCAGCATGCTGCCTAGATGATGAGTTTCTCTGCAGCTAGGGTATCTTTTGGCCTCTATTTGCCTTCTTCTTCACATGTCTACAAAATGTAATTTAAAAATCTAATTAAATGGCTTCTCTGCTGCTGTAAAACTGGGCATATTCATGCAACCAGAGACACAGAAGAAAGGCTACATAATGGTAACCACAATATTTTTTTACTGGTTTTGTTGTATTTATTAACTACTCAGCACTTTAATGTTTTGATGTATTTCTGAGATTTAAATAGAAAATGCATCTGTAAAGCTGTAAGGGGAAATGCATTTTTCAAACTTAATGTTAAAATGTTTCACACCCAGGAAGTTGAGGAAGACTCAAACAAAATGATAAGTCTTTCACTCTACTATAAATGAGACCGAACTCTATGCATACTTCTGTTAAAAGACCCTAGGGAAAGGGGCTATACCGAAAGACAAGGTAGAAATCAGACAGAAAATAGTCACAGAAAAAAAGTATCAGAGATTCACAATGCTATGGCTCCCAGCTGTATGTTGCCCTCTCTGAACGTGTTCTGCTGATTGAGGAGAATATGTGGCCATTTCCTGTGCATCCATGCAAAACCATGCAGCGTAGCTTGAACCACCTTCCACAACAGATAAAGGTAAGCCACCAGACTTCGCACAGACTTTGCTGTGACTGAGGAGTGTTCACTCGTGCCATCCCACAAAGGGTATCTGGTGGAGCAGCGGTAATACATCCTGGGTGAGAGGTGTGATACGGCATTAGCTCTAAATCATTTGTTAAACATAAATCTAAGCCTAGCTTTACTTCTGTGATGGACTCGTGGTGCGTCCCCAACACATATTGGTTATACAGAATCACAGAATCACAGAATTGAAGGGGTCGGAAGGGACCTCGAAAGATCATCGTGTCCAACCCCCCTGCCAAAGCACATTCCTTAGAGCAGGCTGCCCAGGTAGGCATCCAGACGGGCCTTGAATATCTCCAGAGAAGGAGACTCCACAACCTCCCTGGGCAGCCTGTTCCAGTGCTCCGTCACCCTCACCATGAAGAAGTTCTTTCACATGTTGGTGCGGAACTTCCTGTGCTGCATTTTGTGGCCATTGCCCCTTGTCCTGTCCCCACAAACCACTGAAAAGAGGTTGGCCAAATCCCTCTGCCTCCCACACCTCAGGTATTTATACACATTGATGAGACCCCCTCTCAGTCTTCTTTTCTCCAGGCTGAACAGACCCAGTTCTCTCAGCCTTTCTTCATAGGGAAGATGCTCCAGGCCCCGTATCATCTTTGTGGCCCTCCGCTGGACTCTTTCCAGGAGATCCCTGTCTTTTTTGTACCGGGGAGCCCAGAACTGGACACAGGTGAGGCCTGACCAGGGCAGAGTAGAGGGGGAGGATCGCCTCCCTTGACCTGCTGGCCACGCTCCTTGTAATGCACGCCAGGATGCCGTTGGCCCTCTTGGCCACGAGGGCACACTGCTGGCTCATGGTCAACCTGTCGTCCACCGGGACCCACAGGTCCTTCATAGGAGAGCGGGACAGATGGAGAAGCAAGGGCAAGAAAAAGGAGGCTGTAGACCACTTCCCATTTGTCTTGGGTACTAGAGAACAAATACTGAACTTTGTTTGGAAGTGAGCCTGCAACATGAGGCGGATGGCTGAGGAAGTCCCTCAAGCAACGATGGCTACCCAGCCCATCTCGGAATTTGTAATTCCAGTGCGGTCTGGCAGCATCGCGCTTAAAGTCGACACACACAGAACACCCTAGCAGCCTTCCCTAACGGGCATCCACCACAGCAACACCGCGGGGAGTCCCGCGGCGCCTGCCACACCGCCCACCCCAGGCTGTCTGGCAATGGGTAAGGAAATGGCCGCCCTGGCCGAGGCCGGGCCGCCCAGGCCGGTGTCCCGGCAGCCGCCGGCAGGTGGCACCGCAGGCACGGCCCGCGGCCTGCGGCCTGCGCCAGCTCCCGGGGCAGGCCACGGTGCCCGGCTTGCACCCGAGCTGATTACAGCGAGCACGAGGCACCTAGCTACTTCTTCAGTACCCGAGGAGGTTTCTGAACCGGCTGCTGGTCCATTTGATTACAATCACCTGGAATTTTCGCTTAGCAATTGAAGCAATACGAGCGGATCAGAAATCTAGGGAAAACAAAACCACCAACCAAACAAAACCCGCAACGAATTGGAATGTGGGGCTTGGAGATGCTCTGATTCGATTAATTTCTGTCAGAAAGATGCTTAAGGCTTTTTATCGTATTTAAAAATTACATTCCAAACCTGAAAAAGTTGCAGCTTTCATTGTGAGGCTGAACATGAACACTAACACCAGGAACCACGTCATTAATTCAGTTTCATACAAAGCTCTGGACTGCATGAGTTGCCCCCTAACTCTGTCGTTACCATGTGCTATGTCTCCAGTCATATTTTCTTAACAGCGAGATACAGCTTACCAAAATGCGTGCTTTTTTACTCTCAGAGATCACAGCTGTCATTCATTCCTTTGATCCAAAGATTTCAAAGAGTTGGGGAAATTTTCTTATTTGACTCCAGGGCTTGGATTTCAACAGGGAGAGATATAAAGACAGAACAAGAATTTGGATACGTAGCATTAATGCAATCCGATAACCGAGCTGTCTGATCAAACATTGCCAAATTGACCGTGTCGTCTATTGAATTTATATACATACTATGTGTAGTAAATTTAGTGCAATGTTACAGAATTTTGTTATAAAGTTTAATTAATTTTTTAAAAAAATTATTAATCTGGCAAAATTCATTTTTGGAATAATGTTCTTTCCTCTGGAATTTCTTTTTATGCTAAGGAATATCAGGTAGAATATTTCCGTTTACACATGCTTCAGTTCAGGTATCAGGATGTAACTGTGACTAGCTCTGCAAAGTAAGCTTGAAGAGTGTGAATACTGCCAGGGAGTACTAGAAACATCAAAAACTCAGCATCACACAGAATGTGATTTTAACTACCTTTACCTGTTCTCTTGGTTGTAATGAAATTACAATACAACCCATTTCTATAAATCTTTCAGACCAGGAGGCTAACTCCCTACTGCACAACTATCCTCTCCACACATGGTGGCAGCTTTCACATCAGTGGGGGGTTATTGCCACGTGTCAGAGCTTCAAACTGCTAAAGGAACATGAGAAAATTTGCCCTAAGTTCTGAATCTGTCACCTGACTGTTCATGCTGTGAACTTTAAAGACAAACTTGAGATAGTAAACCTGGAAGGTTTCTCAAGAGCAACGTGATGCCTGCTTAAAAGGTTCAGGTTAATCACTGGAATATCACTGAAATTAACCTCGTCGTAATTATTTCTCATTTTTAGTGGTAGACCTCAAGTTACAAGGCACTAATTAAGTGGCATGAAACTGCTGGGTGAATATCCTCAGGCAAAAGTAAAATGCTTTTCATTTGCTATAGCAACATTTATCAATTTTTGTAAATGTCAGTCATCTGAATGAATAAATTAAGAAATGGCTCGATTTCACGTAACAAGGACATGTTTAATTCAGGCCTTTAGCTAATACAGTTTTAGCTCAAACTGGGTGAGCTAATGCAGTATTTTGTCTGTCCAGGGCTTGCAATGATCAGTCATACACTGCTGGAACCAAGGGGAGGTGATCTGAATGGACAAGATAAGAATTTAATAAATTAGAAAAGAAGGATTACAAAATGGAGGTCTTGTTCTATAATTTAGGTATAAACTTATCTAAGATCTTGTTTCAGAAAAAAGAATAGTGCCTAGACTTGCATCCTTTTCTTTTCCTTTCATTGAGGTTCTATAGACAAGGGGAAATTCAGAGGCACATATAAAACTGCTGTTAAGAACAAAACCTTCAAATTAACAATAAATAAGTAAATATCAAACAGATTCATTTCATCATCAAAGTCGAAATTCAGAGCCCTGCAGTCCTATTATCATTAATACCATCACTGAGCTTTTTAACAACTGAAAGAATAGAACAGCAGCAGTTTTCTCTGTATTTTTACAAGTTCATGTTATGATATCCTTCACTAATGTAATGGAACAAGCTCCTCACAAAGAATTTGGTAGAGGCAAAGTTTTGGAAAAAGGAGAGGGATGGTAACTGTGCACTGTGCTCAGTCTTTTATTTTCTTACTCTTTATTTAGTATTTTCCTGGTAATTTCCTTGCAGTATTTTGAATAAAACCATTTTTTTCTCCCATCAAAAATCTGATTCTAATGGCCTTATGGGAACCCGTAATGTTCAGGACTGGTGACTCAGTTGTGAAATGCTCATGCACACAGTGTTCTTTTGCTTGAACCAGATCAGCATACAGACGCAGAATCAGTGAAATTTTACATGAAGCCAAAACAATGTAGTTGCTTTGATTTAGGACAGATAAGTGCACTGCTATTTCTGTTCAGGAAAGTTTTGCTCAGAGAGCTAATATGATCACAGTGGTATGCAATGGGATTCAGCAGCCCTAGCTAATAATGCTAATGAATTTAACTGCTCAGAAAATGCAGCCTTATCACCAACATCAACTGAGTAATACAAAAAAGCAAATATAACATGAAGTGCAAGGTTCCATACCCAGGCCAGTCCACAATAAGAACAGTAAGAGACCAACAGTGTAATTTTTTTTATGCTAAAATCACAGGCAAGAAAATTGTCTTCTTCATTCCATGTTGGCCAGCCCAATACTGAAAAGATGCCTGCACAGAATGAACTGAAACCTGAAAATCTGAAATCAGCAGCTTGTAAAACTGGTTTTCTGAGCTTATCTGTATGTCTCCGTACTTCAACAGTGTGGTCACTTGCATGTGTGTGCCACATATACTATTCCTCGCCTACAAGGCTACTGTTAGCTGCACGAAAGCAGTTGGAAGGTTGTGTTTTCTACGCCTGCCTTATTTTGCAGAGTACTTGAACGTTGCAGGATAGAGGCTAGGGAAGTGCCAGACTTTCTGTTAGGTCACTGCTGTTTGCTCCTGAAAGAAACTAGACTTACAGTGGGGAACATAAAGAGAGGAAAGGATAGGCCCTGTGAAGACAGGGTCTAAGCCTTAGCAGTATCTATCCTAGATATCCTAGACAACAAAAAGCCAAGTCGGAAAGTCATTGGGGTATGCAGGTTACGTGTTTCACAGACAATAGGTCTAAAAAGAGACACTAATCTGAGCTATGTCAGAAGGCAACCAGTGAAAAGTTTCATCTAATTTCAGGTTATATCCTGAACGACACTGAACTCCAGCAAAAGGCCAGAGCACAAACTGTGATCCCCAAACTCTGCGCTTCCTCTTACCAACTTTGATGAATACTCTTATGCTGCCTCTGCTTGTTGAGTGAATTAATTTCTTTTCATCCCTGGTTGGGAGAACTATTTCATTTTTGTTCACTCAGGAACATGAAAATGCAGCTGTGACTTGTCAGGACAAAGAATGTGCATTTTCATTATCTCTGTTTGCTAGGTATTGGTGAAAGTACTTATCAGAATGCAGTAGACATATTAAAAAACTTGTCGATTCATGTTATTAATGGAGTATTTTGTTGTTATTGCTCGAAAACTGTGACAAATAATTTAGAAGGGAAAAATCCCATGCAAAGGCACTTCAAGTGAGCTGCAAACGGTAAAAAGCAACAAACAGTAGCACAGTGTGTTTCTTATTCCAATGACTGCATAATAGATCAAGCAACCTCATTCCCAGCCAAAGATTTGATAACGCATATGCACTGCCACAATAGCTGCATTGAAATTGTATTGCTCAAGAAACAGTTTTCACAAATCTGTTTCATATAAAATATATTTGAGAGGTAACTGAATGATCTTGTGAATAGGGCTGAGTTAAGTTAATTCTGAGACTTAAAATGGCTGGCATTATTCCAAGGAGAGTTAGACTCTTGGCTTTCTCTAAAATACTGTTATCTGCAGAGCAGTGCCAGAGATTTTCTCTTCCTCACCAGAGAAAAATATGTACAGGCACCATGATGAGCACTCTTAATCAGGAAGATAGTCTATAACAAAGATGTCCTGTATCTTAAATGGCAAAGTCAGCATGTTGACATTCAGTTGAGACTTAGCTCTTCAAAAAATAATTTCCAGTAGGCAAAGAAAGCAGGAAAATCATGACAAAGACGCCCATTTTCTGCCTTAGTTGATAGTTGAGAGCCTGATCCTGTGAAGCCTACTGGATTGCAAGAGGATTTCTTACAATAATGTGCCAAACTAGCTGAGGATTTAAGCCCAGCAAATATGAATCTCCATGGTTTTAAGCTTCACAGATTTGTTTTATAACACTTCCTAATATATGACAAACTTTTAAAAGACACGTGAAAATAGCCTTGGCTGAAATATGTGAAAAGCATGTTGCTGGATGGTAATGAGTCACAGGGAAGATCACTGGAATGCAAGGGTCATCTGCTAAATCACCCCGACATCAGGCATGGGTGCCCTGGACAAACAGGACAGCTGTTTGATCTGGCAGACAGGTCCTCTTAGCATTCCAAGGAAAAGGCTGGAGCCTCAGTTGGAGATGGAAGGAATTTGAAAAATTATTTGGGACAAATGCCATAATGCAGTAAGGATCTCAAAGCTGACATAATTGGTGGACATTGACTGGGCAGAAGCATGAGGCAAGAGTCTTGATCCTGTATCACTGAACTCAGTAGGAGTGTTTAAATTTAGCTCAATGGGTGCAGGTTGTGAGAGGGAAGGCTGCCAGGACCCCACTAGCTGAAATCTGTTCTGACTTCTATTACTACCAGTGTGGGAGTACTAGAGAAGAACAAAGGGGTCCACTTCTGTACATCTGCTCTGTTTGTCCTAGACACTTGAGGATTGTCTCTGAACCTGAATTATAGGAGAAAGGAGCACAACAGACAAAGTGTTGTGCACCACATTAAACACATTCCACAAAAATTTTACTAACAAGGCAGGTTATAATTTTATTTGCAATTCTAGTAACACAAACAAATCTTTTGAGCTTCACTTCTTCATGCATTTATAGCTCCAGGGCCTTCCATTCTGTATAGATGTGCTTGCCATTGTACAAGATGAAAATTAAATGAGTTCTTTATGTCACTAAAACCCGAACATGTTGTCCCTGACAGGTGAAAGAATGTTCTCTCTTACACCTTGCCAAACCACACGACCGCTCCTTTTTGTGTCAGATTATCTGACTGTGCTTTACTTCTCTTTACTGGATCTCTTTGTGTTCCTGGCTGACATCTTTGCAATTTTATTAGCGTATACATAAATCAATATTGTCTCACACAAATGGTTTCTATGGAATGTATGCAATGCTTTTGTTTTTCATGATAAACTATGAACATTGGCAATTGATGTGACATAGATTATATCTGTATTTTTGAGCTGTAATGAGATTACAGGAAGAAATATTTGTACTGGTTATTGTTCTGTTCTTTACTTCAAGGAATATTATAATAAATGTAGCTACATTTATTTTAAGAACATGTCAAAGTTTTTTTTTTTTTTTTTTTTTTTTTTTGTATGGATAAGCCGAACTTCAGATTTGTTACACAAAATTATGTTGGGAATCGTCCACTTATGCCAACAGGAGTTCTTGCCTGTGATGGAAATGTTTATGAAAAGTATCTGTGAATAGAAAATCACCGTTGAATCCTAATGTTAGCAGCAATGACTGCCATATTAGCTAAAGGTCATAACTGTCAGGAACAAGGAACATAGCCTTGCATTTTTCTTAGTAAATAAACACTTACATAACTTATAGACCAATTAAATTAAAGAGGATTGTTTTATGAATACTCTGACTACAGCGTTTCTACCAAAAATCTTAATCATACCCTTTGAAGACTTGGAAAGCTAAGGTCACTAGTGCCAAAATACATTAATCACTACTGCAATTACGGCCATTTTACCATGTTTCTTTGTGACTAGAAGCTGTGTTATTCTTCTCTGCTCTTTTTTTTGATGGCCTCTGGATAGCAGCTTTGGCTCTATTTGCTTTCTTACTCCTGAAGCAGTTCACTTTCCTCATGTCCAAGCAGTCCTTTTCTAAGCCTCTACTCATCTTATGGGTAGACCCAGCAACTATTCTGGTGTCTCATGTTCCGATTTCTTTCTGAGATCTCAAATCAGCTTTCCTTTGTCCTTCATGCTTCAAATTTCTAAAATAAGGTTTTATTTATACTACTGTTTTGTAGCAGGATATTCATAAATCTTAAGCCTTTTCATTGTTCTTAACTGAGAACAAGCCAAGGTCCTCCAAGCTGTAACAGAAACGGTTGGAAGAGTGAACGGGAAAAATTATGACATTCTGGATCAAACAAAACTTTTTTATTAATATTATAACACATAATCCAAGATTCTTGTAATCATTATAAGAGAAAAAGTAAGTGAAAGCACAATGGCTGAGTAAAGAACATATCTGGGCAACCATTTAAGTGAGCAGTTGACCATTCTGAAGCTGTTAGCAATTTTTGGACTTTTTGGCCATTAACTTAAAAAAAAAAAATCCAGACAAACTGAATGTCAAAAATTGTTTTGACATTTTTAAAATGAACCTCTAACATATTTTGGCTGGATTTGCAAGTAGGCTGGAAAAGCAAGGGAGGAAGATTTGTTTTATCACCTTTCTTTCCTTAGTCCTATATTCTCAGCTTAGTGTGGAGGCCAGGAATTAGTTTGTGTATGGATGAATGGTATTTAAGGTTGAAGTTATTATACTGTATTCAGATTAACTTCTAACTCTAATGAAATACTGACTCTCTGCTCCAGTACTTAAATATTCCACCTCTGAGGTAGGAGAGCTGACCCTAATCAAGATACCAAAGTATATTTCAGAAATTTATAGTAAGTGTAATGCTTCAGCAAGAAGGAATGGCATAAAAGAAAAAAGGAATTTAAAGTAGTTCTCATATGTCTTTCCCCACTGTAGCTCCTTGAAGGCTTTAAATTTAAGACACAGTTCTTGTTAAATGGTTTGAAAGCAAAACAAAGACATCTTTGAGCCACCAAAACATTACAGTGACTCTCAGTTTTGAACCGTCATGTTTCTGAAAAATTCTGTAACAAAACTTGTTTTCAGATTGACTTAAACCACAGTTAACTCACATGGCATTTACCGAGACAAAAAAACCTTAGTTCTGTTAATAACTTTCTGTTGCTATATAAATAGATCTGTTTACAGATAAATTTTGCGACCTGTGTTGGATCAGATAAAAATGCTATACTTCCTCATAGGTTTAATCTGGTATTGCTGACAGAGCTACCAAAACAGAGCAACAACACAAAGGATCAAGTTCAATAACCACCAAGAACAATGTGATGCTAAATGCAGACGTGCCCATGTTACACATGGCACTCTGGTAGCTAATATTAACAGTCTTATTTACTTCAAGTAAATTATATACCGATCACTCACTATGAACGAGCTCACAACCTATTAAACGCAAGTTCCTGTGAGTGAAAAGAGTCACAAAAAAATCTCTTCTAGCAGGTGAAAGACTTGGATGATTGGAAAGTCACATGAACAGATCTCTTAGGTCTCGATACATTGTCTGCACCTGCCACTTCGTTTGAAAAATCAAATGTTTAGGGTTTCTTGATTTCTTTGGGAAATTCAACATTTCACAAATCAGCACTGACAAGAAGGCTGTGGGCAGTGACCAGTTTGGCAGATTTGGGTCTTTTTGCCTTTTTTTACCATATTTTGCCATACTTTACTATACTTGGACTGTAATTTCAAAGCAACAGGGATAAAAATGTCCCTGCATGGGAGAATGATTGGTGAAAAGATAGGAAGGGAAGATATAAAGGGAAGTCACCAGTGGAATTCTGCAGTAATTCATATTGGCATTTTCTTTTGTGTTCAGCAACTGTCTGGAAAGGGAGGGAAGCAATGAGATAAAATAGTTTGCTTATATATGAAGACATTCAGAGTAGTGAGGATGAGGGAAGGTGTTAGAAATGAAAGACCTTGTAAGACTGAGTGACCAGTCAATAAAATGGCAGATAAAATCAGTGCAGGTAAATGATGCACACAGGAAAAAGAGTCCTTGTTTCAAACACAGGCAGATTGACTCTGAGCTGGAATTTGCCACTCAGGAGCAAGGTCTTATTCCCATCATTGTCAGTTCCCATAAAAATATCCACTCAATGCATGGCAGCATGGCATTCAGAAAAAAAAAAAAAAAAAAAAAAAGAGAGAGAGAACGATAGAAATTAGCAGGAAGAAGTAGAGAACAAAGAAGAAGAAAGACTTCCATGCCACAGGCTCATCATGCCACATGCACAGGACATCATTAAAACTACATTTCTGATTCCATCCATCTCCAAAAGTATACAATATGGGAGGGAAACAATAAAATGAGCAAATGTATAAGATAGGACTTTTTATCCTGGAAAAAGTAAGTTTTAGTGGAGATGCAAGATCTCCAAAATCACCACAGGCATAGGCATAGTGTTTAGAGACTAGTAACAGTCTATTGCAATAGAAAGGAATGGGAGGAACCTACGTCAGACGGAAGAGGCTCAAAGCAAATAAATCGCTCGTCAGACAATATGAAGAATCTTTGCTGTAGATGCTGGTGGATGCTGAAAGTTTCCATGGGCTTAAGCAGAGTTTGCAATAATTCTTGGAACTGAAATCCAATGAGAAATATGTAACATAAAATAGCACTGATGGCTCAAAGAGTCCTGAGCTGCAAATGGGTGGAAGAGCAGGAAGGTACCCAGGGGAGGTATTATGTTCTTGTCCTATTTTTGTTCTGTTCTCTAGACAACTGCTTTTTGCTGCTGTTGGGTACAGAACAGCGGAGCAGAGGAACCTTTGGTCTGACCCTGGGCAGCTATTCTTCTGACTTTAGCATTGTTGCTTCCTTTTTGACCTGTGCAGTAAAGATGAAGTTTGGAGTCTCCTGTGTATATTTTCTGCAGTGTTGTTATGAGTTGAAATTGATGATGGAGAGATTTTTAAAGCAATTTTGCCTATTCATAGGTGTGTATAAAGTCTTGTTTCCCCTGCTAGTTCTCTTTTTCAGAGCACCAAGAGTCTTACAACCACACTTTAGCCAAAAGCTCAGTGTCTCAGTCTTTTCTTAGGGACAAATTACTAAAGATTGTGTAGCTGTCTCATACACCTCTTGCTGCTTAATTTCTTTCTTTATTTTGCTACATTTTCTCTCTTGCAGATAAACAATTGCGCTGTCCATTGCCATCGTCCTTTTATTATATAGATCCCAGGGAAATCCTTGAGCCATCAAGTTCAGATTTTACCACATGCAGTCCGTGAATACTACCATATATAGTTTAAACCATCAGCTTACGTAAAAAAGCCTAATGGCTTACTAATACTCATCTGGAATGAAACAAATTCAAGTAACAAGTTTGCTATGATTTAACTTAAGCACATTTGAGTATTACAACTTGTGTAGGAAGGAAATGAGATTTAACCTTTTATTCTGACTCTTAATGTTCTATTTTAACTGTTAGCAGTTCATTCATATACCACTGAGGGGTCTGAGCCTGCAAACTGGTAAACCAGTTTAGCTTCCACTGAATAAACTCTAACGAGATTACTCAGCTTCCAGGAGATGCTAAACTCTGTGAAGAAAGGGCCCAGAAGAAACAGAACAATATTTCTACTTCTTCTCTTTCTAAAATTTTTGATCCATGAATCAGTTGAAAGTACCCAGTATTCAGATTATTTTCAAATGTTAACAGCAATTTAGAAAGTACTTCAGTGGGCTCCTGGGGAATAATGTTTTCTGCAAAAGAGGAAATACAGGCTTCCCGACCTTTTTTCTCTGTCCATATTTATGTGGCTTCAATTCATATGGTCCCTAAGTTTTGAATTATAACACAGGCAAACAAAAGTATGACAGACTCATCCATGCTAATATAAGAGAAATAAAAATTAGTAATATTGCATCCTAACAAATGTAAAACAATATCAATGATTACAACATTTCAAAAAGGCACCTTCAAAGAAGTAGTTTGCATAGGTTAAATTATTGTTGTAAGATCTTGCACTTCCAATGTTCATCTTGGTAACTATTTACAGAAACAGTACTGTGTATTCAGTTGATTGAACTGTGGCTTGGTATCAGAAAACAAAACTGCCTTTATATTCATGCTTTATTTCTTTAACACATAAATAATAAATGCCACAGGAATGGAAAACTGTTACTTGAATCTTTTATTCTGTATTCACTAGTCCAGATAATGAGCCGTTAGAAGGAAATCCTCTCAAAGCATATTTCATTTTCAAACCAAGATGCTTCATTAATACTTGATATACATGTATATAGAGGTACATAATACATATGAGTTTAGCAGTGTCAATAAACAGTATCAAATGGGGCTTTCTCTTTGTTCCAGAGAAACCTAAATCCAAGGTCTGGAGTAAAGAACGTTCAGGCACACCCCTCAGTGGGTGCTCCATGCTCAGAAATCATGTACGTTCAAATTTAGGATATGGAAGACTTAACGTCCCACTCTGGCTCAAAGGTCTACCATCAGAAGCAGCAGTGCTCCAAACAGTTTTTGTGTGCAAATAATCGGGAGACTGAACACTGCAGTTTAAAGCATCTTTCTCTGCCTAAGCTTCTGCAGTAGTACTTTAAAATGTGGACATTAGGTTATCAGAAAAAGAATTTTTAGATCCTCATCAGCCTCTCTCTGCTGGTTCCACCATGCCCTTCTTCATTTTGCTTTAATTTGAAAATTTGTAATGATTTCATATCAGGCATTTCAATAGGAAAACTATTTCTTTTCCCTAAGACTTTTTCAATTTTCTGCTCATATGAATCTAAAGAAATTATTTTAATACTGTAACCATTCTGATACTTGCAAATGATTTGGTGTCTCCATTTAAAAGCATGTTTTTGATGAATTCTGGACGGGCTTAATCCTCTGTTTTGTGTACAAGAAGAAATCCCATTGCCTTTAAAAGGGCAACGTGAGATCCATCAGTGCACATGGAGATCTTTTGTCATAAAAATAAAGGTGAACAAAAACTGGCAGGTGCCTGGTAGAAGTATGGCTGTTACTGGAAAATTTTGCAATGGGCAGAAAGTAAGCACATAGAGTGCCCCAAACTTAAGAGAGCAGCCAGCTTTAGCCAACATCCAGCGGTAGCTACCTTGGTGAAAAGAAAAGCATCTGCATGTAAATGGCACATTTTGAATGTGAAAGAGCAGTACGGAAATGAAATCAGGCAGTGATTTCCAGTTAGGCCTTTTAGAAAGTTCTGCTTTATTTATTTTGGCAAAAGGAAATAGCACAAAAAAATCATTTCCATCTATACCATAAATAAGATAGTTTGCTACTGATCCAAACAAGCTACTAATCACGTATTCCTGCTCTTCATCAGCAAGGATTCAATATTTGTTTGAACTGCTGTGTGCAAACTTTACCCAGCCTACTTGACTGACTTTGTAATTGCTGCTGTCGCAATTGCAGCACTGTTCCAGGAGCACATAGCAGATCCAAAACAGTAAATCAATTGAAGTATCAGCAAACTAAGGATTATATTTGTTTTTTAATGTCCAATTTTCTTCTAGTCTTGATGCATGCAGTTGCACAGAGCAGCAGCTTGGTTTAATTAGGTATCTGACAACACTGATACCAGAAAAAGATCTAACGTCCACATTTTTGGCAGGGATAACAATGCTTTAATGAAGCTAGTTCCCCAATAGGTCTTGGGCCTCAATTTCTAAAAATGTGTATGTGCTAGATTTGTGCTAAGCCTTACTAAATATACCGTCAACCTAGACCCAAACCCTGGTTACTGTTTTTTGCAGCACTACTGCAGAAGTGAGGCTAAATAACTTAACTTTCCAGCACTTCTGCATGTGGCAGACGCTTATGTAAGGTGCAGGAAAGGACACACTGTCAGGCATCGTAGATTTTAACTGAATCACAGGGGGTTTTACTGTTTTCCTTTATTCGGCAGAATTTAAGGATTGCCCAGAACAGCACTGATGTAACAGGAACAAGGTTTATGGGGATGAAGTAGATTTTTGACAAGGTGGTGGCTCAGTTGTTAGGAATAGTTTCTAAAACTGTTTGTGGGGGTATTTCACTTTGAAATTCACAATTGAAAAGCCTGGAAGTAAATAAAAGCCTGATCCATTTGTGTGTATCAAGGTGGAATAAAAAACGAGGTTGAGGTAGTTAAAAAGTTGTCAGAGCACCTTGTTAATTTCAAGTGCAAATGAATAGTGAGTGCCTTATCTGGGCGGGTAACCGGCGTTACGCGTGGATACCCAGCAATTTCCAACCCTGTGACTGGTGGGGGTTTTGATGGAGTAAAATATGTGTGTATGAAAGATTTATATTTTAAAAGAAGACATTGAGTTTACAAGAATTCGTGCCGTATGGGGATGTAAACGTTGAAAACAAAGCAAAACAAACAAAGAAACCACCAGCACCGAAAACAAAACAAAACAAAACAAAACAAAACAAAACTATAAGTTAACCCCCACCCCAAAACCAGGAAGGAGCACACGGACAGCTCTCGCTGCCCAGAAATGGGGCTTCTCGCCGAGGTCCAGTCACGGGCTCACGGCTCACACAGATCCACCCCCGCCGTTGCCAGGGCGGGTCCCGGCCCCGCTCCATGGCGGCGTAATCCCTCACACGGCTCGGGGAGAGATCTCGGGCTTTAAGGACGGCTCAGCCCGGCCCCTGCAGCCCGCTCCCGGCCGGCCCAGGCCCCGCCGGCCACCACCAGCAGCCCGGGCTCCCCGCCGCTGAGGGCGAGCGGCGAGCCCCGGCCCGAGCCCAACGGCCCCGGGCCGCCCGGGGGAGCTCGGTGCCCGCTGCCGCGGGCAGGGCCCGGCGGCGGGGCTCGTGGGGCCGTGGGGGAAACTGCCCTGAGGGCCGCTGCCCTGAGGGCTGCCCGGCGCCTGGGGAGCCCGTGGGGTGGCTGTGCAGGTGGGTAGCGTCCTGCTGGGTGGGTCTCTGTGCTTTCTGGCTCGGCGTGTTTCTTGTGAAAACGGTGCTCGGTGACGTTCTTGTGGCAGGCTTTGGTGGTCTTTAACTAATCTTCCCTTACCTCCAGCTTCATTAATGGAGATTGGGACGGCAGGAAGCTTGGCAGTCTGTAGAAGCTCTGGGACAGACGGTCTCAGCTGATATTAGCAGGTATGGTCGTGCATACCCATGAGATTAAGAGGGTAAACTACAGTATATAGTTGCCAAAGATTTTCTCTTGATGTATAAGGAACCCTGTCTATACCCACAGCCACTTTGCATGAATTCCCCTTAGCATGAATTCCCAGTAACATGAATTAGCATTGGGTGTCCTGACTTTCCTGGCATAACACAAATGCTGAGGGGTTGCTTATTGCCTTTTCTGAATTGAGTCTTGGCATAGGCTTCCAAAAACAGGTGATAACTGAAGAAATAGTGAGTGTATTTGAGTCTATTGTGAGTAAATGTCATAGTTCTGTTCACTTGAGTTCATAAAGTCAAAGCTGGAGCTATCTTAAAAGCCAAGTGTTTATGTTACGCTAGTTGACTTCAGCTCTAAGTGGCGTTACATATAAACTGGAAGTATTTATTTTTCTGATTTACTCTTTGTATTGATCTATATTGGGTGCCACAAATAGTGTGTTTGTCTAGTGCTGTTAATTCAGTTTGTAATTGCAAGACTGCATGGGCTTTGGGCAGCTTTGCTTGAAACAGAACATTCAAATAAATGAATCCAATTTTTCTTCATTGGTAAGCCTCCTGGCGGAAAGGATGGTGTACCTCTGGTGTTGGGAAGTGATAACTGAAAAATCTCTCAAAGATTTAAACCTGTTGGCCTTGAGACAGTTGTATTTGGTGGATATCCTGTGAGGGTACCTGACAGATGTTTGGTGTATCATTCTTTCCCAAATGGTTTAGAGACTGAGGGCAAAGGCCACCCCAAACTTGTTGTTCAAGAGCTTGAACATAAAGGCTTTATTCCCTCTCACCCACATTCTCTTTATGTGCTGTTCCTGGGACTTCCCTGTGGGCTTAGTCTTAGAGATGTGGAACCCTTCAAATATTTGAGTTTGCCCAGCTGAGGCCTCTACTCAATCATTGGGAAAAAAAGAAAAAATGTTATTCCTCCACTGTGAACACCACCAAGCCTCTTAAGGTGCGCTGCCTGGCAGAAAGGTTATGTAGCTCAGTTCCCCAGCTGCCTTATTGCTCAGTGCTTGCCACGTTCCTACTCTGCTGCTGGAAACCTGCAGTCTTCTTATCTTCATTGCTATTGTTTGTACTTAGATAACAGTAATTTGTGTTACAGGAGTCTGCCAGCTTCCATAATACAGATGTTTTCAGAAGAGAGGTGTTTACATCCCTTTGCACAGGTAATGGACAAAATCAATACCTTTTTTTACCTTGTGATGCTACTGGTAGTACTCATTGAACTGTTGTGCTAACAGGGGGCTTCTTGATCATTGTTACTGATTTAGTGGATTATGACTTGGAACCAGAAGTGAGGAGATACTTTCCTGCCTGTTTTCAGTGCTTTCACAACCAGTGTTGTCTTGAAATGCATCTTTGGGATCTTGAGGGTTTGTTTTTTCTTTCCCCTCAACTGAGTAATCTGTTGCAGATTCATTTCTTCCATAGATAAATGGAATGGGTCTTTTCGCTCTCCTCTAATTCCTCCCAGCAGAGCTTCCTATTAATCAAGCTTGGTGTTCTCTGCTTGGCACACAGTTCAGTAATCCAAGCTATGATTAACAGTACCGCAACAATGCGGTGTGTCTGCGCAGGGTAGAACACTGTCATCTCATCTTTATTAAGATGACATTTGCCTCTGGGGAAGGTGCATTCATCGAATCATCTTAATAGCAGTGTCAGCAAAGGCAGCTCGTCAAAGAATTTACAAACAATAATCAGGAATTCTACGAGGCTTGAAAGTCCTGACACCACAGAAAGTGGTTTACCTGCCCCTTATCCTCAAAATAAATATTTTGTGTTCAGCTGGAGGAGGGGTTTGAGCTCCAGGTCCCTGTTAGGTGCTGTCCTCGTTTCTGCAAAATCAGGGATCAAATCAAGATCAAATCAAATCCTCAGATCAAATTAGTACAAAGTAACTTAACATTTCAGATTTTTCTTCATTCAAAATACAAGAGTTCTGGTTTCATTTAGGTAATCTGAAACTCTACTCTAGCGAAGAGTCACAGCTTTCTTCTGGTAGAACTACTTGCTAGGTTTCAATATGACATCATAAAATAAATTTACATTTGCTCCACGGATCCATCGGTGCCGCACCTAACACTACACACATTGGTGCTTGACTCTCAACAGACTAAGACGTTTGTCTGAGCCCAGGATCTCTGTGAATAGACAGTACAAGATGCTTCTGCAGGGTTAGCAGCTTTCAGCTTTGGGGTACAAATAATGCATCCTGGACAGGAGAATGAGAAATGGCCTCCTCCAGATGAGCTGCCAGAATTCAGGAAGCAACACTGGTTGTTTGTCAGGAGAATTAGGGGTTGCACTGGACGGACACTGACTTGTGCCCGTCTTGGAGAGATCAGGCAGGGATGGTCTGACTGTCACCAACGTTGGGAAAAGAGAGCTTGAACTGGGAAATGCTGGCTTAGCATGGAGGGTATTTCATGTCTGCCTGCTGGAGAAGTAACAGTTCGTGTTCCTCCTTTATCCTTCCAACCCAGTGTGCTACTATCCTCATTCTCCACTATGCTTTGTGTGAATGGGTGGAGGGAAGGGAAGAGGTTAAAAAGGAAGTTCAGCAAGTATTTTTTATCATGGGAGAAGAGGCATGTAAGTTGTACTGTGGAATGTGAGGGAATATGGGGGAAAAAGCTTGAGAACTGTTGTACTAAACTAACTTATGTAACGAAAGATAAGATGCTTTCTGTTTGGTCAGGATATCACCTTCTCTTTTGGATTTTTAGGCTGGCAAAAGAACAAATTCTGCTACTTTGTGTAGTCAACTCTAAAATATGCAGAGCTGTTCGTCAGCACCAGATCATGCCTAATTTTTGGTGTTACAGCTGCTGAATTCCTCATGTTTCTGTTGTATTCTTCCCCAGACAGGAAAGCTAAATATATATATTATATATATCTTGTATATATCTTATTTGTATCATGTGCATAAGTGTATGTGTGTATATATATATCATTTTGTGTTATATATATCATTTTGTGTCTACACTTGTTTTGGCATAGTTAGCCCTGTTCCGAATGTTCAGCCTGACTTCCAAGTCTACAAACACTGTTACAAATGTGTGTTAGCATCCAAAACAAGTCGGGGAAATCAAATCTCTTTAGGAGCATTTTTTATAAAGCACTGGCCTCTTTGAAACAAGTAACCAGTTTTCTTTGTATCAGCATTAGTAAAAATAAATAAGGTAAGTGAACTATCATAAATACTTCTACTATATTTAAGATGATGTATCTTTTAAGCTGTTACATATTTATCGGTGATCCGGATGAGGTGATTGAGTGCACCCACAGTAAGTTTGCAGACAACACCAAGTCAGGTGCAAGTGTTCATCTGCGTGAGGGTAGGAAGGCTCTGCAGGAGGATCTGGCTGGAAAACTGCCTGGCAGGAAGGAACCTGGGGCTATAGGTTGATAGCCAGCTGAACATGAGCCAGCAGTGTGCTCAGGTGGCCAGGGAGGCCAACAGCATCCTGGCTTGTATCAGAAACAGGGTGGCCAGAAGGGCTAGGGAAGTGATTATTGCCCTGTACTTGGTTCTGGTGAGGCTGCACCTCGAGTACTGTGTTCAGTTTTGGGCCCCTCACTACAGGAAGGATGTTGAGGTGCTGAAGAGTGTCCAGAGAAGGGCAATGAAGCTGATGAAGGGTCTAGAGAACAAGGAGCAGATGAGGGTCCTGGGTTTATTTAGCCTGGAGAAAAGGAGGCTGAGGGGAGACCTTATTCTGCTCTACAGTTACCTTAAAGGAGGCTATAGTGAGGTGGGGATCAGGCTCTTCTCCCAAGCACCACGTGGTAAGACGAGAGGAAATGGCCTCAAGTTGCAGCAGGGGAGGTTTAGGTTGGATATTAGGAAAAACTTCTTCACTGAGAGGGTTGTGAAATATTACAATAGGCAGCCCAGGGAAGTAGTTGAGTCACCATCCCTGGAGGTCTTCAAAGCACATGTAGATGTAGAGCTTAGTGACGTGGTTTAGTGGTGGACTTGTCAGTGCTAGGTTAAAGGTTGGACCAGATGATCTTAGACATCTTCTCCAACCTAAATGCTTCTCTGATTCTATGATAGACTTACACAAGTACATATGTATTTGCAGAATTAGAGCCTAGAAACAAATTCTATTGAAAATCTGAAAATGAAGGTAAAAGTGTGTTCTAGTGAAAGAAAATTTCATAATTCACTGCAAACTTTGTTTTTTGCAGAGGCAGCAAGACAGCGATGTGCACTTGCCCAATCAACAACTGGAAGAATGCCACGTTCTAAAAGTAACTCGGTGTCTTTTCATGAGGATGTTACAAATGATACTTCACACTTGAGTGAAATGAAAATTTCGGATGTAAGAAGATCTGTTGAGAAAAGAACAATGACTCTGATTGGGAAGAATGGCTGTCATGACTCCGT
Organism: Anser cygnoides; assembly: GCF_040182565.1. Taxonomy (NCBI): domain Eukaryota; kingdom Metazoa; phylum Chordata; class Aves; order Anseriformes; family Anatidae; genus Anser; species Anser cygnoides. Next base: position 24,739,306 of record NC_089876.1, read on the forward strand.
CTACATAAATGCCGCTAAGATTTTTCAAGGCATTCGTAATAAAAAGCCTAAAGATAAGATGTTAGTGCGGTATGGTGATGACTCAGTATCTCCTGTGCTAACTTTTAAAGATGAGTATTCCCAGCGTATGTCTTACGAACTAGCTTTCAATGCTCTGAAATGTAAGTACAAAACTTTTCAAAGAATTGCCAACAAAAGTGATGTAGCAGGGAAAAGTGTGTAAAATCTAAGTGTTTAGTTTCTGCCTGGCAGCAGAGATTTGGGTAATTTTTTGCAAGTTAAATAGTAGGTTACTACTAGACTGGTAGTATCCCTCAAATATTTAAATATATCTAAGTGTCGGTAGTGTTTTGTGGAATCAAGCGTTTAAAATCCATGCTTTTTCATGTAAGGTAATTATGCTTAGAGTTGTTACTGTTTGTGAGTGAACTTGGCTTTAATTTTCATGATACAAACTTTCAGGCTTTTCTCTAGTAATTTATAAGCTTTTATTTTTCTTGCACATAATAATTTTGTATTTTACAGTATAACTTGTGAATATTATTTTTTTTTTTCAGATCAAGAGCTTCTTGAAGAAATACTGCTAGACAGTTGTGTTTACCCATGTCAGTCAATAGTAAGTGAACATTTTTTTAAGGAAATGTATTTTGTATTTTCTGAGTTGATGTAATCAGAATCTTTTCAGAGGGTCCTGACTATATGATAGCCTGAGACTGAAATATTGCTGTCTTTATCAGTTAGTTGTCTAAAGCATTAATTTCGAAGCTACTACATGAGTGTTGTACCTGGATGCTGGGAATTAAAAGCTTCAAAGAAAGAAACTAGGAGAGTGAACCATAATACTTACTGCAGTGTATTACCTGCTCTGTGATGTTGTCCACGAGCAATGAAAAGAATACTAGAGATGATGGTGCTCGACCAGGAAGTTTGACTCCTGGGTTGTGTATATTTGTTGTTATGAGGCAGTTCAAACTCGTTTGCCACTTCCCAGGAGCACCCTGAGCAGCCCTGCAGGCAAGGATCCTTTTCTCTTCTTCCTCTTAGTGTGATGCTGCCTGTTGAATGCAATGTATGGCTTGCCCAGTTTTAGTGGGTACAAGAGCAAGGTTGGCCCAAGTACAGAAATCAGGGCTTTTGAAATAAGAAGGGGAAACTTTTGGATTCTGTTTTGGTTTCTCATTGTTTTTACATTGAGTGATGCTTTCAGTAAAATAAATGACTTCCCTCTGTGCTTTCCTTCCCACCTGCATCCCCTTGTGAGTGGAGAGCATAGAGTAAATCCTACCAGACAAAAGAAAGCACTGAACCCAAGTTTAATTTCCTGGACAAACTGCATCGTGTACAACCATTGTACTTGTTCTGGCAACAGTAGGTCCAGCTTACTCTCTCATCATACTTCCCTGCTGTAAAGAGAAAAGAAAATCTAGAGGTGGCAGAATAATCTGCTGTTCCTTCTAGTTTAGTCTTCGATGCCCTTTGAAAATTACAAGATGAATTTGAACTGATGTTAATCATGAAGATTGTGAGTAGGTAAATGATCTAACACTAACGTTTGATTTTCAGCTTATGCTTGTAAGGAAATAAGGAAATGAGACTTAGGTAATCACGGGTTATGTTTCAAGTTACTAGGGACACACCGTGAGTTTTCTAGCTTGTTCCAGTCATATTTGTGTGAAAGTAAGATGTAACTGAAATGCTTGTAACTGCTGTCTTTAAGGAGATGTTGCCTTATTCCAACATTTAGACATGGGAAAGAAATCTTACATTTGTCCCAACTGCAGAGTTGTTTGAGCTCATCGGTTGCTATGTACCAAAGAATCCTACAAGAGACAAGTTGTCAGGAAGTTTTCGTTACCTCAGTTCAGAGGGAACTACTTTATGAGAAGAAAATAATTTTCAAGTTTAGATTCTGATAACAGTGAAAGTTTTTAAGATATCCGATGTTACCTGTGTGTATAAAGGGTGTTTTTAGTTTTGATAAGCTACATAACACTTATTTGATTTTTTTTTTTTTTTTAATTTTTGGTAGTTTACTCATTCTTCATGAGGAATTATTTTCATATTCTCAGGAAGAAGTGTTTCATGGAGTTTTTATGCTTCATACATGGGAGACTGCTGTTTGATATGAATCTTTTTGCAGAAGTAAGGCAAGCTTTGCGCCATGTTCTCTATCCAGTTGTTTTTCTGTTGCAGCCAGATGAATTAACCAGCTTGCTTGTTGTGATGCTCTATGACCTCCAAGACCGAAAGTTTGAAGCACGAGAGATTTTTGATGAAGAGGAACCTGTAGCAGAAGTTAGGAAGATAGAACATTTTCTATACAGGTATGCATGCTAAGAATTTATTTTTTGTGTTACATATTAGCAGAAACATAGATTTTTATAACCACTGCTTTTTTTCTTTTAAATTTGAGAATATCACAGACACCTTTCATCTTGAAATTTTGTGGACTTTGTTTTTAATTTTTGATGAGAAAGTGATTTGAAGGGAAAGTTTCATATTCTTATAGTTAAGAAGAACATTGCTAACAAACTATCTTTATGCTTAACTTTTTCTAGTAAAATAATCTAGTAATGTTATTTTGGAGTTGTTGAACTTTTCTTTTCATACAATTTTAGGAAAGAAGAGATATTTAGTAAACATTCATATTTATGAATGTAATAGAGTCAAGAGCCAAAGTGTTGTGTAATGGAATAACATACATTTATTTAGCTATGCTGCTATTTTGGAACTTCGTTAAATATATATTATTTTAAGTAATGAGAGAGAAAAAGACAATAGGTACAATAAACATTTTAAATAGTGTTCAAGTATTTGTTTCCTAAGTTTGTTGAAGAAATCAACTGGTATTTGCTAGACAAAATTGTTTTGCTGCTGGATATAGAGTAGCCCAAAAAGTTTGTGAACACCCTAAACGCAAGGTATTCCTGGAAGGCAGTAAGCAATATATCTTAATATTTGAAGTAGCTCACCAGCGATTTTTATTTGGTTTGAAGTATCATGTATCAAGATTAGGCATAAAGCTTTTAGCAGGAAAAGACCAGGAATATTTCATCTGACATTTCATGTAATAAAAGAAGAAAAGTTGTGGCTGCCTCATCCCTGGAAGTGTTTAAGGCCAGGTTGGATGGGGCTTTGAGCAGCCTGGTCTAGGGGAAAGTTTCCCTGCCCATGGCACGGGGGTTGGAACTACTATGTGGTCTTTAAGGTCCCTTCCAACCCAAACCATTCTATGATAACAAAACTGACTCCTGGTTTCCATCACAATTCTATTGTTTCTGTATGTGTTTAGAGGCCAGCTTTTTTTCAGATGCTCATTCTGTAAGTGCATGTGTTTGTCATTAAATACCTAACAAAAATGTGATTATATTCCACAGATTGTAGTTCCAAAACATATTTGCCTTGTTTTTTTAAAGCTGAGAAAATTGTCTTGTTTTGGAGACACCTGTCATAATTCCAGTCCTGTATGTATTCAAATAAAATAGTTTCAGCTATACCACTGTATAGTAAAATGCCTCTAACTAGGTATTTTCTGTAACAGCTTGCAAAGCACGGTCTCACTATTGGTTTCTGAACAAGATACTATTGTAATGGAATTGTTGCATGTCAATAGTTGGTGCAAACATTGGTAAAAACTTATTAAACCTGTGACTGTTTTGTAGTTCTAGGATCAAATTGGCAGCTGCACTAGCAAGATGTCGCATCAAACATGATGCTCTTTCAATTGAATACATTCTACCAGAAACCATACGGAAGCATGAACAAAGGGCTTCTGCCTTACCTTTATGTGTCTGGATAAATACATTTAAGACCAGGTAACGTCTTAAAAGTATCACATAATATTTAAGTTTTTACATATGCTATCATATAGGTCGTATACACTTGTTTTAGAATTTTCCGGTTATATTATTACTGGTAACTTAAGTTTCTTCTGGTAAATGCTGCTTAGTACAGTAACATTGCCCTATGCTTTTTTGAAGTTTTTATATATTACTGTAATGGTATTCATAAACTGTAGAGTTTGCTATATTCTGTTGCTTTAGAAAGTTAAAAAGAATTATATGGATGAGCAAGCTATATGATGAAAAATAGAGAAACAGGGAAAAATTCTTTAAAAAGTGGGTGTATTGCTGTAAGTGATAACATTGTCCAAGGGAGCTGAGACAGATGCAATATTAAAACTGGTGTTTATTCTGTAAGGGTAGCATAAACGTGAAATAAAAATACATTTTTAAAAATCATTAATCAGAGTATCATTCCATATGTACACTGGTGCTCCCAGACCCATAGTGATAAGTTAACCATACTAGGTTATTTTGTTAATGCATTCTGTTATACAGATAATGCATTTCATCATATTTTTAAGATTTTTTTAATACTTTTGTCTTGGATCAATATTTTGTGCTTATGTTACAGGCTTTTTAAGATAAACAGGTGTTTTACACCAGTTGTAATTTTGTAAACTTTAGCTAAGACTAAGCTGAAAGTTGCAGTGTTGACTCTGCATTTAAAGTACTATATAAGTTTACAGCACTATCTAAAATTGCATTTCAACAAACAAGTCTTGGTGTATATACCTTTAAATCTTTATATTTGAATTGCAAACCTCTGCATTTCTAACTTCATTATGTTTACAGAAGGATTACTTCAGATATTAGCTGTGAAATTCATTGATGAGCTGAGCTACTTTGAAAGCAATTGAAAGAACCAAGCTATTTCAGCAGTAAATTTGCTACAGGGTCTTCAGAGCACATGGACGTTTGTGTATTGATGCTTTGAATCATTCTCTGGAGACACATGCATCTTTCTTCATTTATGTTATCAGACTTACTCAGACTTACTAACTTAAATGTTTTGAAATGGAACTTAGATGTCTTAAATAGTGTGAATTCCCCTCCTGCATTAGGCAGTATTACAATTTTGTTTTTACATGTATGTATGTGTATGTGTTTAGTCTGTAAAAAATATAGGTTTTAGATACACATATGTTTACATGCCCACAGGTGCAGGTGTGAGTATAGTGTGTATATATACTTACATATGCACCAAAGGAAATAAAAGGCAACAATGCAGATCATCAATATCAATGTGAACTATACTGCTTAAATAAGTGTCGTATATTTAATGGTCAGCGCTGTATGTTGACAGCCTTCAAGATGTCATCAGAGATTTGAAGAATAAGGGATTCACAAAAGTTGAATCTGTGTCAGACTTCAACCGTTACACTTACTGTATGGACCAGCATTGCCATGATGTATTGTTTTTTCCTTCCTCTCTTAAAGAAGAACTGCTTAGTTCAGATCTTTTTGCAGATTGCAAACTCTTACTACAGGTGAGTTCATGTCACCTTTGAGTGAGTAATATTAATCTGCAAACTAAAATAATGTATTAGAATGAAGTCATGTATTGTGTGACTGTCCTATTCAATTGGTTAGGCAGAAACATACTCTGAAAAGGTTTTGATATTTTTAATAATCAGAAGTTCAGAAACCGATTCACTTATTAAATTTAACATGCAAATACTAGTGCTTATAGTTCATAGTTATAATTAAGTTAGTAAAGTTTTTTAAAACTAAATTTAGTTTTAAAATTAACTTTAAAACTGTCAAACATCAAAAGTGGTTGAAGAGGCTGCCTCACTTCTGAAAATGTGAAGAAGAAAGTTTCTGTGTAACTCAGCGTACATTGCCCCCGCTTAGTAGACAGTGGTGTGCTAATATTCATAATATGTAGTTGAAGGGGAATATTATGAATATTTGTAATGGAATAATGATGAACAGAATATACCAAGTTGGAAGGGGACCCACAAGGAGCGTAGAATCGTAGAATGGTTTGGGTTGGAAGGGACCTTAAAGACCATCCAGTTCCACCCCCTGCCACGGGCAGGGACACCTCCCTCCAGACCAGGTTGCCCAAAGCCCCATCCAGCCTGGCCTTGAACACCTCCAGGGATGGGGCATCCACAGCTTCTCTGGGCAGCCTGTGCCAGTGCCTCACCGCCCTCGTAGCAAAGAATTTCTTCCTAATATCTACTCTAAACCTAACCTCTTGTAGTATAAAGCCATTATCCCTTGCCCTATCACTACATGCCCTGACTGAGAGTCCCTCCCCGGCTTTCCTGTAGGCCTCTTTAAGTAGTGTAAGGCAGCTCTAAGGTCTCCCCGGAGCCTTCTCTTCTATAGGCTGAACATCCCCAGCTCTCTCGGCCTGTCTTCATAAGAGAGGTGCTCCAGCCCTCCGGTCATCTTCATGGTCCCCTCCCCTGGACTTGTTCCAACAGGCCCATGCCCTTCTTGTATCGGGGTCCCTGGAGCAGATGCAGCACTCCAGGTAGGGTCTTCAGAGAGCAGAGCAGAGGGGGAGAATCACTTCCCTTGACCTGCTGGCCACGCTGCTTTTGATGCAGCCAAGTTACAAAGTAATTCTGAATATCTCATTTCAGTATGGATATTTTGAATAATAGATTCACAGAAAAGAACTGTACATGACAGCTCCATAGGTCATGGAGGAAAATTCTGAATGTTACTATTTAAAAATTTTCAAAGTGAGGAAACAGAACCCTGAAAAGCTCCATTTCTGTCTAGTGGGACAAGGTGGTTCTTGACTGATGTGTATATATGTGTGTGTGATGTGTATATGATGATATATATATAGATACTAATGTGAACTTAAAGTGCTGCTCTCCCATCCCTAACATAAGTCTATGCAAGATTTGGTCCAAAAGTTTGCACCTGTGCTTCATGTCTTCACTCTGCCATTTCAAGGAACTTGATAGAGATGTTTGATATATATCACTTTCCTCTTCACATCTGTAGTATGAGATTATTTGCAGTTGTTGTCTAATCTTTCTGTGTGCAAATCTTGTCCAAATTTAAGCAAAATCTTACTCTTTGCTCTGTAAGGGCTTCATTTCTCCTATATAGCTCTCCTTCAGGAGCTGCCTGGCTTTTCTTTTCTTTGATAAGCTGCCCCTGAGGATGAATTTTGCATATTATGGGCCATGTTGTCTTTTCTGGAGCTGTCATTAAGAGTTCCCTCTTAAGGGGATAATACGCACACATTTCTTTTCACCTATAGATACTATATTTTATTAAGCATTTGAGTCAAACTATTTAAATTTAGTGAGTTTGACTTCAGATGTTTGAGTTCGTATTTTTTTTTACATTCTATATTAGCTGTATCTGATTAGTTTTTCTCCTCCCCTCTTTCCTGTTTGTCATGAAAATAGTGAAATAATTTCCTAATTTGGAAAAGAAGGGCGGCACTCTTAGAAACCAAATTAGTTGGTCGCATTTAATTTTTTGTCTCATTATTTTGTAGGATAGGTCTCGCAGTCTTGCTGTACACTCTGTGCAGGCGTTGCTGAATACGGATGGTGATGTTATAGTGGCTCATGTAGGTTCCCATCTGACCGTCGCCCATATGTCAGCGCTGAGAAATCACAGCATGTCCAGAGTTTTTGTTTGTGGTGTAAAATCTTCAGCAAGAGCAGATGAACTGAGGAACTTGTTCAATCATATGGGATGTGAAAGTATGTGTTTAAACAGTTGATTTGCATAAGGTATTGTTATATAGATGTGATACCTATCTATATATATGTGCGATCTGTGCACGTTATGTTTGTGATATCCATAAATACGGCAGTTCTATCAGAATTCAGGATCACTTGTTTGAGGATTTGGGAGGGTAGTAACAACTTATTTTTTGTCACAAGGTGAACTGGGAACTCTTCAGCTACAATCAAGCTCATCAAGTTTGCAGATTAATCATGTCATAGATTCAGACTCCTGATAGGTCATGGCGAAGTTCTCCACATGAGCAGTTCATATATAATGGTTGGTGTCTGGGAAATTTGGAATCTATTTGGTGCCTTGGCTGTTGTTTTCAGGTTGATTTATACCTGTTTGTGAGAATGTTAATCCAAAATTCACGCATTCGTCCAGCTTACCCAGAGGACGTGATCAGAACAGACTGTAACAGGACTGGCACCCCATTATCAGTCTCTTCAGTGGAAGAATGTAAGGCCTAATCCTTCTAGCTGTTTGAAATCAGCGGGACATACTTCGGAGGATCTGGTCTAGCGGGCTGTAGCTCTGTGGAGTTTTGTGGGACACCATTGTTTCTTCAACCTTACCACATTAGTATTAGGCAGGCTTGCCTTCTTGTGGAACCACCGAGTTTCCTCCCTCCCGCTCTATTTTTTTTTCTTTCAGATATTCAGTTGTTATATGAAGATTTTACTGAGATTCGACCAACAGATCCCAGACTTCAAAACGCGAAAGTGATTTTGTTGATACCACAATGCTCTGCACTGGGTTTTAGTAATCCAATAGATTTTATTTTAAGTGAACATGGAGGTAACTTTTGATAGCATAGATAGCACCACATACTTGCTGGTAGAAAGAGTATTGAAGTATTGTGATCTGGACATAACAGCTGCTTCAGTAAATTGGATCATTTAAAAAACAAAGCAAAACAACTCCTTCCCCCAAAACTTCCTTTTAGACTTCTAACTACTATAAAACTTATATTAAATGACTTGCGTAATTCTGTGTGTGTAATGGATTTCCACAGTAGTCTACTTGTACAAAAGAGAATAATGTAAAATCAATTATGATTTTTCCACATAAAATGAGTAGGAGTGGATTTGGCCTAGCTTAGGATTCTCAGCAAGAAAAAGAAATCTCTCTGTGTGGCACTGAAGGATTAAGAGCATTTTGTAAAAGCAATTTCAAGTCAATAATACAAAGTTTGGGGGTTGTTCTGGGTGGCAGAGTATATACAACTTTTCCTAAAGTAAAAAGACTATAGGCAGAAAAATTTCATTCAATATACCAATGAGTATATAGTTTTCCATTAGTCACGTTCCTTTATTGACTTTATATAAGGCTATTCATTGTCCAATTTTCATTAAACAGAAACAAAGAAGAGGCAGTAGTAATTAGAAGTAAACTTGAGAGGGAAAGAGTTGTTCAGGCACTCCTTGGTATTGTAATTCATAAAGCCTACCTTCCCACTGCACCTGTAATGATAAAGTTTGTTACCAAAGCTTTTTCTACTACCTGAATCTTAAGACGCTAATAGCAGTAGTATTAATAAATTTACAACTCTTTGCATTTAGATGCAGGATTGCTAAGAGACCTTTTACAAGGATCTGTGTCTAAGGATAAACTCCGTAGTCTTGCTGAGCGGCAGCTTACCGAGTTGATGCATGCGATGAAATGTAAGTGTGCTGGCTCTCAGGCTTCTGAGGACGCCTGGTACTGTCAGCTTCATTGTACTACAACCAGTTGTAATATTGTTAAAGATTTGCTGATTACTCTATTAATTAACAGCAAGTGTGTAAGCAAAACCTCTAAAAATGATCCTCACAACGCTAAGGGTATTTCTGTTCTGTAACATTCATCAGCCGTTAATACAACAGTCTTCAGGTTTGTGTAGAGAATGGGCTGAGTCATACTTGATTTTGGAAGAGTTGTAAATGTAGTCTGACTCCATGCCGCTACTTTCTTCCCCCCCTCCATTAGCAGCTGTGAAAAGACTGGATGCAGCCCTGAATTTGTGCTGAAATCTGCAAATATTTGAAAAGGTTTTGATTATCTTCCTGCACATAAGTTTTTTTTAATATACTTTATTGGTAAAAGTGAAATACAAGCATAATTTTCATGTTGCTTTTGGTTCTTACTAAATCACTGTGTGTAGGAAGAATTTTAGCACTTTTTATTATATATATATATATTTTATTTTTGTAGTTAAAGTACAAGCTATTGTTTACTGCACTTCTTCGGTTTACCCAGAAGAGAATGAACTAGTAGTGAAAAAAGCACTGGAATCTGGTGTGGAAGGACATAAACTAAAACGATTTAGGTATGAAATGAGTTGTTCTGTCTGTGGAAACCTTAAAGTATAAGTTTAAGTTGTAGCATAATTCTTATCCTAGACTGTTCTGTCTCTTCTATTAGATTAACATTTAAAATAGTTTTCTGCTGCCTCTGATTCTGTTCCTTTTGATGCTATGGGAGTACTAAGTAGTACTCAACTTTTTCATCTATTGCTTTCACCCTGTAAGTAGCTTAAAGGAGAAAGAAGCTAGTTTAAGATAAAATGAGACTAGAAGTCAAGGAACTTGCTAATGTGCTCTCAGCTTCTTACCCAGAATGATCAGTTCTGGGAAAAAGGAAAAGGAGAAAGAAGGTAAGTCTTACAATGAGAATATAATATAGAACGAGAACCTCTGCTGCTCAACAGATTGTGCCTGTAGTTAGAAGGGTTGACTTTTGAGGGGGGAACATGTTCCAGTTACAGAGCATCCTGCGTAATCTTAATAGATGCAAATATATATAGATGAAAAAAGGTATGTGTGTTTGTGTATACTGTATATGTAGTTAAAATGTGTCAGCTGTCATCCTTGTCAGCTGAAGAAGTTGTTAGAAGTCTGATGGATGTTTTGATTTTCCTTTTAGTCAGTTGCATAAATGCAAACAGTTGGTACTTGCTTGCACATAGATAAAGCAATTGATTACAGGATGCAGGTTAAGAGTTTTTGTTGCATGAGAGAATAATACTGTATTTATTTATTTATTTATTTTTTAAACTATCCTAGATTAAGCTAATGACTGGCCATCCTGGGGAAAGGTACTGTGGTTCAAGATAACATTCAGTGTATTTACATTTTGTATGATTAAAATGTTAAATGTTAACTATGGCCAATCCAAAGACTTTTAAAAGAAAGATGTTACACATACTAAGATGCAGTACAATAAAATGCATCTTTCTTGCAAGTCACCAGTAGAAAAGAGCAACCTGCTGGAAACTTTACTCTAAATGGTATGAAATCAGGGCATGTCTTGTCAGCGGTGCTGTGCTAGTCCAAAAGTGCTTGTGGACTCCTACTCTAAATTATCTTTTCCTTTAGGATTTGAAATTCTATTAATCTGTCATGTCTTGAAGTCTGTGCACCTATTGCTGCAGGGGAAGTATGAGGACCTTGGAACACAAAGGTCTCTAAATTATTTGAACATAAATAGTATATAGTTCTGTTATATAAATAATGAATTTAATATTAAAAAAAAAAAAAGAGGATTAGTTTTTCATGAGCTTTGGCTTTTTCAGGAAAAAAAATCCCCCTTGTCTAAGACAAAATCCCCCCCAGAATTTTTCCCCAAAGTCAAAAGCCTATTCTATGTTTTACAGAAATGTTACGAAACTTGTCGTACCAGCAAATTACACTTTTACTTTCAAATCTCAGATGGTAGCAAAGGGAAGGTGAAATTACATTAGAATTTTTGCAGACCTGAGCAAATTTTTGAGTGAAGACTGATGGGACTTCATAAATGACAATTCCAGAATCGGTTCATCCTTCCTTGTCATGCACAGATCTTGGACTTTTTTCATGCACAGTTCTTGCTGTAATAAAGCTGCTAGTGGCCAGGGTAAACAGAGCAGTAACAGAAGGCCATAGATAAAATACGCAGTGTGAACATACTTGTCTTAAGATGAAAGCTGGAGCTGTTTATTACTTATGACAGTTCCTTATGCACCTTCCTTAGAATTAGTTAATGTTTGACTAAAATAATGCAGGATAGAATGAAAAACTGTTGCAGAACTCCTGGCACCTGTGCTGGGAGTAGTGGCTTTGAGAGAAGCAAGTTATCTTAATACAACATCCAGTGACACCTTTGCAGATCTACTTGGAACTAATTTTGTTTTCCATGAAAATGGAGGACTCTAGGGATGCTCTTAGGCCAGTTGCACTTCTGTGTGTTACATGTTTTGGAATTACTCTGCATTGCTGGAGTGGCGTCAAACAAAATGATAAGGCCATGCTGGAGTTTGGGGTCACGCAGCCGGTCTAACGGCTGTGAAAATGTAAAGGGCATTTTCAAACGTGTACCCACTTTTGACAATGAGCTTACTTCAAGGATATAGTTCATAGCAAAGGCTCTACCTTACATAAGAGTACACATTGCAAATAGGTCTATGGAGAGGAGACACTAAACCATTCATGGCTTTTCCTTTGGCCATACAAACTTTGAGTCAATTTCTGCATTGATTTTCATGGTCAGCTCATCGATTAAATAGATTCACGGTAACAGTGACCTGTATACAGCACTCAGACTAAGGATTAGCACTCTGCATTGGATGGCTAGATCTAAAAGCAAGAATCTCCTATGGGTAATAGGGCATAGAGTTTTATTTAGTAACGCAAGGGGGTGGGCTGTGAGCCTTCTCTCTTACAAAGTTCCAAGTGCTGTACCAAAAAAAATCTAGGTTACGATGAAAACTTGGGAATAGTTTTAGTGTTCCCATTAGAAATGGACAGGCCAACCAAACGAGGATATTGCTTACAAATATTGAATATACTTCCCCATAAATTATCTTTGAAAAAAGCTCTGCCTCAAGAGGATCAATGAGGAGGGGCTGTATCTTACCGATCCACAGCAATGTGAAGAAGAGAAAGGTAAACATTGCATAAGGACACTTCATCATGTATTTCTGTCCTACAACACATTTGCTCGTGACCTTACAAGCTAAGTCGTCGAGTCCCGTTTATAACAGCTGGACATCACTGGAATATAGGAAGAGCATGGGAAAAGGCTATTTCTTCCTTCCTCCCTCATTGATGCATTACAAAACTCTAATATCTGAAAAGCTGGAGCACTGGTTGCTGAGGATTAAAAATAAGCAAATATTTCTAACCTATGATGTTTAGCTTACGTATATTAAGAGCATATACTTAATGAATCAAAGTTAACATCTTTACAATTTCTGCATACTGCCGAGTGTTTTGAGAGCATTCCTAACTTCCTGGACAATGATCCAGCTATTACAGATCTAAGATGGAATGTAGTTGTTAATTATGTTTATATATATTTATTTGGTGGTTAATATAATTAATTCTCATGTCTGTCTTGAATTGCCTTTTTTTGTTTTAAATTGAAAATAGGCTTCATAAAACTGTCATTGCAAGATACAATTCTGAAATTGCTTTTAATATATCATTTACTTCCTTTTATATCCTTAAATAACATCTCTTGGTCATTTCTTTATTTTCTGCAGGCTTATTCCTCCTGTTTTTTCTACGTGCTCAAATCCAGAGTCCTGCACTGGCTTTTTTTTCAGAACAGAACTATCAGAAATTTCTAGTGGCTGTTTCCTAGCTGTTATAGCAAGAGAGGTAAGCTAAGAAAATTACAATTTAAAAGCACTACACCAAAAAAAAAAAGAGTATTGTCATTTTCCACAAAAGAATATATAAAATGGAACAGTTTAAAACACACACACACAAAAACAAAAAAACAAACCCTTGCTCATCTTTGGATGTCTCAAAAAGACCAAATATCAGGGGAGCAATGCTGCAGATTTTCTAGAGGTAATTAATTGAAATGTGCAACTCCTAGGGTTTATGCTGAGCGCAGCTTTCCAACGTGCTTTTTATGTCAGAGCGGTTTGTGGTCAGAGCAGTCTCTTAATCTAGGTCTGTGTGAGGAACGTGTTTAGAGGAAACACACTGTTGTTGTCACAGCTTGGAACAGAATATACAGCTTGATTGAGAATCATGATAAATGGTGTCTAGGGAAGTTATTTGTTAGGTCTGTATGTATCACCAACATTTGCCAGTATTAAAGCAGGCAATGTCAGCAGTAGGGATTAAAACTTCATTATAATTTTACTGAAATAGGTATGAACGTTTCTTTCCAAAACTAAGACATATGCAGATCTGGGCTGAAAAACAGGAGGCTTTTGCTGAGTAAATGGAAAAGTCTTGGCGTGATTTCCTGAGGTAAGGCCTTACAGGGATGGTTTGTACCTCTTAGCATCAAGCTCTTCATCTTGTGGCTGAGGAAAGTAGGACTTCCTTCACCAAAAGAAGAAAGCGGGGGAGCCAATTAGAAATTCCATTGAAAATTAACAATATGAGATCTTGGTTATTTGTACCACTTTCTGTCATACTCCAATTCCAGTGCTTGAAAGAAGCTTGCATCCTGGGGAGAATTAAAAGGGGAATATCTTATTAGAGTAAGAGAATCACCTGAATGGCTTTTCAAGTGTTATCTATTATTGACCTCTTTCCTTTCAGTTTAGAATATTTTTTTAACCCGCCTTTCTGAGCTAGTAAGTTTTAGTTAATCATGGTGTGTACATCTGTCTACCCTATTCTCTCTATTCCCTCCAATCAGAGAACGAAACGCTTGTTTTAGGTAATTGATTTGAACCATTTTGCAGTGAAATTCTACTGCATGGAACCGATTACCCCTAATGGCAACAGTGGTCAAATTTTAGGTGACTCTAGAAATGAGGGTTTTCTAACAAAACTTAGCCTAAGAAATAAACTGCAGCCTCTGTTTTTCAGGTACCTACCCTTCTTGTGTAGTTTTAAATAGTTTCATCACCATTGCTTCTCTTCCAGTGTTTGGCTATTGACCTAGTTCCTAGTTAATCTAGTTTGTGTTCTTTCCTTATGTATTATGAGCAGAGAATTTCATTATCACGAAAAATAGTCATGCTTGATGTTATTGATAATATTTCTGTATTTTAGTAATTATTTTTGACACACACACTATTATACTATTATAGATACGTTACAGAGCAAATCAATAAGGGAGATGCATTAAAAAGTCCAGAATTAATTTCTACTCTTCAGGCCTGTAGAGGGCAAAGTCTGTGAAGAGCAAATGTTCAGATACCACTTTACACAAGTCACATTACTTATTTCTTGAATAAACAGTTAGTGTTTATCAAATGTGACTTAAGTATTTCTGCTAGATTCTGCCATACCTTTCCTGTGGGTAAATTCTGAGGAATCGGATCAATGTGTTGAGTTTACAACTGTGGCCTAGATGTATTATTGTTTCCTTTGAAATTTTCAGAAAGATTCTTCTGAAAATGTGTCCGTTCAAGACATTTTGGCTCGTGCTGCAGCTAAAGGACTACTGGGCAGCATTGCAGAAAAAACAAAGGACGATGAGAACAAGCAATGGAAAACAACACAACATGGAAGTGGCGTTACTGGTAGCGGTACAGAGCCTAAAAGGGCCGAGTTCCCTCACCGTAAGGATATATCTAATATTAATGCTGCGGTTTCAGTATCTAAAGTAGTAACTAAACTGAGAAAAAAGAATGTCAACCAACCAGTCAGTTACGTTCAGCTGAAGAAACCTGTCAGCCCAGCTGCAGGCACAGGTCTTCCTCGAGTGCTGAAACACACAGCTCACTTGCCAGCTGTTGGCAAGGGGCATGGAAGACAGATGCTTGCCAGAAAGGCGCGTGCAGAACGTAAGAAGGTTGTGCTGAAGCCTGTGGAAATTGTTTTGCCTCCAGTGATATCACCATATGTACGTCCCCAGCCTGGGATGCCAACTTCCAGTTCCTATTTTGACCGGACTGGAGCAAAGTGCTTGAGTGACAGGGCACTTCCACCGCCTCTGCCTAAAAGTGGCCACACCAACCGTGCTAAGGAATCGACCGTGGCTGTAAGGGTCCTTAAACTTTCCTCCAGATTTACAGAAAAGGTAAAGATTCCTGTATATATTCATTCGCACACTTACATTACTGTTTATCTTTATTCAGGATAATCTTACTATGGGAAACATATCATGGGATATCTGCATGGAAATTTTAGTCATTTAAAATCAGTAATTACATTTTGAAGTGAATGCAGCTCAGCTGCATAAAGCTGGTAGACCGCTGGGGGAGTGAGGTAAAAAATACTACAGCTTCTTGCTCTACACTTTAAAATGAAAAGTTAAAGCATACAGTTTTCTTTTTCCCCATGACCTGCATAGATCTGTATGAATATTAAATATATATTTATATATTTAAGTGAACCTACATTTAGTAAATGATTGGTTCTGTTTACAAGTGCTAGAAACCACTTTTGCAAGTTACCTTTTAGACTGTGACACGTGGAAACTAAGCCTTGCACAGTAAGCCAGTTAGGTCAGCTTTATTTCTAAGACTGGATGTAAAATTTTGTACAGCACCTGGCCAAACACATGGCTTGCTTTCTAATATTTATTCCTTCAGTTTTTACTCCCATGTGCTTAAAAACTATCATCAATGGAAACTAGATAAATAATCTGATACTAAAAATAATTGTCATAATAATGTAATGTCAGACAATGCTCATCTTAGTTGTCAGAGACTCAGTCAAAAAGTCTGTCAAAGCAGGTTATTTTTATAAATAGTATTGCTACTCATCTGAATAATGACTAAACACAGAGTAGTTTGTCTTTCTCTAGAAATTAGCTGTGGGATTCTAACCAGCTCCCTGTTGCAAGCAAATGCAGAGTAACTGGTAAATACCTACACTTGTTTTATAGTCTGGGCATGGCATAAAAGGGACGCACACTTTTAATAAGTGATTTATTGTTAAATATGGACAATGTAAGTACAAAAATGGCAAACTGACAGAATGACTGTAAGAGGTAATTTGGGAATTGTTAGATTATATTGTTGCAGAAATGAAACAAACACAGCACAGCAGTCTAGAAGGGCAATGGTTTGCTGTGGCCCAGAAGAGAAACTTTCTTCTAGGCAACCATTTAATATACTCAGTCTGTAAAAATGCCTAGTGTCAGCAATATGATATGGAGTCGTAAGGATTTAGACCCAAACCAGAGACAGTGTTTTAACATCTGTATTTTTTCCCTTAGCACCAGCCAACGTAGCTGGATGAGCTTTAGAAGAAAGGATGTATTACACCACCAGCGTAGACAGCTGCCTCCTGTTCATCACGTAAATAGCGGTGCCTCACCAAATCAGTGAACATTTCTTAGTGTTTTTAATCCGCACCAGCTGTTGTACTCAGTCATCACTCACCTGCTGTATATCCTTGTGTACCCATGCTCCTTACCTGTTCCAAGGAAAGGATAAGCTCTGTTTCTGGAGAAACTGTAAGGATGTATCTAGACCTGTGTGCTTGTAATGTATAGAACTGAAAAGAAATCCCCATTTTATTTCAAAACCATCTTAAAGGAGGATTCCACGCTAGACAAAAGGAAAGGAAAGTAAGGAGGTGTTTTTTTTTTTTTTTAAATACTCTTGTTAAATGCCTTAAAACTTAAGAGATTGTGTAGTTAGAGAAGTGAACTCAAATTAAAAATAGATATATATCAAAATCGGTGTCACTCATTTATTGTCATTGAAATGACTGCACGATGAACACACATTCGTCTGATGACAGGTATGCTGGGCTACTTACGTAACAAACATCACGATGTTCAACGATTGGCCTTATCTTGCTTGGCGAAGTCTGAGTCTCTGAAATGTTGTGGAGGCTAAAGCAGTTATGAACTTGATCTTAGCAAAACTATCAAAGAGCTGGTAGAGAAGATGTTGATTGCGCAGGTCACCAGCTTACGCTGTAAGCACCGAACATCGCATGGTGGCAATATCTGGGGCTGACTTCAGATGTCTTGTAGATAGAAGCCCGAATGCTCAATTAACTACTTTAAAAGTGACTTTTTATGGTAAAATTGTATCTTATATAACTACTTTTCTGCAATCTAGTTACATATTTGTAATTTTCAACTAGTAACTGTTAATTCAGCTTTCCAGATACAAAAAGTTCCATTGCTTCTAACCAACCAGTCTGTTTCTCCCTCCCCTCAGTCACAATTTGGAACAAAAAGAGAGAATTTCCCAGTTCCATGGACCAGTAACAGTTGAGACAATCATTTTATGCAGCTAAATTTATTCTCAGAACAGATTACATTTAAATGTGCAGAAGTGGTCAACAGCAGGGAAAATTATCCTTTTCAGTGTCAATTCGGTGCTTTATGCAAGACTGAGCTCTGCTAATAAACAGTGGCTGTTTCCTTCTTTCTTAATGCTGTTAAAATAAATCAAACTTACTTCTGCTGATTGTACAGCACAAGTTTTAGTCACGTATCGACCTGCCCAAGGAAGGAATCATGGCATTACTGCTACCGCTGTAAAGGCTGAGCCCCAATTAGCTGCTGAAATAAGAAAGTTCTGTTTTCCATGGGTGCTTTACTAACAACTTCAGATCCCTAATCAAACATCTATGAAATGCTTGATAAAATTAAAAGAAAAGGGATGTAGAACTCTCAGTAAATTACACAGAACTGGCATAAGCTATTAGATATTCCACAGCTTTTCTTCCTATCACAAAAGGGCCTCTTGTTTCAAGAGGTACAGGTGGCTCTGCACATAATGTTTATCACTAAGAACTCCTTTTATTGTGAGTGGATTCTATGCCCCTTCCATGCAATTTTTGTTACTCCCACTTAACCCCCCTGTAGGTGGCCTCTATGGCCTTACATCTCCCGCATCCCATTTTTCCCCTTCAAATGAAATAGTAAGTGGCTTAAATAAAACCTACAGCCAGCACTGCAGATTTCAAAAGAAAGGCTTTTATCTCTAGTTTTCGACTGTGAATATAAATCTCCTTGCTTCTGCAAGGGAGCACATTAATGACATGACTGACATGTGATACTTACCTCTAACTTACTACTTGCATTGAAAAAATTAAGAAATTAGCTTTGCTTTACATGATTTTTCTACAGACTTCAATAAAAATGTGACTACAAATAATTACAAGGCTTGCCTTTTTAGGCAACCTATAGTATACAGAGTAGAGAATGTTACAAGATCACGTCCAGTAAAGACAATACATCAACATAATAATGCAGGATATTTCAGTAAAAATAGAATAAATAAAATAAAAATATTTTAAGCTGTATTTAACAGGTTAATTTAAAATATGGCATCAGACATACAAGGCATACTGAACATGGCTGCCTGCCTACAGAATCACTAGGTATTATAAAAAAATGCATAGATAACTGAAGGGTTGCTAGAACATCAACTAAAACAGTAGCAATTACTCAAACACACGTATGGCATACATACATTTTTGGCCATGGTAAAAGTGTCTTAATATATTATGTTTAACAAAAGGTACCGGGCTTTGCAATATTAGGTTCTGATTTTGCAAACACCTGGGTGTGTTTATTTTTTTGGAAAATAAGAAGTCCTACTGCAACAGAAGGGCCAAATGTATTCAGACCATTTGGCACACTGCTTAAATATTTGCAAAATCAACAGCATTTTGGTAACACAAAACTCAAAACATATATTGGCAAGTGACTACAGCTTTTCAAATACCTGTCTTCTCCTTCAGCCCTTCCTGCAGCTGCACATTTTGCTAGTGAAAGCTAACTACATGTTCTAGCCTTGACAACACGGACGTGTAAAGATTCTTCACCCAGGTTCTTACCTTGACACTGCTGTTTCCTAAGTGGTGGTTTAGTTTAAACACGGAGTCTGTATCTCTCCTGCGGAGACTCAGCACTGTGTAGATACAACTACCAAACTGGATTATACTGTTTAAAATTCTTTGTAGAACAGCTGCAAATCCAAATCCTAAATGGGGTGGGTTTGCCTCCTCTCACCTCCAGCTTTCTCTGTCTGCTTGGCATTACCTGTCATCTGCACGGCCAAGTAGCCAACTGGATCAAATTCAGAGACGTGGGTGATTCCTCTAAGTTTCTTCACATTAGGCTGATCTGAGTTCTCTTCCAACTGTACGAACAATAGATGTGGTCCAAAGGAGGCAGCAGGAAAAGAAAGAATTGCTCCACTGCCATGGGTGCAGAATCCCTGTCATACAGACATCAGAGGAGGATCAGCTCCTCCAGTTTAGATGGCCGTAGTTGCATAGCTAGCCTTCACCTACCCCTGCTCATACCTCAGGCTGGCTTTACTGTAATAGTTCTACATTTTCCATGCGGAAATGTCTTGAACCATCGTTCTTTCCTCCTTTATTCTCAATTTGCTTTGCCCAGGTGTTGCTGTTGATTTCTTCCAATAAGAAAAAAAAATAACATTCTTTGTTTATAACAATCTAGTATAGTAAAATAAAAAGTTCTTGTAAAAACAACATTGACAACGTTCTTTTAGAATTACATTATGACCAAATTTACAGACTTAGGAGACAGATACAGTTTGGAACATACCTATAAATGGAGGCAAAGCATTTTTAATGCTACTTAAAAATATCTTTAATTTTCCATTTCCAAAATTTGTACCAATCTGCAGGTCTAAAGAGAAGATGGCAAAGGGAGAAACTAAAGATACGTAACTGCAGTTGAAGATTAGCATGAAGTACAATTTTAAGGGGCAATACTGTGCTGACTTTGTCAGGATCTGCACTAGTGTGTGGATCAAGGCAATTACAGGAGGCCTTTGGAGCATAAGCATTGAAATTAAGTTGTCCCACTTGAAGCACTGTCCTGTTAGAAAACATCTCTCCCCTTATTTTGTCACAGAGCATTAAAAGTAAAAGAAATTTCATTGAATTGTGCAAATAAAAAATATGATTGTTCTTTCTGTGACACACTAAGTATTCAGCAACAAACTGAGGGGAAGGGGGAGTTGTGCAACCAGATAATTAATCGAACATATAATCAAACACATATGGAAAAGGTAGGTAACATTTTAGTCTCTGTAAGAGTTTTAAGACAGTAAAACTACTGATTCTTTCTTATTCCTGGTTGGTATGAGCTCTATGTGGAACAAATTGTATTTTTGATGGATTAACGACAGATTTGGGACAATGAGTTTAACAGCCAACATTTGCATTTGTATGTTTAAAAATGAAAAGCTTCAGTGGGTCACCCTGTACTCAATTACTGAAAACACTCCTGGATTTTTCAGCATTGGTTTGGTATCAAACATGATTCTTCGCTACAACCATAATGTATAAACAGGTGATCAAATGACGCAATGATTCAAAAGCATGTCAGGGAGATGGTGCAGTGATTGCTAGACCAATGCTGACAAACAATTTAAAACTAACAGGTGTAGTTCAGTAAAAAATAAAACTTGGTATTTAATCTACAGTAATTCAACGGCAGCTGATCCTTGGT
Organism: Anser cygnoides; assembly: GCF_040182565.1. Lineage (NCBI taxonomy): Eukaryota > Metazoa > Chordata > Aves > Anseriformes > Anatidae > Anser > Anser cygnoides. The sequence continues at coordinate 24,760,200 of NC_089876.1, forward strand.
ACCTACTCCAGTGTTGAAAACTGAGCAAAGTGCGGTAGGATTTAAGATTGGTTTGTGGCAAATCCAGCTCGAGACGGTGAACCTATCAACTCTGGCATCATTCATTCCAAGGACTTTAGCATGAGTTCACTGGGAAGGACGTGGCCATATTCTTTTTTTTGTGTGAGTTTTGGTAACGTTCATGTATTTACAGTCAAGCAGACCTTCCATTGCTCATGGTGTAACTCACTGACAGCAAAAAATTATTCATGCTTCTTTTCATATCACACGATGGTGGCAAGAACGAGAGAACATGCTTGTCTAACATTGTTTTGATAAGGATAAATTCTCTGAAGACAAAGCATCAGCAATTTGAAATGGAAGGCCAAACATTGTCAGTTCATTTTCCTTAGTGTAGCTACTGTTATCTGCAGTTAAATGTTAGGAGAATCTTCTCCCTTACGCAGCTAGGGCATCTCAGTGACGGGGCGTTTCTGTTTCAAAGTGTCAATGAGGGACAACACTCCTCTTTTCACATTAGTTGTAACTCTTCTCGTCACCGAATCTGCAGGAGGTGGGGGTGGCCGGACTTTCTGTGAAGGTGGTCTGGCTACTAAGCACTTCTGATACCGTAACTGCAACAGAGCAAAAGCATTCTGCAATCCTCATTGTATCCAATTCTTTCAGAGCATTTAGAATACATTTTTAATACTTTCCCACGAAATACAGTCAAACCTCCACTTTGACAAACAGCCCTACCGAAGTCAATGGGACGTGGGTCTGTCAGTCTCTTCTTCAGCACGTGACAGATGTGCTATACTAAGTCATAGGAACAACCCTTTGAAAATTGAAAAATAAGTTTCCTGGATTCATCTATTCTTGAACAAGGATTATTTTTCAGTGCATTGTCACTGCATTGTATATCACAGCTGGGAGCACAATGCAGCATTAGATAACTTCGGTAACAAAGGAAGAGATCGCTACCTTACACAGGTGTTGCAGAAACATCGGTGGAGGTAAGATGTTAAAGGGGCGTTGCTCACTAAATTGACATTTCAAACTCATTAAATAGATCAGAATCCCAATGCGTGTGTTCTTTCTATCTCAGAAAATTAATATAATTGCAAATTTGGAAATACATTTATTGAGGTAGTGGAAAATCTAAGTACTGTTAGGTGCCTTTTCAAGGTCACTTACCATACAAGCAGCCTGAACAGCTTCTGATACGTTGCCTGCATTTGGCTCACACCAAAAAACATGGCACTCAAAATGCTGGTTTCCTGTATCCATAATGAAGGCAAATGTGTGAACATCCTTGCCTACTCCCATGAAGGACAGGAACCGTACACGACATTCCACCATGATTTCCTCTTCATTCTGGTTATGAATGAAATGACTGTGCGTTACTATGGGATATTCTACAGAACTTTACTTCCAACTTTAGGTTGAAAAAATGGGGAGGGAACACTGATGGAGTTCCTTTTATCTATCTACGTATACCCAGTGTCCAAAGGCCTGTGCTGGATCTCCCCTTCTTGGCTATCAGCAGAGCACAAGGGCTTTGAGCATCAGCACTGAGCACCTTGTGCATTTTAAGTACTGCAAGTTTAAAACTGATGTGGCAATTTCGTGAAGAATGTATGGCTCTTGTGACTTCAAAGACATTCCCTTATCACTGGTGTGTAGAAATGTTGCTTTAGGACCTCATCAACAGATGTAGATAAAAGGACAGGATGTGAAACAAATTGTAGTATTACCTTTGGCTTCCATACCGAGAATAAAGTAGGATTGCTACTTAGGGCTTACCCTGCAATATTTTAGGCTCAAAACTTCTATAAAGGATAACACTGAGTTTATTTTAAGTATCTAACAAATACTTGTATTTCTGAGGATATGCTTGGAATGAATGGTAAATAAAACCAAAGCTGACACAAGCAGTAACAGCCTCTGTAAAACAGAGATGTGTGCAGACTCACAGCCCTGGAAAGAAATAAAATGCAAAATAAGCAAATGAATTCTAGTAAAAACAAATACTTTCTTCTAGAGCTTATATGTTCCTGGTTTTCAACACTCATGTTAAACATGTTTTAAATAAGACAGTCTGCCTTACTCTTTCGTTGATGACTGTGACAGTAGCGTCAGCAACATTCATGGTAACTGGCATCCAGTCCTCCCTGCTAGAGGAAGCCATCAGACTTTCGATAGCACTGTTCAGAGTATCCATCCCTGAAACAGAAGAAAATGTGTGTAAGTGAACAGTAACAATTTTGTTTGCACATAGTAGTACAGAAAGCACATTGTTTTGGAATCATTAAAAACAATTTGATGATGGGTTGTGAAGTTAGTTTTCTTCATCTGCAAAAGCAAAACAGGTGCCTCTGGCTTAGAAAAAAATGGGATAGCATCATGTTTAGCTGCTGCACCACTTCAGTTCTCCAAAGCCCTTCTCATTAGCAGCAGAGCTCATATTCAGAGAAAGCACTAGAAAGAAAATGCTTTCTTAGCAGCTCCCAAAATACCCTGGTTGCAAAACACACATTCACGTGAAGCGTTGAACACTAGATGTCTTCACGTCTGGCTGTAATGACTGAAGTTCAAGAACTGCTACCCTTTGAAAATCATACATTTACACTTGGAGAGACAGAATCCAGCCCTTAGAGTTTATGGGAGTTACCTTTGAAGTCAGAAGTAACAGTGGTACATACCCACAGGTTTAGCTACAGGCAGCATGCCCAGGTACTGGACGTGGAACTTCTGCACCAGTTCTGTCTTTGGTGTTGGGAAATCTACTACATGGGAACAAAAATTTCTGTTTATCACTACTCACAGCTGGGAAAAAGACTTTTATTTCATCAATAACATAAAATAGTTTACCAAGTCATTATACTCTGAAGGTATTGCATTGATTAAAACAAATCTACACTTCCTCTGACAAGAATAATGCCAAATAATTTCTAAGCGAATTAGAATGTTGCATCATCTAATTCTTCACTTCAATTCTTCTTCATCTACACTAAAAATAGGGTCACATTATATTGCTGACATATTAAAAAAAACACACAGAGAATATAAATGAATGCACCTCTGAGACATACAGACCCGAGTTTCACTGCATAACCATATAAAGTCTGGAAACTGTTTTAACCATCCCTGTTAATGTGTTAAACACAGGCTACAAGTAATCAATACTTCTGTCTGAGCAGAAAATTACACAAGTTGATGGATTAAGAGTAAGGCATTTAGTGTGAACTGGTGGATCTAAAAGTATGTATTTTTCTGTAAGCTAATACATAGTACATTTGTTCTCATGGAATACCTTCAAAACAGCAGCTATTCAGCTACAACTAACAAAGGCATGCAAAGGCAACTTTCTTTTACCACGCAGTAGAGTGTGCAGAAGACCCTTAGGTTGGATGACAACCCACTTGCACCTCTTGCCTTGGAAGTTGCTAAAACTGATGATAAAACCTAGGGGGAGGAGTCCTACAGCCCCTCTGAATCCATGCGATTAACTGGAGCATAGTCTGCTTTTAGGGCATATTTGGCCAATTTGTGCAGTCTATAGTCAAGAGTATTTTGATGCGAGCAGGATATACATGCAAGTAGCCACAAGTAAGATTTTGTGTTTGCAAAATTCGTATTTTGGAATGCACAAGCTGTTATGACTGCATTACTATAAACACGACCAAGAATTAGAAATGTCTAATACAATACAGCTTACCAGAGAGAGTAGTTAAGACAGGATTACACTCTCCATGCATTTTGGTCAAAAGCAGCAGCAGAAATGAAACATATCTAAAATAGCACAATCCCAAGGATTTGAGCTGTAATGTATAGTACCTTGCAGAGGAACATCAAGGGTGACGTTACTCCTCTCTTGTAGTGAGCTGCAAGCCATAGCTTTAGCATTCTTCCGTTCAGCCATAATCTGAATAAGACAGTGATAACATGACATTTTTTTCAAAAATGTAGTACAGTAATAACTCCAAGTATAACTTTACTCCTATTCCAGAAATTACTCCCTCATTCCAGAAATTAGTCAGGAATTACATAACTAAACAGGTTATACTTTGTAAAGAACTTTAATTTGCTGCCAGTTTATTCACCATTCTTCACCTACATCAAGAGCTTAAGAGACACCCGAGCCTAGGTGAGAGACAAATGGAAGAGAAAAAAAAAAAACACAGCCATTTTTATCAACAGAAAAATTGCAGGGAGGAGTAACAGAGCAAGAAATATAAATATTTAATGTACAAAGAAGTGTGTTCATTATTTATGTTCCTCACTGATCTATCTTCTGCTACATGTCATTTTTTCCTCCATTTTTATGTTTCTTCTGGACTTAAAAATCCCATGCAAAATGCAACATGTTCCTCCCCAAAACGTGTACTACTAGCACTAGACGAAAACACTTCAAAACAGGCACTTTGGACGATTATTTCCTAAAAACGTATGACTGAGGAGGGACCCAGGGAAGGTAAGGGAGTTTTTCCAAAGCTCATGTATGAAACCTTTTTATCTGCTTCTTTACACTGATGACTATTAATTATAATTAAGCTATAGAGATAACCAGTGTTCCAGCAGATGACACTTGGTCTGAAGATACTTCTGGCAAATTGCTTTTTTTTTTTTTTTTCCTTCTAGATTTCATATTTGGAAGTATTTTCTGTTACAGGGACATATGACAGTACTCCCCACGAGGACGAAAAATGATACACACTAGCTTAGGGATAAGCCCTAACTCAGCAAAGAGGTCCAGTGTGCCAGAGAGCACATGCCAAGTGCTTGCTGAATCAGATTCTACCTATTGCTGAACTACGAAGGAACAGGCTCTGCCCAGCAGCACAATCCTATTTCATTCCGTGTTACACTTAGCTACGGCTGGAAACGCTCAGTTGCTCTCTGATCCCAAATTATTGCTGGGAGCTTTATGTCACAATTACACACGTGACAGCGCTGCTGCCCCGCTGACAGCACAGTCAGATACCCCTGTGTATCGCCGCCGTGGCAATCCTAGCTGCTGTGCTGACTGGGTAGAAGCAGCTGTGGCAGGGCCCACGTAGCGCTTTTTTCCCTGCTAGACTTGCTAGAAACACCTGCGAGAACCGAGAGCTGGAGAAGGACAAGGGACACAGCAGGTCCAGGCTTCCCCAGGCTCAGCCCCTGCGGCTCCCTGCCAGATCCGAGCATGTCCCCAGGCAGCTTCACACACCAGCAGGACGACCTGCTGCTGCTGCCTCGGGCAAACCCTGCTGCCCGGAAGGTCACGGTGATATACACAGTGTAAATTTGCACTTTGTTGGGGTGAAACATCACAGATTCAGTAGCCATGTCTGCAGCGTTGCAAAAATTAAAACTTTTTAGACTATACAGCTGGCTACAGGGAGGAACTTGACACCCCTGACCTTCATTCACTAACGCGAAGACAAAATGTAAAAAGCAAACAAGCACAGGCATAAAATAAATCAGCAGAATTTTAAAACCCAAGGGTTTAATAATGAGCTTTTCTGGAAGATCCGTGACTCATGAGGAGGGACAAGTTACACAGGGAGAACTGATCGTGTTCTTCTGTCCCCACTGTCCCCTCTTCCTCTGGTGCAATCTGACATGTTTTAAGGAAAAACAAAATGAGCAGCGTAATATAGCCTCAAGTTCACCACAGCTCGATAAGAGAATTAAAAATAGTTTCAAGCAGTCTGGTATAAGTTTCTTGCTATAAAGCCTTTCAAACAGATTTTCCTGCTGTAAAGGACGTGCTGCCCTAACACTGCATGAAATGACCATACAGAGGACACTCGTGAGCTGACCATTCAAGAAAACCAAAATTAGTAACCAGGGAATGGTGGCAGATATGTAAGGTGAAATGACTGAAGAGCACAGCCCTCTCCAGCATTACAGACAGTACTACTACAGGAACCAAGATCCTTCATTTATTTGTAACTACAGTAGCTTAGCTCCCTCCTTCTCACTGATTTTTATTTTTTTTTTTAATTCACAGAATCACAGAATCATTTAGGTTGGAAGAGACCTCCAAGATCACCTAGCCCAACCTACGACCTAACACTAACAAGTCCTCCACTAAACCGTATCACTAAGCTCTACATCTGAACGTCTACATCTACATCTAAGCTCTAACTGAGCAGCACCATGTTAGCAACTGTTTTCATGCTTGAAGAATACCATTCAAACAAGGCCTGATACGAAGTTTCATATCACCATTTCTCATTCATTGAAACTGCACGTTCTTTTTCCATTTTGAACCTACATCTTTTTTTACTCAAGAACATTTTCAGTCTGTATACGCATTTGTCAAATCAAAAGCAAATATTACCCTCAGCTCCGAATGCTCACCCTTCCACTACTCCCATTCGTGTCCTTTCCTTCAGAAATTCTCTACACCATTTCCTATTGCCAGAGATAAAAACTAAACCAACAGTGCGTAAGATCACTGATCATACATGTATTATGCCCAGGGACCTCTCAACAGACTAATGCAGTTGACTTTAAATCCACTTGCCTTTGAACAGATTTCGTGTAAACTTGTGGCGATGGCTTTTGCTGGTGTGTCACATCGAAACACATGACATTTCAGAATTCTTGTGTCTTTGTCTCTTGCCACATAAGCAAAGTCTCTGCACAGACAAAACAAATTAACACGTTAGAAACAGTAGTACCTGCAGAACATTAAGTCCTACTTTAATTTAACAAGTGTTATGTCTCAGCTGCCAGAGAATAAAGCATGCCTTAGACAAAGCAGATATACAAAATTAATAAATTGCATACCCCTAAAACATGGCTAAGGTTTCATGCTTAACCTATGTAATTAAAGAGCTCATTACAGTTTCATAACACTGGCAATTTATTGAACTTACAACCTGTAATTCCAACTGCATTTGTAAATACACAGGAAAATTTACTCAAATATTTTATTGAAGACAAAGGAGAGGAGAGTTGCAGAATAAGACAGAAAAGAAAACACACAAAGCTCTTAAATGATAGAAAAGCTGAGAAACAGCATACAGCATCCTAGGTAGAGAACAATGTATTTCAAAGGACTGTATAAAGTGTTTAAAATATGCAGATAATAATTAGAGATCTGGTTGCATAAGGGAGATGTGAACCTGCTGAGCTTTGCTCACACTAATTGGCCTAAATTTCTGACCTTATTTTTTCAAAAGTTAAATAAGGATGCCCTACAAAAGATTTTTTGCACTGTACCAACCAGTCACCACAACATGGTATAGCTGTCTAATATGGGGGACAGAAATGCCAGGGGTATGCTTACTTGTTTTCAGGCTGTTTAAGAGTTTGAGCTCTTATGAAGAAGTCAAAGTGTGACAATGGTGTAAAGAAAGCATTGGGTTTTATGATACATTCAAATTTTTTGGCTACCAAGTTCAGGGCTGCCCCTGCTCTGAGATCCCATCACCATGGCCCCGTGTTACTTATTTGCCTTCACGACCCTCCTAGGCCAAAGACATCCATTAACCCCTTCCCAGGGGGTGCCTGAAGCTGGGTCCGCAGCATGGGAAGGCATGCAAGCCAGGCAAAGCCAGGCTTCTTCCCAACACTTCTTGCTACCTAGCCATCTTTGTTCCGTACCAGACACTGCACTCCCTGGTTTTGCACCTCTGCTTTTTCATGTCCTCTGAGCAGCCACCACCCCATCCTACTTTGTGACCCTCGTGCTGTCTGCGGATTTCTTTGGGACTTGGCCTCTCTAGCAGAGTGATGGTGAGTAGCTAACCGGAATTAAACCTGGCCAGGGAAGCTGGAGCCCCCAGCAGCCTGTTACACCCGAAGCCTCTTTTCACTGCATTTCCTCTTTACATATAACCAATTGCCAGCAATACCCTAACTGGTGAAGAAATAGGAGGGATATCCCACGTGGACAAAAAGAAACATAACATCCCTTCCCTCCTAAACCATGTGATTTGTAATATAGGAATATTTCAGACTTTAGTAAAGTTTGTAGATATCCCTAGCAGGGTTCAACTCAGCATGAATTGCCAATTTCTTCATTCCCTCTAGAAGCTAATTGAGTTGAAGATGTTTGTCCTGAAGTAATCAGGGAAAACCAGAGACTGTGGTTTAGTCCAGTGTAACAGTCCCGGAAGGTGCTGTCTATTAAGGAGCTCCAGATGCCTCAGCCACAACCCGCAAGAGCCTCCCAGCACCTTCTTCCCTCGCGCTGCACTGCAAGCTCACTGAGACGCTGAGTGTCCTGGAAAACGATGATGCTTCTTTGCTTCTCTGCACGTGCGCCAAGCCTTGCTTTAAAAGGGTTTCTTTCCTCCTAGCTGAATGGTTCAAAAGCAAAATGAAGATTCCCAGCTGGAATCATTTGCACGACAAACTTGCTGGCAGTGACCATCGCTGCAGGCTAACGAAGATGCACAGACTGGCAGCCTGCTGCACACCCCTCACTGCTGGAACAAGCTTACTCTTTCAGAGGGCAGACGTAACAGCTGAAACCAGTGTTCACATTAACTTAAATAGCACTGAAAGTCATCTGTGGTACCATTAGTTACACGGCTATTTATTACCATTTACGAGCATTAACCTCAAATCAGTAATATTCCTTCGAGGAGGACACGTAAATGAGTGATTTATGTGTTCCTTTACAAGATGATCCCAGGAGCAGCCTGGGTTGTTTTGCTGAGTTGCTCGTGCTGTGCAACCCACTTAAAGAAGCAGCAACCTGCCCAGCCCCCGGAGCACTGTGCGGTGCCAGGATCAGACAAAGCCATCACCTCCGAGGGGCTGCACAAATGCCGAAGATAACTCGCACCTTCTGGTAGCCAGAAAGCTATCAGAAACACATCATTATTGAAAAAAAAGATGGGACAAAGCCACCAAAGCAAGTCACAGGGGCTCGGAAGACGTAACGCATTGCCAGCAACTCAAGTTTTAACAGCCTCAGAAACTGACTGTGACTGCCGCAACCAACTACCCAGCTCAGCAGCAGGACACCAGGCCAGGCAGGGCTCTGCCGCTGTGCCACCCAGCCCCTGATGGGTTTTGCAGACCAGCCCCCGCAGCCACATGAAATCTCACCCCGCAGAGGGTTTCTCTGAGGCCCAGAATCAGCTGTGAGGATTTCAGGCCTTAAGGGAGTCTGTACAGTAACACTACATGCATTTAGTCAGCACCTCACCTCCCAGTGAAACTCTCCAAGCACTGCAGAGGTAAAAATGAGCTGAACGATGAAAACGGTGTTAAATTAAAGACTGAGTTCTGTCAGGATCAAAGACAAGATTTCGGTCATGAAGAACAACACTCACAACTGCGCCCTGGAAGTGGGAAACACCTTAGGTGAGAGTATTTTCAACAGGCTTTTAAAGGGAGAGGCAGGGACTGGGGGCAGCCCACTGAGCCTCGCTTCTCTCACAAGCATAAATTCACTTTTCTGACCAAAGGAGAGCAGTGTGGAAGGAGGACAGCGCTGGCACTTAATGAGCACATACGCTTTGCAAGGAGAGAAGCAGAGGTGGCATTTCTCTGTCCCTAGAAGCCTAACTGCAGCCAAGGGACCAAGTCGCCTCATTTGGGGCGAGGGCAGGGCGAAGGGGCCCGGTGAGGGCTACACACACGCTGCCTGCAGCGGGACACGCCGGGTGACAAGGAGGCTCGCCTCCCTCTCTGATCCTGTTGTCCCTGTGACAGGAGGATGACAGCAGTCCTGACGAGAGCTCTGCGCTTGCCAAAGGGCAAATACTGCCCACAAAAATGCTCTTTTTAGTCAAAACGCAATGCTTTCATTTTCTGACAGAGCTGGTAGCAACCCCAGGTCACCTAACACTCTCCACCACGGACTTCTTGAATAAGCGTTAATGCGTCTCTGCTCTTTGGCCTGGGAAGCCCCCTAAGCTGTGAGAAACATCTTTTCTTTGTCCTGCGAAATCCCACTCACGCTCTGTCAACCTGAAAAAGCGCGAAAAGCAGCACTTCCCGACGTGGATACTGCCGGTGGGTGCCGGGATGGAGCTGCCAGGAGGGCCCTGGCCCCCCCCCCCCAGCTCAGGAAACGCGGCCTCCACACAAACACTTCTCACAAGCATCTCCCGACTCCGGCGTTTGGTCCTGCTGCTTCTGTAAATATTTGTGTGTGTAACAGCATGCATGTGCGAACACGGCGGTATGAAATTACAGCACCATTAGGGCAGCGAGTGAACCACCAGCTAGTACATCAATTTTGACTGAGCTAATAAAGCCTGCAGAGTGGTGTTTCAGGCGCACACGCCAGTGTTTCACTTTAAGTACCTGAACAGCTTGAACAAAGTAAATCAGCTAATTACATATGGTAATTGTGAATATGCATAAACCTTTAGATGATCAGGGCCCACGTCTGTAAATCTGCTGAGACAGAGGAGGAAATTTGAGTTCCTCGAAACCGGCGGTAGTGCATCATCCACAGCCCTGCCAGCACCATCTGCTTTCAACTCATCGATCAAAATTAGCTAGCAAGTCACCCTCTTCCATTTTGACAGCATGCAAACAATACTTCTGACTTCCTTAATTCCTGCAGTCACCCCGATGCCACGCTCCCAGGAGCACCCCCCCAGGGCAGGCCAGCAGCAGGCACCTGGAGAAGGCTGCACAGGCTGGTGGCTCCTCCATCCCCAGCAGCAGCCTTGCTTCAGGCATTTCTGCGTGCAGGGAGAACAAAGCTCTCCTGGCAAAGGGCATGGCTCTGAGCACTCCGCCGTATCTGTCCCAGCATCATCGGAAACAGAATAAAACTTGGGAGAAGCCTTGTTTTCCCTACATAGGGCCAGAAGGCAACCAACAGCTTGTCCAAAGCCTTGAGTACCAAGCAAGCCCTAAGACTGCTCTCTGATACTTCTTTCGCTTCAGATCCCTTCTAGGTCGCTTACTCTGTAAGCCTTCATTCGAGGGCAGCTCACTTGAAGCTGATTAACATTTAAGTGAGATTTATGTGCAACCAGCCCCTCTGATAATGACAAAGTGCCAAGTAACATGTTTGTAATAGAAATTTATGGAAAAGGGCAAATGCCTCCTTTTACCATTCTCCTGCCTTTACACCTTGCTGGGAGAACAAGAAAAAGAAGAAAACGAAAAGCCTTTACAAAACCCGTTGCTGGATACAGATTACAGCACAGGATTAATAGATCACATCTCATCCAGCTGGAGTCTTACCCATCTCAAAAGGATGCGTGTGCATGTGAAATTTGCAGGATTTGAACCACAGCTCCTGGTAAAATTCCCTTCGTGTCAGCAAGGAGAACAACAAGGGAGTTTAATGGGAGAATAATGTATTTCATTGCAGCAAAAAGCTCTATATTTACTGAAAGTTCACAACACAAACACACCAGCTCTGTTGGTACAGGATTATAGAGAAGGGGCCTGCATAGATTGGATTATGTTTTAATCATTTGCAAGTGTAGAACAAGACCCACCAGTATCTTTCAGGATATAGGAACTGGGTGTATATCAGTACTCTGGAAAAAAAGCCAGAAAACCAGAAAAGTAGGTGAGAAATTTATTTTGCTGCACAAGTGGGTAAGACTGGCTCTGCTGAATAGTTAAAAAATACAGCAGAAATTTCTTATTTTTTCATAGAGTGCAGTGCTACCGAGAGACATTTTAAAAAGCAATTTAGAGAATTGCAGGGGCAATGTAAGGTGCTAAGTAGAAAGGAATTTCATTTTTATTTGCTCTTTTACCCTCCTTAATTGTTGAATGTCTACAGTAATTGACTGAAACTTAGATAGCCATACCTATTTAACACCTGGCTAGGCATCACTTAGATGCTTAACCCTGGATGAATATCATCACATTAAATGTGATTTATGCTAATGCTGTCCTGTCTGAGTAGCAGTCATGGCCATTTGCCACTATTAGGCTGAAGTCCTAGGAGACATCCCAATTAAGTACAGCCTGAAAGAGCAGCACATCCTCCATTACCTTCTCACTATAAATTTACTTTTCCAAAGGTGTGTAGAACTGCATTAACCCACTTTTTTTTGGTTTAATAATAATAATAATAAAAAAGCCAAGAGCCTAGTCTTGAACCCTGAAATAAGGAAATTTTTACTTTTATCAATCAAAATTGAATTGCGTCTATTTCAAACAACTGTGTTAAAATGACACCCGTGCAAAAAATGTAAATTGCTTTGCAGATTTATGTATTACAAATTGTAACAAGAATCCTCAAAGCAGAAAATGATATCCTCTGGGCTTGGCTTAAAATTGATTCCAATTCACCCAAAAGAGCCTACAGAAAATGACTGTTGATTTCTATGTCCCGGTGTGCACCACACGCACCCGTGAGTGTGGGGCCACAAAGCACAAGACCATGCTCGTTAGGTTTTTCTGTGACACACAAATATTCTAGTATCACAAATAGCAGAGACGTTGAGGTGCAAGCAGCTGTGCAGCAATATATACGACAACAACTAGAAGGCTTCTGGATTAACGCTTTAAATCTTTTCCCAAGACTGCTGTTTCACATAGGAGGAAGGGAAATGATTTATAACTGAAACGAAGTGTGGGATGCTGCTCAGGCCAGTCGTTTTTAGCAGACTCACATCAAGTAGTTCGCGATGTCAGGAAGAAAAATCCAAAGGCAAGAAACCAGAACTAGATGAAACAACATTGACATAAGCTGCAAAATCTCTTTGTAGAAGATTTACTGAGGACCTTTCAACTTCCATTTCACCTACCAGACATTAGACAGACACTGAATGAGACCATTGCTTTCCTTCCACTCTCTTCAAAGGAAACTCATAACCCTCTTCACCAAGTAATTATATCATCTACTGTGGAATGAAATCCTGCATGAGAAGGAAGAAAAAACCCCACTCATATGAGTGTTCTCCTTCCCATTTCCCCCAGACGGTCTCTGTGCATTTAACCACATACATTCCTCTCTCCTCAACGACTAGAGTTGGAAAAGTTGTGGGAGAGAAGGAATTTTCCCAAAGTTTCTGATAGTTGCTGGCAATCCTAAAAATGTACAAAAGCCTTGACATTTCTCTTCACTCCAACAACTCCAGCCTACAGAGCTCCTGTGCCTGTTTGGCTGCTCCCCAGCTGCAACCCAGTATGGCAGGCTTCTCCACCATTACATGCCCTGGGCACTCATTTCTGGCCTAGGTAGTTAAGCAAGCAGAGACTTCTAGGAGACTTCTTATTTCAATCCTCACACAACTTGAAAAAAGAAAAAAGAAAAAGAAGGGTTTCCTTGAAGCAAAACATCAGTTCTGCACTTATTAAATTCTCCTCAAAGGGTCTGGCGCTGACAGAGTGTAGCTTGTTTTTCTAATTCATGCATAAAATGTGTAGTGCAAGTTATCCCCTGCTGGAAGGCTGAGTTTGCTTCGCTCCTTGATAACGTCACTTGCCAGCTCTTGAAGAGGAGCCGTGGCTACTTTGTGCGATACTCAGAGGCTTTCATCTGGCAGCCCTAAAACACAGCCTGCCAGTTATTCTTTGATGTCTTATCGTTGCCACCGTTCTGCGCCCTTCCAAGTTAGTTTGTTAAAACCCCATGGAGCCGATATACGTCTGGTACCCAGCTCGGCCCTCTGGAGCCCAGTGCTTCAAGCCTGAAAGCATTTGCACGACTTTCAGTTTTCTTTCCGGCACGTTGATCCTCACAAAGCTGCAGAAGAAGCCCCGAGACGTGTTCCCACATCTCCAGGCTGGCTGCCACCTCCTCTTGGACAGGACTCCCCTCAGACTGGCTGCCACTGCCTCCCCAGCCAGAGGATGGCTCTGAGATGTTACAAACCCTTCCCTTTTTACTACCGAGGGCTGCAGAGGACCACAGATTTACATATAAAGAGCCATGCCAAGGTGCGACGTTATATATGAGCTCTCCAGATCCCTCTGCTGTGCCAGCACAGGAGCAGCAATACACCTCGTAGAGCTAAGATTCATGTTCATGCTGGTCTTCCTTCCCAACCTCACCTCACAATCATACAGCTGAAGCACTACTCTCATGAGCAAGGCGAGAAGGATTGCCTATCAGCCGTGGTCGCCACCAGGACCACCCTGGAGACTCCATCTCGTAGTGCTGGCAGTATGCTGGTGAGGGCAAGCCCCGGGGTGCCAAGCACCTTCACCGGAGCATGCAGGACCCCCATACCACGTGCCTGCAGGTGGCCACCAGACTGCCACATTGGGCTCGGGGGGCAGGTGGGGCTCACAGCTGCTCTCCAGCTGCTGGATAGACAGGGCAGGCTGAAAAGTCAAGCAGCAGCTCAGGCATCACCTGGTTTTTAAAACGAACGTAAATGAAGACAGAACTTCAGGGACAGATCCCATGAAAACCAGTGGAGACAATGACCACTGACATTGTATTTTATTTTTCAAGGTGATTTTTTTTAATTGCTTCACAGCGTTTATGAAATATGCATGGGCAGGGGGCTGCCTTCTGACCCTGCGCAGCGTGACTCTCAAGGAAAGCACACAAACGAGGAAACTTGTCAAGCCTGCTGCAGTTGCTGCTTCTCTTTTGTAGCAACACAAACTGTTGGTTTAACTCCTCGGGATGGCCAGTCTATCATATTTCATGAATGCCGTATTTCCTTAAAATAGATGAATGTGTTGTTATGCCTACGAACCACTTAACAGCCTTTTTGCAATTGATCCTGTAAATTTGATTTCAACAAATTAGTACTTAGATATTTTTGACAATGCTTCCGTCTTCCAGATCTAATTGGAAGATGTAGGCCTCTGCTTACAGGGAATATTTAACGATTTAATAAAGAAATACATCAAGTCGAGATGCTCAAAGCACTGCTGCGCATTTAAGTGAAGACAGCAGACTACACCAGAGCAGTTAATCTCTCCACTGAGAATCGTTTTATAAGCGATGCTCACTGGTTCTCCCCTGCTCTTTGTTATGCAGACAGAGAACAGAGCAGTCATGCACAGACACTACGCACGAACCCGCTTGCAGCACATTTCTGCCAGTGTTCGTCCGGGAGGATCATCGCTTCCCACACGCATGAAATCTACATTAGATTGCAAAGCCATCATCAAGAAAGTTCAAACATTTCCCTAGGCCAGTGCTGCCTAAAGAACTGATTAAAAACCAGCCAAGCCCGGAAAGCGCCCTCATTATATTCCACAAAGCAAACCTGAGCAACTGCTTGCATCTCTAAACCACTTCTCCTCCACCCAGTCCCGGCATCAAGTCTTAGCAATTTAGAAGAGCAAACAAACCCACATCTCATCCGTGGGATACGATTCCATCAGCAGGAGACTTTGGCGTGGCTGCAGCCCTTGTGCTGCAAAGCACGGGACTACAATGCCTCGCTGTGTGCGCTCCCGCACACGGGAAGCATTGTCCAGGATCCCAAACGCTCCCTTTGTACGTCCAAACAAACCAAACGTACCGGTGAGAACTTCTTGTCCCGCTCTAAGGACAAGCGACTGACCCGGCTGCATCCAAAACGAATGCAAAAAATGGGAAATAAGTATCAACATTTCCAGCTGCCACTATAATTAGCTCTTATAACCCTCTCATCACACTCTTTATTTTTTAAAATGAAAGGTGATATTATAATATAGCTTTTCCGTATTTCAGATTACAGAGAACAACAATATCTACACCAAAAGCCAACATCAAAGCCCACTGTATTGCATGACTTTAAACTGTGCTAATACTTGAGGGTTTGGGTCCTGGAAAAGAAAGAAACGGTCAATTCAACTCGACAGTACAGTTAATAGCAAGCTGAAAAGGTGACAGACACGTGAATTCACCTCGCTGAAGTTTAGCTTCTGTACGACAGCGTTCACAAGCAAACTGATACAAGCACTGTTTGGTGCATGCCAGGAGGATAAACAGAGAATAATGGGAAAATGAAAATCATTTACCTCTCTCTGAATCCGGGAAAGCGTGAAGAAAGAGAAAGAGCAAGTTAGAAAGCACTCACGCAGACAGATCTCCAGCATACGATGAGACAGGGTAGCTGTAAAGTGCTGTACATTTCATATTCACTACTTGTTTGTAGCACAGCGTATCCAAGTGTCCTGCAACTATTTCCTTCCAACGCTTATTTTGGTCGAATCCCGTTGCTCTGAAGTTCGTATTTTTGGAAACATGCAATGAAGCCAACAGGCATCAGCTGAATTTAGAGAGGCAGCACAGACATATCAACACTGGGAGGTAATGAAGCTTAAAATACCACACACAAATAGGGGAAGTAGTACGCGGTAAGCAAAAATGGACAGACAAAGTGCACGAACCCTCCTTCTTCTAAAATAACTCTACTTAAAGAAGACACTGACAAAACAAACACTTTTTCAGGCTCTGAAAACCTTACAGTTGTTTAAACTGAAGGAGTATATAGATCTGCATGAGTACTTTGAATGCCTTTTCCACGAGCTCATGCTCTGAGGTCGCTTGGACTGCTCCAGAAGGCGCACCCTGCAGAAGTCGCAGCCTGGGGAACCACCTCGCACAGGCACTGAGCTGAGGGCAGAAGCACAAAATCTCTGCACACCTTCACACCCAAGGCACCACAGCAGACACCAACTCTTTGCACACCCCCTTCCTGCAGGCGGGCAGGACAGGGACAAGTTTCCCTGGCTGGGGCTGCACCCCTTGGCTGGGACACGGCTCCCCAGCAGCCTGCAGATGGGGCAAGAAAAGGCACAGGACCTTGTACTTCTAGGGGTGCCACGTGCAGAAAGCAGCTGGTTTCACCTGACATCTCCACAAAGCACTAAGTGCACC
Source organism: Anser cygnoides (assembly GCF_040182565.1). Lineage (NCBI taxonomy): Eukaryota > Metazoa > Chordata > Aves > Anseriformes > Anatidae > Anser > Anser cygnoides. The sequence continues at coordinate 24,776,890 of NC_089876.1, forward strand.
GGGAAGCTAGGTGGGTTGCTGCCTGCTTCTCCCCAGCTCTCCTTGGGAACAGGACAGAGCTTCCTGCAAGGCACAGTGCCACTGCGCAGATAACAGCCATTGTGGAGACGGGAGCCGCTTTCTGCTCCTTCAAACGCTAGGGAAACAGGCTGAGGAGCCATATTCTGCAGAGCACAACTGTGTATCCAGCTTTCCAACAGGTCCTTGCAAACAGTCTCCATGTGCTATGCAGTCCTGTCCTCCACCCCCATGCACCACAGACCTCAGGTCTCTTAAGGATTCATCTCCAGTGACCATCTGAGCAAGATTCACACACAGCACAAAAGCTGTGGGACTCTACTTCACCCCAGTTAGCTCTGCCTCTGAGAAACGAGTAGCGGAGTGGAAAAGTCACCCTGTCTACTTAAGGGTGGGATTAAAGACAGAACACTCTGAAGGGAAGGGATCCAATTCCCATTAGACATCTCACTTTAGCAAGCTTGTGCAGCTTACACGCATTGATCTGTTGCTTAGAAATGGCTTAGTGAGTAGATCTGGAATAAACATAGGCTTTCTAAGCCAGGCTTTAAGTAAATGTGCATATGGTTAACGAATGCGCCCATCCAACATGGGAGTGCAAGCACACATGGGTGCATATGTCCGGAGTGAGAGGTTTAATTGCTGGATACGACTCCAGAAGCGTTCTGCAAAACTAGCTGTGGCACTTATATAATGTTTAAAGGAACTGTTGGATTTGATTTTAAAACCACATTTTAAAAAGACAAGAAACACCCTTTAAATGTCATAGCCTGGAATATAAAACTTCAGGCTTACCAAAAACACACAGAAGTCTGCTTCAGCAGTGACTCTTGAGATGAGCTAGTGACAATACCTATGCAAAAAGGACCTCTACAGATCCTATCTTCTACACCTGGCAAATCTCAAACTATAAAGCATGAAGTTCTACAAAGATTTCATATTCATGCCTTAGAAACATAGAACACGCGCATACATGTCCTTTAAAGTTGATGTTTTACATCATAAATGAAACATTCAGTACATCTGAGTACTCAAGCGTAGCTTATCCTTCTTGTTTTTGCCTAAAGAACAAATCCATTTTACCAATGTAGTACCTAGATTGTTTGGGAAAAACAGATTCACTCACTCCAGAACAAAATTCGTTAAAAAACAAGCAAACAAAAAGCTTGACTGGTGCAGTTCCTAATGCTCGACCTTAAGAACTGTTGAAAATCTAGATGTTACGATTCTTACCCTCCCTCACTTAAGTTTATTTCCGTTATTTTACTCATTTCTGTCATCACAATGGCAAACGTAGGTACCTGATAGAAGTAACATCCTTGGCAAAAGGATTATTGCTTAGATCATAAGCATTTTTACCAGGACAGCACAGCAATATCTACAAATCCTAGTACGTTAACTCTCTCCCAAGTTTTCTTCAAGCACTTTTGTAGTATTTTTATTTTGGCACTACTTGAGCACGTGCATTTTAAAAGCTGATCAAACTTGTCACACACTGCACAAACTCCAACATATCTCAGCAAACACTTCAAACGTAGGGATGGTCCTTCAGAGACTGCTGCCAAGTGTCAGTGATGATCCAGGGGCGAGCCAAGCTATAATGCAAACCAGAACTGTGACACAGCAAGCAAATGGCCAATGTGAGCTAGGACTATCCACAAAAATAGTGTGTGAAAGTATGCACAAAAAAGAAAGTGTACCTAGGAACTCCTCAGCCTCTTTTAACATACCTCACCCTTTTCTTTTTTAAGGCAAAGGGCAAAGACCACCTTGCCCCTCTCCCCTGGCATTTTGGCTGCCACCCTCTTGTTGCCAAAGCGCAGGGTCCATAGTTTCAAACACACTGAAAATGGCGTGAAGCATGAGTTTTTCTTTCTCAAATGAAACCTTGTGATCAGTGTCTTCTCATTCCTTAATATTTTATTTCTTCATGTGCGGGACCCAGTTTCTGATTTCTGTGTTTAAGAACAAATCCAGGCTTCGTTTTTGTCCTGGACTCGCTCACTCCGTTTTGTGCAGAGGGCCAAGTTGCCAGTACAAAGAAAGGCAGCAACTCCTTAAGCTGCTCGCATACAGTTGCTGTTAGAACACAATTCAGCCCTGACCTATTTTCCTCGTCAAAAGAATACAGAGGCTGCTCCTGAGAGAAACTGATGACAAATTGCTCTATAAAGGCTTGATTCAGGCATTTAAATAATTGTTATGGTTACTTTTTGATCCTGTAATGGATTTTTTTTTCTACTTACAGACTCCTTCATCTTAGTATTACTGCTTTCAGCATAAACAAGAGTAGTGGTGTGCCTTCCATTGTCCAAAACACTCCACAGCGTAGCTAATGAAAGCAGCCAAGCTGGACACAAATCCATATTTATGAACACAGCAGACATCCCCAGAAATGTTACAGTGGAAGCACGGGCCATAGTCTGCTTGTAAAGAAGAAATAATACAGGGCCCTCTGCTCTGCTTCTTTCCAGGTGGTGAACTTGGGAGTTCCCCCTTTTGATATCCAGTGGTGACCTGTGGAGCTGTCCTCAAGCAAAACCCCACTGACACCTTCGCTCCAGCTCCACGGGCTTTCAGCTGGGCTGAAAAGGATTTCACCAGGCTACTAGCATGTAATAAACTACGAGGTTAGAAGTAGATCTCTGTACTGCAAATACTGAAAGTTTTTCGAGCACAGACAGCCCTTGATTCTGTATCTCAATGCCAATTTGAAAATCAGAACAAAAGAATAGTATCATTTGTACTTTCCAGGAGAATACAGACAATGTTTCCAAGCAGTATGAGCAGCAGAACAGGTATCATCTTCTCCATGCACTAACCACTGGCTTTATATGAAGTGGACGTGGAGTGATTGCCTCTCAGAACAAAGCTTCATGTTGGAAAAATCTTCCAGCAATTTAGACACAATGTACTAGGGAAAAAAAAAAAAAAAGAACAAGAAGAAGAAATGCCTTGGATCTAGCAGGTTTTGAACGTAGTACAATTAAACACAAAACATGACCTGCTGGTGCAAACTCTTGAAGGGAAATCCGTTAATTTCCCTGTCATTGTGCAATATACACTTGTACAGAACAAGCACACGGCAGCTGCAAGTGGAGACAAGCAAAACAAAACAAAACAAACAAAAACAGAGAAGGAAATTCAGGAAGGTGAGAAAAACACAAGCAGCCAGGCTGCCGGACTTCCCCAGGCAGCGAGGAATGAACGGGGCTCCGGTTGTGGGATTCTCACACATCCAGCAGGGCTGCATCCTGCTTCTAATCAGTTAATTACAGCTTCCAAATTAATCCAGTAGCTCTTCATAGAGTGCCTTGCAATTAATGAATTAATTTCAAACGGAAGACTATTTGCCTGCGTTCCCTTCACATTCTGGTAGCTCAAATACAGTTGAATCATTTACCTTTAAAAAAAAAAAAAAAAAGGAAAAAAAAAAAAGAAAGAAATGCACCCCAAGGATAGAAAGCAGCCATGGAAAGTTTTCAGTTTCCTGGCAGATTTTATTGATGGCTCTAAGTGCCAGAAATGCCATGAGAGCAGCTGTGCAAGTTCCTCAGTACAGTGCTCTATATATTCTTTTCCAAGCTGACTGAGTTAAAAGGGGTCAAGCCAGAGCCTGCCTATATTGGGAAGATGATACCTAGAAAATACTGTCAGGGCTGCTACGCAGCATTTGAGATTCATTTCTGAGGGGAAAAGGCCAAGTCCTCTGCGGAAAACAGCCTGTTACCTCCCAGCCTGCGGGGGTGTGAGGAAGGAGCATCCCTTCCAGGGACAGCCCCCAGGGGATGCTTCCTCCCTGGGACGGAGGTGATGATCTCTGCCAGGCCCATTTATTCTGGGTTGTTTTCTGACTTCCAAGACAGCACACTGCAGTTCTGCCAAGGGTGCATACTTCCCCGATCACCCCCTTTCATCCTCTCTCCTTTCGCTGAGCTTCGGCGCAACGCGTCCTTGTCCTCGCCCGTCCCAGGAGTGCAGAAATGCATCAACCCACGGCCCCTGTTGAGTCTCCTGCTTCAACAAAGCGGAGCCACTGTGCAATGGAAAATAAACCACAGCGAGAAACTTAGCAGGTTTTGCTCTTGTTGGCATCTCTGGTAAGCTACTAAAGAATCAAGGTAACGCTGCTCTGATCGAGTAATGCTTTAGTGGTCACTGCACTGCATGTGAGAGCAGTAGGAGTCTACCTCCCTGTGCCCGGCAGGGTGGATTTAAGTACAGCCTGACCACCTGGGTGTCTGACACGTTCAGCTAACAGGGCGAAGAGGTTAACACTTGACACATCTTCATTCCTGTAGCTTCCCCCGGAGTCTGGCTGACTGCAGCTCGCCCAGTTATCTTTTTTGAGCAGATCAGAAAGGAATCAGGCTGCCACATGTCGCCTACACCATGCACAAGTACAGAGGTCTGCCCTCCGACCTCCACAGCCCTCAAACATCTCCACGAGGGACTACGCATGGCACAATCTGCTCTGGCCATCTCTCAGAGATAATGAGCAACCGAATTTTCTTTCCTTTCAATTACTGGCAGATTTTATTTCCAGGCACATTTTACTTGGTTAAAAATAATGATGCGTGGCATAAGCCTTTCTTCTTTATTTACAGTTGTAAGTACCCGTCCAGGCGTACCCTCCGAGGCACAGAAGAGGCCCTACTCTGGTTTTCTAATTTGTAATTATGAAGTGTAGGAGCACTTTATGCAGCAAAATGTTTACGTAAAATATACTTACACCTCAACAACATAACATGATCAAATAAAGGGAACAGCCTTCATTGCCGTGCATTTGGAAGTCTCTCTGTTGTTTAGAGAATGATTATGTCCTTCCACTTATGTATGCTATTAGAAAAATACATTTGTTTTTGCTGAATGTAAAATGTCAGCAGCTTACAGTATTTCTAAGGGTTCAGTAGCTCCTTAACCTTTTTTTTGTAAGTGATCCTTAGGCTTTTTGTCTTCCAAAAAGTATCGGACTGTTCCAACAAACCGTGGCCGCTTGTTTCTGGGCCCCTCTCACCACCAGCACAGAGACTGAGTAGAAGCACAGCTCAACCCTATAGCAGAAATTCCCTGTTCACCGTGGGCCAGATTGTGCCATCAATTTTTAAGCAATTCACTACTGGTAGCAAAGAAGGTTTCTGCTTAAAAATTGATGGCTTGATCTAGCCTTCTGTTGCTAATCATATATTATGAAGGCTGCAATAACCTAGTCAGGTTCTATTTTTAAAAGAAAAAGAAAATACGAGGCAGCCTGCCTCATCAAATGAATCCACATTTTGTAATGGTTGAACTCTACCCTGAAGACCAGAGGCTCTGAATCTTTAAGTCCCACTGATGGTTTGGGTGCCAGACTTCACATTGGCATCTGACAGGCAAGGTGATTCCTTGTTACTCCTCAAGCCCAGACCAAAAACTAGCACAGAGCAACCCCAGGTCACTTTACCCCATCTTCAGGGCTTCCCTCACCTGTGCACAGCGACTGAAGCCCTGAGATGAAAGAGATGCTGCCCTTACAGCTTCCTGCAGCACACGGCCACCCCAGGCACTTGCTCACCTGATATAAGCCTACATAGGGGGGCCTTTTCCCAACCCACTGCAGACCACTGCCCTCCCTCTCCTTGGGAAGCATTACGTTTGGCTTGTTAGGGAAATTAAATGTGTTTCTGGCAGCATGAAAAGAACTTTAAACGGCAGGCCACTGTTCCCACAAATCACTAGATCACCATTTTAGACAGATCAGCTGGGTAGGAGATTTTCTGTTTTAATTTTTATAGAATTATTGAACTCAGCCAAAAAGATAGGCCAGCACATCCGTTTGGAAACTTCTTAAGGTACACAGAGAAGGATTTAATATTACACCAAAATACTGTAAGAAAAATGGGTATGTTTTCTTTGGCAGACACCAAACCAAATTCAGGGACACGCCATTTATTTTCTAAAACGAGGACACGAAGCTGAGCACTTATTTCTGAATTGATATTCCCTGATTTAAGTTTTTGACCTGGATTAACTTCACCCAGAGAATAAGGGCATTTCAACCTATCTCAGGCTCCACTGGAGCAAAGTCTGCACTCGATCGCTAATTAAAGGTCTACAGAGCAGCTGAATCAATATTAGCGCCCGTATCAATTAGATCAGAGCGGTGTCCACAGTAACACAGAGATTTCACGTCATGAAACACAGGAAAGGCTGCATGGCAAACCAGAACGGCCTGCTGCACAGGATGCCCAGCGGCCTGTACCGATGCAGAGGCATCCAGCAGACACACCACTTCCTCACCCAAAATACTAACTCGCACAGTTTGTTTGATCCTCACACCTGTATTTCAACTGAGTGGTGTTTAAAATAACTTCATACTTAGGGTATTTAAAGTATTTATATACATCCACTGCTGTAGAAGGGAAAACTAATCTGTACTTTAAAAAACAGATCTAACTTGCATTACATAATAAAGCCCCACTATCTTCCTCTTTCTTCTAAATCCTTATGAAAATAAACAAGCCATTTTTAACTGAGAAATGCTCCAGGGCTAAATAATATCCTTTTCCTCACTCCCAAGTTGTTATATTTACTTTAACTGTGAGGCAACAGCTACACAACCGTAATTAAAGCCACGGTTTTAAGCGATTAAACAGTTCATATATTTCACTAATAAAGATCAAGACTCAGCAGTGTTCAGTATCCTTTAAGAAATAAACCTACTGCCCAAAACAGGGAGAGCAACGAAGCTCCATAAGGTGTGAGAGACCTAATTTAAGAGTGAAGCTGCTGAGTTTAAAGAAAAAGATTAATGTGCTTGTCTCTCTTCCCTCCCCTCTGCACCCAACGTAACGAGGATTCAAAGCTATATATCAATTAACAAATCAATGAAATTTCTCCTGCTGCAAATTCTTTATGAATACAGATAGGATTAAGCAAGCCCAGAGACCTCAAGGCAATATATTACATTTACATCACGAAGTTTCCTCTTCTGTCAAAAGAGCCATTAACCATTTCACTTCAACTAAACATATTTTTACATGCACGTATCCCTACACACAGCGTGACACTTCTGTCCTAAAAAATGCTTAGTTCTTTTGGACTGCCACAAAGATTTCAAATTGAATGATGACCATAGACAATTATGGGCTGAAAGAAGAAAGCCCAGACTAGCTGGCTAGAAGTTAGCTGGGAATTACACAAAAATCATTATATAAGCACTGAATGTTTGAGTTAAAACATAGGGAGGTTTCTTCTTTTTCAGCACACGAGGCTTCTGCTATTCACAACTACAGCACCTATTTGCCCATTAATGCAACATTAGCAGTGAAAACAAAGTATGATTATCCTCTACAGACTCAGGCTGGTCAATACGCATCCAGTAACTGCAGCTAGCTCAGGAACAATTAATTTTGAACTGAATACAGACCTCCCCAAGCCCCTTAAACACCAAGGTCCATTACTTACTGCTTACTGCTCAAATGAGCGCATCTGAAGGGAGAGCAGCATCAAACACTCACCGCTTTCCACACAGCCCAGCATTTCTGCTACAGTGCTCTCTCCCGAAGGTTGTTAAGCGGCAGCTCTTGGAGAAAAGAGATCTGACTTGCCTTTGTCACACCAGGAGCTGCAATTTGCCTCGCAGGCATCCACCCAGAGGCTTTAGGCTGATGGACCACAGCTTTGAAAATACAGCTAGAGACAAAGGCTACTACCAACACGAGATTGTTGCCTGTGAGGGGGTGGGGATGGGGGGGGGAGGATTTTTCTCGCCACTTTTTAAGTTTCTTACCTTGTTCTTGCAGCGGGCAGGAGCGTAACTCCAGGCAGGTGGCACGCGAACGCCCAACTCAACGCTCTGCCCGCTGCCGCTCTCCCGCAGCGCGCGTCCTGGCATCAGACGACGCACAGGGCACTCGATGCAGCCACGCACTGGCTCCCCATCAGCGGGGGCCGAACGCCCCCGAGAACAGCAGCTCATTCATTTTTGCAGCGAGCCTCAGCACGCCACACCGGCTCCCCCTCTCCCGACGGACTGGGCGCGCTTGTGTTCGCCTGCTCCAGCTGCGAGCCGGCGGTGCTTCCCCCGAAGGGCACCGGTCTTCTCCTCCCTTCCCGTTGGCTTCACCACGGGCTCCGACTCGATGAAGAAGCCCCTCTCCTCCCCCCGTACCACGTTTCCAGCCCGTGAACTTCCGAGGGCGATGCGCTCTGACAGCGGCGATCTTCTGGGGGATGCTGAGGTGCGCAGGGACTCTTCCCCCGCAGCTTCCCCGACCCAGTGCAGCGCGTTCACAACGTGACTCCAACTGGCTGCGACGGGGAAAGTCTCTTTAAAAGGCTGCCAAGATTTACTGCCAAACCCGAGAAGTCAGGCAGAAGTACACCTGTGTTTACTTCAATGAAATTACACCTGCTTATGCCCGGAGTGAGATTTATCCCTGAGCCGTAAAAACAAACACGCCAAATAATTTGATTTCCCGAACTGCCACACACAGTAACAGTAAATCTAATTTAGAGGGGCTGCTTTGCTCTAAAGGTGACAGGAAAACCAACGTCCTGCAGCTCCGGTTTTTCTTCTCTTTTGGCAAACCCCAAAGAGAAAAGTGGGTGCCTCTGGGTGCCGGGGCAACGAATGGCACCAGGACGGGGGGCTCATGGGGCCCCCGGTGCCCTGTGGCAATGCTCCCGCTGGCTGTCCCCCCACGGTGGGTGCTTGAGCCCCTTCCCGGGGCATTTAGCAGGCATTCACAGGCAGGTACACCACAGCAGCCCTTGGGCGTCTCACCTTCCAGACACAGAGGTGGGTCATCTCCCTGCACCTCGCTCTCTTCCACCCGTGGGTCTTTCTCCTTCACACATGCTGCTGGTGGGATCCCCCCCTGCCCTCCTCATGCCCGAGGAGTTCATGGACAACACGGCAAACGCCTGCCTCCCACCCTCTTACACCGACTGAGCTGAACGTGAGTGCCAGCAGGGCAAGGACCACAACTGTGGGTGTTCCCCCCAGCAGATATGAGGGTGAAAAGCAGTCACGGACGGCTTGCCGGCAGGCGTTTCTTCCAGCCGCCCAGATCTTTTTGGAGCAGGATGTTTGTTCACAGCCTAAAAATACCCTGACAGTCTACAGAGGTTCCTTCCTTCCTTCCTGTGTGCCATCAACAAGGTTTGGCAGGATGAATTATGCAACCTGTGCCATCCCGAAAGCTTTCTGTTGATTTCCATGGGAATAGCAGGTTGGAATTTAATAAACAAAGCTGTCGATGCTGCTTAAGAAGAAACAGATCCAGCTCTTTCTTTCTTGGATGTGCTGGATGCCCAGCACTAGCAAGAATTCAAGACTAGATAATAATTTTGGCACTGAAGTAAACAAGTTATTGTAAATCTCGATACCAGTATGGAACACATTTGTGGGGACAGAAAGGGGCATTTTCATGGACAAGCAAAACAGCACCTGAAACTAGTTAAATGCTGTACTCTATTTTTAATCCAGGTTGCAATGCATTTTCAGCATAGCTCATTTAAACTTGAAAATGAAGACAATTAATCTGATAGCGATGACAACTACTCTCTGCTGCTGTTCCCCTCCTTCACTCTCAGCAACTAGAGCACTACAGGCCCCGGTGGTTTTCCAGCTGGCCAAACAACAGTGCTTGTGAGAACAACGTTAGACACCAACTTGAAAGGCTTCTAAGGACAGAAGCCAAACTTTGCTGTTTTAATATGCTGAAACAGTTTGTGGGAGAGAACCACTGTTCCCTGAACTTTGAAAATGTGTAAAAATTAGCCTAATGAACACCACATCTCAGGTTTCAAGTTTCTAGCTGGCTATCCAGTAAATGAACTGGGACCAAATTCTAATCCCTCGTTGGTTTTGTTATTTTGGTACGTGATAGTTACGGTCTGTGCACCTTTCAGTAAAGATATGGCTAGGTAGGAGCACGCTGGCTCCACTTCTGAGCCCTGGTATCAGCCTTTCAGCTTCCCTTCCCCTAGCCCCATGCTCTCTGCTTTAAGTTTGTGCCTGCTAGTTGCTATCTATGGAAAGAGCAATGGGTTCCCCTCTGCCACCAGCAAGAGGAAAATCTCCTAGGGCTTGGCCAACAGGCAGGTTCCAAAAATGAGAAAGCAATTTGGGTCCATCGTCTTCCCTTTTGTGCGCACACAGCTTGCTTAGGAACCACAGCCACACCTCACGCTCACAGCTCTGGCAAAACCTAACTTTGCCAATCCTCAGTCCAACCCGAAATTGTGAAGTGACTAACCTTAGACATGAGTTTAAAATTCTGTATACATGCTTTGGAGGGTGGTGATTCTCCAAGGTGATTCCTTAGAGTTCATTCAGTCAAATACATGCATTCTGGAAATGAAAGGCAGAATTCATACAAAAGTTTTCTTTCACATGCTGGGTTTTTAAGAATACTCATCAGTAACCCAAATTTTGACACAACTCATGGAAGTTGCAGCGCTCAGCATCAGCTGCTGCTGTGTTTGGCTGACGGGTTTCCCCAGCAGCAAGAGCTATCCTAAACCACAGGAGCTATCACAAACACTTCTAGCACAACCTGCACCAAGTCCTGTTCCCCGCTGCCAGCCAGAGGTGGGAGCTTGCACCCAAATCCCTCATCAGGAAACGGGAGGGCTGTCAGTGATCCACTTTACCTACAAGCAGCAGAGAAATTGAGCTTGCAGCACATAATGGGCCAACATGTTCCCCACTGCCAAGCCCTGACAAGGTGAATGCTTCCCAGGAGAGCTCTCAGCACCCAACAAGTTCAATTCCTGCACTGATAAATGTGCTAAATTCATGGCAGCAGGGATGTTTTGGGGCATGCCTGGTATGTAAACTCAACACGTCGTTCCAGCCTCTCCCAGCTATCACGTGCCCCCTCTCCTGGGTCTCCAGTTGGGTTATATATCCCCAGGCTGCTGTGTTCCTCACTGGAGATAAGGTTCAGCCAAGATAACAGTGAGGGAACGGATATTTAACAGGGAAGAATCTGGGCAGGTCTCCATGCACTTGGCAGCGGTGATGTGCCCAACTCCCCAGTTAAACTGGCAGTGAACAGCAGGGCAACCGAGCAAACGAACTTAGCTGATGCTCCAGGCACAGGGACGGGACCACATTCTCCCCAGATTGATCAAATATTCCTCTTGCACAGCCAGAAGCTGATTTAACGCGGAGCAAAACACCACACATCCTAACGCACACAGCCCCGTAATGCCAGCAGAGCCGTGGCTGGACTACAGAAAGGCAAACAGCATCAGCAGCCGAGATCCTCGCTGCACCCACCCTGGAGGTACTGGCAGATCTTCAGAAGACACGGATTTGGGGAGCGTTGTAACACACGGCTGCAAATCCAAAGCATGGTGGATCTGGAGTCCTATTCTAGCACATCTATGTAGTTTCATCACAAATTATCAAGCAGCAACAGCACTGCCAAATTTCATAATTTATCTGAAATTTCATATTGTTTTCAAAAAGAGCAGGGAAAAAGTAAGGGAAAAGTGAGGGAACATTTCATAAAGTTTAAATCCTGGATGTAGACAGGGATCTAAAAATCTCCTTACACACTGCAAAACAAACTTCCAGCATCCATGGATGGATGAGGGATTTTGAAATACTACCTTTACTCCTAAAGGCTCGAATGTGACAAAATGATTACAATTTGTGAATGCCTCAGTTGGCAATATCCCATAAGGGCTTTGTTTGCTTTTGTACGCTGAGCCCCCTGAAGCCATGTATGTACTTCAGAAATGAATAGAGGCCACGAGCAAGCGTTCAGTTTGCTTTGTCTAATTCATCTCATTATGCTCCTATTGGAAGTTGAGCGATAGCAGAGATTAAAAGCAATTTTCCTAATTAAATACACACAGTGCCAAAAAAAATCTTTCTTAGTGCATCTGTTTTCTTGTGGGTTTGGGTACTTTTTATATCAAATGTGTATCTACATTTTTGGAGACATACATTGAAGTTTATTTAGACTCTTGAGACCACACCAAAAGGAAGAGGCAGAAGATAAAAATTCTCAATCAACAAAGACTGATGATACACAACTACAAAACAAAAGCAATTCAATAGATCCTTAGCCAACTGAACTAGACCTGCTATCGGCTTGCCCAAAGACTTTCACCATTAAAATACTGTCTGCAAATGCAGAGGACGGGCCATAATGACCCACGTGGACCCTTCCAGTTGGAGCTACTGAAAAATTTATTCCTTAAGTAATCTACAATTCCTCTTTATGCATCTTCTTGACAAACACAGCATCACACCAAGCACTGCCATGTGTCAGTAACAGGCAGCCCAGAATAAAGGCAAGCTTAATTTCACAGGTGCTTGGCTAAAGCAGAAAAAATCACTTACTTCATCCACGTTAAACATAAGGTCAGCAGGATACCAGGTCAAATACTGATGCCAGCCATCCTTCCTGACCTTGCAGACCTCAAGCTCCCTTGTACTCTTAAGATTCATCGTTTGCTCCTTTCTTTTCTACCAGTTATTTTCTGCTATTACAAGAACCACCCTAGCCCTGCAGGGAAATAACAGCTAAACTATCCTGCTGCTCCCCGAGGTATTACATGATTGTACTCAGCAACGCCCAGGGTTTCCAGACCCGCACCTGTAAGTTATGGACTAACCCAACTCATGTTGAAGTTAATAAAAGACTTCCCATTAATTAAAAGGGGAATTTGGTCAGACTCAGAGGGCACAAGGGCGTACTTCTAGCCAGCTTTGAAATTTATCGCAGTGCAGAAAGGGGAACTTCAAGCAGTACATTTTAGAGGCAATTGAGTTCTGTATTTAATGCGTCATTCAAATTATAAATTTAACTTATTTTTAAAGCATTAAGTTGAATTAAGATGAATAGCATTTATGTGAAATATAAAAGATAAAATGTACAGATTTTTCAGTGTCATCAAATTTTCAGTGTCATCAAGCACAATTTTCTTCTTGCAAAAACATGGACGTTCACGTAACACTAAACACAAAACCGAGTCAGTCAGTAAAAAAAACACTAAATGTTTAAGACGCTTGAATCGTCTGCTGAAAAAATCTTTTAGTTTACTCAAATTAGTGTTTAAGTTTCTGCTAATCAATTTGCACATATCAAAGAGACTTGAGTAGGCTACCTATTTCCATTGCCGGAGGCCGAATTGTGCTGAATACCACAGCCAAACAAAGGCCCTTCCCCTGTGGAGCCAACATTAGGAAACAAGCCAACACATCCTTCTCAGAATTACGAGCCTGAAGTGAAAACGGTTTCTACGTACACGTAATGGTTAAGGCTGTATATGCTCCGATTTACATAAAGACGTACTGCATATAAATATTTGAATCGTAATCAGCTAGTAGCGAACAGGGAAAGGGATCCTGAGGCAGGCACAGCGTTTAAATAATTGAAGTGGTGAGCTAAGAGCTAGCACATCCTCTTGTGTCTTAGAGGCATGTTCCAAATTATTATACCGGTGCAGTTCAGTAAAGTTTGTGACAGTGCTCCGAGAGACAAAATACAACAGTTAGAGTTTATTTTACTCTAGCATATGTTGAATTTCAGAAGACCTTCAATGGTTTACAAATACATAGGCATTTCACAAGTTCCCCTGATATCAGAGTATAACACTGATGCAAACTTTACAAGTGTGTTTATGTAGGTGGATGTAAATATTTACACCGTGAAGGCACATATAGAAACATCCCATCTATAACTCTCCAGTACAGTACATGAACTGCTTGAAGACCAGAGGCAAGCAGAGATAATCAAATTAAACCCTTTCTACTGCCCGGGAAATTTGCTCCTCTGAGTTACTTCTCCAGAAATGACTTGCCCAGTACAGTAATCATTTTTAGGAAGTCAAGTTTTTGCCTACCACACAAAACAATGAGCGCAGAAAATATGTCTTACAAAACGTTGACCTTTTCAAATAAGCTCCCGCATGACAGAGCGTCTGTTACTGCTCACACAGACATGCTGTAATCAAGGTAACAGAGAGCTGTGTTGGGCATTTCAGCCAGCATGGGGCTTTTAAGTATTCTTAGCATGATTTTTCTTAAAACACTGCTCGTTTCTTTGGTGACCTATGCTCTCTGCGCCTTTTCTGCTCAGAAGGTTTTCACGTGCCCATCTTATTAGTAACTGAACAGCTTCAATATAAAATAGACCAGCAAAATGAAAGCCACTAGTGGACTTGTTTGATTTCGTCTTATCTGCTACAGAAACCTCAGATCATGCAAAGTGTTGAGATCAGAAAGAAAGAATGCTGTATTTTTTTTGGTTGTTCGTTCGTTTTGTGTTTTTTTTTTTGAAAACAGATGTTATCAAATTGGGAGGGTTTGCAGCCCTTCATAAGGCTGTCAAAGCCCAGTTCTCCCGTGAAACTTTATTCCGCAGGTGGCTGCCTCTGTACACAGTCTCTAGTGTTCACGTACCATCTCAGGGATGTACAACTAACAGTGCATATCGAGTGTGTGCTGCTGCAGATGAAGGGGTGAGAGGCAGGCACCTTCAATCGACTCTGGCTGGCTTCTGAAGGAGGATGTTATTTTTTAGTGCAGTCTCTGCATGTGCAACTGATTGCACATGCGCCCATATGCATGACAAGGCAAAGTAAATAAATTCATTTGAAATCACCTTTAATTAGCACTTAAGACCCAAGTTTCTAGTCGGTGTTGAAAACAAGGGGGCTTGCAGAGAGCTTGGGAGCTGGACGGTTTCTGTCCCATTGCTTTCCTGGAGCCGGAAAGCAGCTGCCTTCTGAATCACTTGCATCAGTGTTTTGCCATGGAGTTAAAATAGACAGATATAGGAATTCAGCCTGCGTGTAGCACCTGTTTGAATAACATACAGTGAAAAGAACAACAGCAGAATAACAGAAGCATCAGATTTCTACCCTACAACAGCAGACAGTAGCTCTCCTGAGCCACAGACACTTTTCACAGGCAGTCCAGCTATAATCGAGGGACCTGAGAGCTTCAGTGGCTATCACACAGATCACCCTAGTTGTATCCTAAATCCTTCGAGTTTAACAGCTGGAATCACAGGCAGTGCATGGAGATTTTCTAGCACAAATCTTACAAATCTTACAATCTTACACTAAGCCATACTAAGTCATTACGCCATCTTTTCTACTAATTGAGATAACCTGGCTGCATCACTGTGGCTATTTGTAGTCCAGGCTCAGATGGACAATTTGACTTAACTGTAAGATTAACAGTTCAACAGTTCCACGTGTCATTTAAAAACCTAATATCCAAAAGAAGTGCTAGATACAATTCCCAAATTATATGCAACATTTCCTATTAGTTCTAGAAAATAAATCCAGAATACTAAAGACATGCTATAATAAAATACTTAGACATGGTTCTGTTTACAGTGACTGAGCATTCAAGGCCGCGCTCTGCCACTAATGCAGCAAGCGACACTTTTTAAATGGTGCCTGGTTGTTTTTCCTAAAGAGAAGGGCAGCCTCCTGCCATCGTTGTCACTTCTTCCCAAGCCAGTGCCACAGCACTGTCCTAAGCTCTCCGCCTGCACAGAAATCCCTGCAATTCTCCTCTTCGGTGTTTGTCCCAGTTCCCTTGCTCTGTGAGACTTTTCTGTACTTTTGCTAACCCACTGCTGCTGTGCCTCTGAGCTGCTGTTTCCACATTTAAGCTTTTCAACGGTTACCAAATAACTACAGCTCCACAGCCAAGATTTGCCCCAGACATACCCCCTTTTTTCTCAGCTGTTATCAAAGGGTGAATCCGTTGTTCCTGAGCACCTGACATGCTCACAGGTGTGTCAGAAACAGAAAAATCCCTTGCTGTCACACGTAATCATTTTTCATCCCATTAGTGGAACTAGGCAGAAGGGATATTAGAGATGCTGCCCTAACACAGTGTAAAGCACTACTGATACGAACCCATACATTAGTGCAAAACTACTGATGCTTATTTCAAGTTAGTATGGCCCTATTTCAACTCACCTTCAATGTACTATGTCTTTTAGGCTAAAATTCTGAAACTAAAAACACACCGCTTTTGTTAACCAAAATAAGAATGCACACATTCAGCTTTTTGCTCCCACTTAACTACACTTCTTTGAAAATACATTTCCCTCTTCACAGCTGGATTGTTTCCTTACTCCTTCTTACAACACACTGCACCTGCAAATAGTCATGTCAGGCCTTATGGGCATTAGCTGAAGTTTTGCACAGATAATCATCTAAACTATTGTTTAGTGAGAGGAAAATGCTATCAAAATATATCAAAAAGGATATTCAGGTCCAATTGGCTTAGGGAAAAGGAGAAAAGATTACTTACAAAAGCCAGCAAAGGATATGGGAAAGAAAAGCCAGAGCAAGCCTTTTCCCCCCGTGTAATCCCTCACCTGTGCCCTATTCTCTGATTCCTAACTGCACGCTTTGTCCTTATTCCAAGGTTATGCGGCCCGAGGGGAACAGGCAATATTGATTCACGGTGTCTCCGAGTTTGAAGAGTTCAGCTGGAATTACACATGCTTTGAAGGGTATTATCTTCTCAGAAGAGCAGGTGCATGCACCATCTCGGTTTTAATTTATTTTATTTTCAGCTTTTCTTGACCATGCCTCTTTATGCGGAAGAGAAAGTTTATTACTTGTTATCTCGCACAGCTCGATAAGCTTCTCGCACGGAATTGGAGAAAGACTCGACCTCAGACCACATTTGGGGTTTCAATCACCACCTTAAAGGAAAGGCAAATCTAAAGGGCCTTCAACACCTCCCTGAACGATGCAATTATAAGCCACGCTACATCACTGAAGCCTGATGTTGTGTTGCTTGTACACAAAATATTTTCTGAAAGGGGGAATGATAAGTTACAGATACCCCAGGATATCCCAGGCACACTAAACTCATCTTTATTGTACACACTTAGCTTTAAATTGCCTAATTAAGGCCACGTATCCCTCCCCAAATCTCATGCCTACGTGACAGATGTGCAGTGGGGCTCAAGCCAGGTAGTTCACGTAAATACCCAGTCTCAGCCAGGAAATACGGGTTGTAACTCCACGAGACAGCCACCCTACCTGCAGCACAGCCTCCAGGTTCCCCAGCCTCCCCCTTCTCTCCTCTAATGAACCACTTCTTGCTCAAACCTGTCTTCATCCCTCTTAGCTTGACATGCACTCACAATTAAAAATAAAACGCTTACCTGCTGTAGCAATGTTGTTCAAGTGAAAACTTCAAAATCTGGCCATCTAGAGAAAGGTTCCTCAAGCTGTATTTAGCAATTTGATTTTCAAAGGCACTGCATACACACAGATCCCACTGAAGTCAGTGGACAGTGTAGGTGCCAAACACCTCTGAAATCAGGCCGTTTTTATTTAGCTATTGAAACAGCAGGATACTTTTTATAATTCCCCATATTTTGAGGAATCTGCAACATCACTTTAGGCCATTTCCTCCACATCTTTCTACTGGTTTGTCCCATTTTCCCACTTGCATAACTCCAACTATCTTCTCAGCTATTGCCTTGTCAGCTCCAGAGGTAACCAAGCTCTGGTAGTTCCTCGTTTGTTGTTACGACTTTCTTCTCTTCCAGCCTTACAGGATTATTCCCATCTGACTTGGGGCGTCCCTTCATTTTGCTGCCTACCTCCCATCCTGAGGCTGACTGTGCCTTATTTTCAGTGTGTGCCTCGTGCCACTTTCTCCAGCCTGGTCCTCCCCTCTGCCCCTTTTTGATTCCCAGCCTCATTTTATTCCTGATATCTAGGGAGCAATAAACCACGAGCAGTCCAAAGAAGTGGGGGAATGGACATCCACACAGCTGCAGAGATCCTCACCACCACCACCTGCCCAAACGGGTGGTGTTAGGGTACAGGAGGCAGCACAACACTTTGACACTGTCTGCTCATGGATCGTAAGACCATAAAAGCCCCAATACAAGAATCTCCACCATTTAAGAATGAAAAGCTACTGCCCTCCCTTCTCTGCCTCTGCAGAAACACACAGACCATACCAAAAAAACAAACTCATGAAAGAGGTTTTAAAAGTTGAGCTGGGCTTTGGGTTGGTGGAAGAGCAATGAAGATAGAGGAGGATTCCAGGGGACGTGCTAACAGAAACTCCTTTACAAAATGGATGGGCCATTACCTCCCTTACTTGTCAGAGCGGCTCTGAAAGCAAAGGGCATGCACCAGCAGCTGAGAAGGGGACACAAAACCCAACCTAAAGCATGATTAATGTACAGTCCTGCAGCTCACAACTGAAAAGAACAACCCTGGCACAGCTTCAGTAGGCTGATCTTTTCCACGATGCTTTTAATGCCCAGAAAAAAAACACGCCATGGCCTACTTGTTAAGAAGTGACTGTAGCACTGACAATAATTCTGGTACACCTGTGATACCACCAATCCTCCGTGTGACAATGACCTTACTGATCTTGAAGTCACACAATTTAGCCAAGTGCTAGGATTCTTCCATTATTTACAAAATAATATTAAACGAAATAGCATGGATCTTTTCGGTACAGGCAACAAAATACAACGGCTTTTACTCTTTAAAAAGTCAGAAGATGTTGCCTAAGAAACAGAGTCTGCCAAAAGGATGGCCAGATACAGTACATTTATTTTCCTTCATTGCCCATACATGCATATCAAACACAGGACCTCAGAGTCTCCACATACGGACATGCATGCATAACCTCCAGCTTAGCTCCTCTGGTGGGAACCTGCTTTTGTTCACGATTTCATGAAGGCACTCTGGTCTTTCCTAAGGTCAAACATACCTTACTAAGTGATTAATTTGAAACAAGGGATGCTACTTTTCAAAACATAAAATCACCACACAGCTTAGGTCAACAAAACGATGGAGCCTTTGCTTATCACACAACTATTTTGTGTGTTTTTTTTTTTCTCTCTCTTTTTTTTTTTTTTTAAAGTAACTCTAGAGGTCAAGATAACAGTGCAATGTATGGAGAGAATTATTACAGCCTCCCAGTAGATGTTTCTGCCTGAGGTGAGCTGGCTGACATATCCTCAGATTAAACTTTCATCAGCAAATCGCTGTATTTCATCAATCTTTCATTACGGCATTGCTTAGAAAATCATCTGGTCAGGTGTCATTAGAAAACCTTTTCATCTTGCAAAGCAAGATCTACCCAAAAAAAACTACTACAAGGAAAATGCAGTTAAAAATGAGGGCCAGTGGGCCATTACAGGTTTCAAGAAGGTCAAAAGAGAAGAAAACATACATTTCTACAGTATTTAAACACTGCCTTTCAGAACAAACCCAGTTAATTTTATTATATGGACTCTTGGAACACAAAATGTAGCTAATTAACAACTTCCATGTGCAACAACTTCTGGGCAAGTTTCATGCCAGAAAGCGGGATTTTGTCACCATATCAGACAGCTAACCCACTACAAACAGCAAGGCGTTCCCCTTACTTTTCTCTAACGATGAGAAACTCATCATCAGGGAAAGCTGCTGTTGCAGTTCTTGAATGACTCTGGTGTTTCTTACCTCAGGACCACAGCTAATTTTAGCAGGATGAACCCAAGGACTGCATTCTAATGCGTACAAGAAAAGAGATACAATGCAATTTCCTTTCCAACTCAACAGTGAGGTTTTCTCCTACCCCCAAAAAGCAAAACAAAAGCTGAGATGATGGGCTCTGTTCTGGCCTTCCATCACAGTTCAGGTTCTCTTCTCACCTGAAGTGTTTTTCTTGCATATTGGCACTTGTTGAGCAAATGTTACATCATTTATGCTACCCTCACAAAGTGTATTTCCCACACTGACCCTCTCTATATGCAGAACAGTGTACATCTGACTGCTCTGTCAGAGTTTGTACTTTCTGCTTGTCTTTTAGATCTTCTATCTGTTAATTAACATCATGTGCAGTCTGAGTTTACTTACAAATAAAGGATGCTCAGTTTTTCCAGGTATCCTTTTTTTTTTTTTTTTTTCAAATGGGTTAATAAAATGTTAAATGAATTGCATTTCAAAAAGCTTGGGCTCCAGTCCCGAAAGCCAGTAATGGACACAAAATATACATTAAAGAATCCATCAAAAATTCTTACGAAGGAGTAAGAAAAGGAAATCTGAAATCAAACTTACTCTGGTGAAAAAAAACAGAACAAAACACAAACACAACAGATTCCAGTAAAAGTAGTATGTTATGTCTCAAACATGGACACAAAAAGCAGCAGCTCTTTAGCATGACTCAGTCCTTACTACCTGGGATGGGTACTGCCTGAAGATCCTGGAATTGCTCTATGTGAGTGGAAATATCCTGGACAGGTCAGAAAGCTCAGTGGGACAGGATATCCTGCTCTAAATAAGGCACCTTCACGATCCTGTTTCCACAGCCGATGTTGCATGGAAAAGGATGCTCCCAAAAGATCAGTCAAGAACAAGAGCTAATGGAAGACAGGCTCCTGTTCAGGAAGGCCTTTAAGCACGCATTCATGGTTACTCCCTAGGGCAAGGGAGAACTTCAGCTCACCATCAGTCAGGTGTCAGTGAAAAAACTCACTTTTCTGCAACACGCTTTGGAATTTTCTTGCATCAGAATCTTTAAGCAATAGCCATGGAGTAAAACCATTACTTTTCCCTCAGTCAAATCAAACATGCCAAGGAAGTGGAAACAAACAAACGCACACAGTCATGGAAGAATAAGGAGCACAGTTAATTTGCAGCAGCAGGAAGAGTTGCTTTCACACAGCCAGGAGAACTATATTATGGGCCATATTTGAAAACATGATTTAATATAAAATGGTATTAAATACACAAAGGAAACAAAATAATATTGCATGTGCTGTTTTATGCGCCTAGCTGAATTCATCTGAAATGTTTCCTAAACACAGGTTTACCAAAACAGGATACAAGTGATACGCTATGAAAAGTAGAGATTTAAAAAAAACATAACATGAGTAAGAAAAAGAATTTACCCATTCTCTCTGCATCCCCAGGACACAATTACCCAACCAAACGAATAGCTTTGATACCTAACTCACTCCAGATATATCCGCGCTCCTGTACGTGTATGTAGCAAGACATAAGCAGCACCAGGTCAATAGGAACAAGGACTGTGCAGACTCACCGGCCATTGTCACGACCCACTCCCCACACTCTGATGCTCACAATGGGCTGCGAGTGAAGAACTGTGCGATCCATGGGGTCGATCAGGTTCAGCATGTCGTTCTCCAGGATCAGGTACATGTCCTTGCCCTGCAACTCCAAAAAAGGCACAGTTACAGAGGACGTCCCCTTCTCAAAACTGGGATCAAAGTGCTCTGCCTACACTGCTAAGCCTACATCTTCTTGGGACAATCTGAAACTCAAAGTTTGTCCCGCTGAAACTCAAAGTTTCAGTTTGTCCCAAGAACAATTGAGAACCAGCTTGTTCACTTCTGCTGTGAAAAAGATCTACAATAGCATTTTGCTACTATTATATTTTTGAATGATCCCGACTACAAAAACCTTTGATATCTTTTAAATGCAACTGTTTGACTCATTCAACCACAAGCTATTGAGTTACTCAACAAAGTATTTGTTTATCCTATCTCTAGTAAATTCTTCTAATTGTAACAGAAGAACTGTGTTAATAGTAAAGGATTGCATCAAACCCTATGTACTCTTAGGGCAGATTTCTCTCCTTCAAACAGTATGTGCTTTGTTTCCATAAACTTTAGCCAGTGGGTCATGGGAACAGACAGCAATTTGTATGTGCCAAAGGATTTATAGGATACTCTTTGAAGAAAGATTAATTAAAGGGAAAAAAACTAGCATTAAGACGTGAACACAGATTCTGCCAGTGACTGCAGAATCCCAGAGCCAGGATTTCTCCCTAATTTTTCTGGCATGTAAGAACATGGAGAATCCTTTTTCCCTTTAGAGGAAATAAATTTATGGGCAATTTTCCTTTGGATGCTAATTCACAAGTGCTAATCTTCCTCCTATTGCTAGCATCTGCAGAAAGGCTGTTGCTTCTTCTGCCACATTTAATAGCTCTCTTCTCAGAGGCTGCAGACTGCGGAATCCCATGGAAATGATCCTGGACTTATTGCCAGAGACATAAGACAAGCTCCTGCTGATAAGAAGGTGGGAACTATCAGCTAAATATAGAGTAATTTGTTTCCCCTCTATTGTGCCAGTCTATAAATGAACAGAAAGAATGGAAAGGGTCTGACTTCCCACTGACAAGTATTTCAAAAATGACCTTTTTCTTCACCTCAGTGACACAGAAACCCTCTCCCTGCCTGGTTACAGTGGCTCAAGTTTTAATGATGTCTAATTTTGTGTTTGTGTATGACATATTGATGTCACCCTGCCCCCAGGGTTTCAAGGCCAGGCAGCGAGGGGCAGGCACTGCCCACTGATGGGGGAAGGTGGTGAACCACAGGGACCCCAGCCTAAACCTTCTGCCCCACGTGGGGCTGACCACCTTTCCCCCCCAAAATCCCCTAATAAGCATTCAAACTGTGGCTGTGACACAGAGCTGGCAACGTGAGCTCTGAGAGGGCAGTGGGAGAGGAGGGGGAGGCAGTCTGGTATAACCTGGTGTCTGTACAAAAACATCGTTCAGCTCTGATAACCATGCACGTAAATGGGGCAAAACCATGGGAAATAAAAGACAGAAGCCTGGATAGCGTAGGTAGACTGGGATGATGGAGGAAACAAAACTGAGAACAGATTCATCATAAAGAAAAAAGGGTGAGAGGTCAGAAGCAATAAACAGTTTGTGTAAAAAATGTTACCAAGTGCCACAAGATTGCTTTTTGGACCCATTTTCTCCTTATGTATTTATTCCAGAAGAAAATTATTACACAAAGGTAAAATCGGTTCATCATGCAAAATATGCTGGGATTAGGGTAATAAAACTAAATCCAAATTAGCTGGAAAAGATTGGAAAATGGACAGATAAGGAATATAAGTCACAGGAAATTATCCTTGCAATGCTCGAGGGACAGCTTGGCCACAGCCAGAAGCAATACATTTTGCTAAGCTTTGTTGCTTTATTATACAAAAGCTATTTTAAAGATGGAAATACCACACAGGGCATGGAGAAATGATTTAGACACGCGGAACCTGATTGTCTCGGATGGCTGAAGAGCTGCAGAGACCTGATGCTCCAAGCTGAGGAGGGCTCTCGCAGGAAGGACCACGAAGGGAAAGGGAATAAAGGAAAGTCTCAGACCCAAAAGCATTTCAGGGACGTGTTATGAATGGTGGTACAGAGGCCAATGGCATCAATACATCTTCACTAAAGTGATTTTGTAAGGTAAAGGGATATAATGCATGGCAAAGTAGCGATACAAACAGGTGAGGTGCATTTTTTTTCCTTAGATTCTCGAGAAGCGTGAAAGTTGGAAATGTACAGGGAATCTGTCTTGGAAGGAGGCATGAAATCCTGTACCAAAGCCAGTGACAAAGCTTCTGTAGGGTCAGAATTTTATGCAGGGTGGTTTGTTTTTCTATTTCGTTATTTTTTATTCATGAAAATTTGGGGATAGTCCTAGTCCCAATTTCACTTTCATTACATTCTAGCTAAAATAAATCTTAAGGCAATCTTAAAACCCCTATCTGCAGTCATCGGTTCTAGCTTTGTAATAGATTTCTGCTGTACGTGCTCTGATATGATAATGACAACCACATTTTTCAGATTCCTCTCTAACCCATGCCTCTTCCAATCACTCTTGAAACACTACATTGCCAGCAGAAAAATGTGGTTGTAATGATTTCTTTTAAAATCAAGAAGACAATTTACTTCAGGGGCCACCTACTCAAGCACAGCATCTCTACTGTTTTGTCGTGCTAATTTTTATTTTATTTTATTTTTATGAATATCATGATGAATTAAAAATTCTTTTCCAGGGGACGAAAACTTGTCACCAGTTTGTCTTGAAAACTGGGAAGAGTTTTGAACAAAGAACAATGGGACTGACAGAGGCGAATAAGGAAAAATCTGAACATTAAATTTTAAACAATATAAAATGCATGATTTCAAAGTATTTCAAGTTCATCAAAGTTCTGTTTTCTTAAAAATAGATGAGATTAGACACATTTGAAGAGAGTGGTGGGTTTTTTTTTCACCCCTGCCAGGAACAGCAGTAAGTCCAAAGTCTACAACTGACTCATCTCTATTTGCTTGTCTAGGTATGTTAACTGAATAAAACCATTTCCAGAAGTAAGAAAAAGGCAGACCAGAGTTATCTTGCTTATTTGTATGCATAATACACATTTCTTACATTACAGAAAAAACACATTCAAATTACTTTCTATAGATGGGGCAATTTAAACGTGTGCCCCTGGAAATATTATATTCATTTTTAAACAGGTTCTTCCTCCCAGCTGCTCCTCTGAAGGGTCTCTGCGTTGCCGTGGTTGAGCCGGGACTGAGAACACAAGCCACACTCTGTACAGAATGAAGGATTTTTCCCCAATTCATTTCTTTATTTAACCCAAACAGGCAATTCTCTTCTTTTTGGCAGTGCTGTTTCACTACGATAAATACCAATGAAGCTAACAACATTCATTCTTGCATCACTTTTGCATTCAGATCTCGTGTAGTAAATCCACATTACTGTAACTCCCCGGAAAACAGGCCAGGAAAGAGGTTGAAGATGAGATGTAACTGAAGTTTAAGGATGTTGTTTCATGAACGATCGAACAATGAAGACTGATTTCCTGTGGGTTTGTCTCGTGCCCTCTGTACATCCCACCAATACAACACCAGTTTTTCCTGTTTTCTTATTTCATCTCCTGATTCCTCCACACCTTTGGCTCTTCCATCCGTCCCCAGCACACCTGCTCTCCACACCACACCACCTCTGCCTGCCTTCATGTTTTCACCTTGGCTCCCACTGTGTTACTCTGTATTTGCTGCCACTCCAGAAATACAGCACAGACCTTGCAGCATTCAAGTGGATGAGGGCATACTGCCTCATCAGGAAACCAAAGCAGAGGAGAGCTGAGCTCTCTGATTTTGCTTCAGTTTGTGGGAATTTGACACCCTACAAAATTGAACAACACTGGTCAACGCATTCAAGAACTATTAGAGAGGAACCAAGAGACAGACTGGTGAAATTCATTTCTTTCTGAAAGACTGATAAAATAATCATCTTAAAATAAGCCATCTGTCCATCCTTCTCAACCTTCTCACCCATGTTAGAAGCACAGGTCACACCAGCCAGGGTTTCCTTAAAGCCCTTTTGTCCCTGGGAAACATGTGAAGATGCTGTTTCAAAGCATCACATTAAAACCTCTGGTCAAGAGAAGGATTTAAACAGTTTTGCTTGCATGTCCCCAACTCGGATATTGTACAGGTGTGTACTAGTAAAGGTGTAAATGTTAAGG
Organism: Anser cygnoides; assembly: GCF_040182565.1. Classification (NCBI taxonomy): domain Eukaryota; kingdom Metazoa; phylum Chordata; class Aves; order Anseriformes; family Anatidae; genus Anser; species Anser cygnoides. The sequence goes on from NC_089876.1 coordinate 24,802,213, forward strand.
TGAGGTCTTTGGGGCCCCTGCTGTCCTGAGTGCTTTGGAACAAAAATATGTCAGCACTGTCCTTGAACCCTTTCATGTTTTCTAGCCGGGCTTGCTGGGATAGGGATATCCCAAACACAGAACGTAGATATATTTGCCTTAGAGTTCTTCTTCCAAGCTGTTTTAAAACAGGACAGGGATGTTCTAAGAGGACGACAAGTTTATCTGTTCTTACCTCTCCCCAAATGCCAACGGTGTCTCTGATGTCGTTTTTACAGTAAGAGAGTTGTCTGATGCAATTGTTCACAGCAACACTGCTTTTTCCAGGAGCAAGATCTTCTTCTGCCATTTCTACCCAGCCCAGAGAGCGCACAGCAAAGCACTAGAAAAGAAACCAGAAAATATCTGAACATGGATCATAGCACACAACACAGTGACTGCTGCGACACAAACACAGACACACACACACAGGGAAAAAGGAAAAAGCCCAGATACAATAGAAGGAAATTTTAGCAAGTATCTTGAGCTCTATTTGACAAGAAGGAAAATACTATTGGATTACATCTGCTGTGAAATTCATGCTCACAGTATACCTCACTGACTGGCTTCTACCTCGATTTTTTTGTGTTTTTTGTGTGTGTGTGTGTGTATTACAGCAACCACTTTTTACAGTAAGTTTAATTAAGGTAGCCAGCAATAACAAAGTTAAAGGACTAACAAAACGATAAGCTACATAAGAAGAAAGCAGGCTTTTCCTAGAAGAAATTAAAAATGACCTTTAAATCAAAACAATTTAATTACGCAGTTTTTTAAGCAGAAGGATGTTTAGCCAACCAGAGCACGGAGTTGGCAGAACAATCCAAGGCGGCATTGCTTTACACATATGGTGCTTTTTGCAAACAAAACAAAATGAGAGAAATTGAATGGCACTATTTTTACCCTACATTTACCAGGGTAGAGATTAAGCAAAAAAAAAAACCAACAACCACCTTTAACTTTTGAAAAAGAAATACAAAACCACACCATATTTGCTCTCAAGGTTTTACAGCAGGTGAAATACAGACTGCACACTAAAGCAATGGGAGCTTATCTATGAGACTAAGATTTGATCCAGAGAGTATCATGAGCATCTCATTCTCATGTTGCACCACACTGCCAGCAAAGGATGCACAACAGATGTACCTGCTTAACAGATACACCAAACTTTTATGATGGTCCCAAAAGGTTCACCAATAATAGCTCCTGAGCCACCCCGTATACAATTCCTGCTCCCTTCTCGGCATTTAATATGGCAATGGGCACCAAACACTGCCAAATCAAATCAGATTCCAGCTCTGCACTCCAGTTTCACTGGAGTAACATGAAAAAAATCTTTATTCAAGTCAGATTTGGTAGTGCCCCAGGACCGATGCAAGGCTGCACTCAGTTCCTGCATTCAAACCCTCTTTGCCAGCCTCGCTGCCACCTGTGGAGGTGCAGGATTTGGCAGGCACAAGTTACAAAAGCAAAGGTGAGACAATGAAGAATTAATCACCGAAAATCTGCCATTGTCCGTCATCGTCGTTCTTTCAGCCTCAGCCTCCTCTTTCCAAAGTGGGTCAAGGATCAATGTTCATCAGCACTGAGCCCTCGGTACTCTGCTTTCCCTGCAGTTATCCACGTTTCTTCCAAAAGGGTAAACTGTCCTGAAATACTGTGCTGTTCTGACTTCACTGACGGTGAAGTCGGTGAGTAGATCAAGGTGATATACCATCACCGGTACACCGTTTGGAACCAACGTCCTCAAATAAATAAGTAAAATACCAGACCCCCAAACACATACAGAAAATGTCAACTTTGGCAAACTAAGGGGTGAATGAAATCCACCAGTGGGTAAGGACATTAATGACCTTCTCCCTCCTTCCCTTTCAACTTCTCTCCTCCTCAGCCTGCTTTCAGGTTGCACAACATCCAGCAGACTTCAGCCTCACCTGCCAGCTGTGCCCGCCCAGCAGCACAGCACAGAGCCTGCCTCTTGCACCCCTGAAATTACTCCAAGGACTCACAAACGATGCTTCTCATCTAAGGCAGCAGACAACAAGCACACTGTGCAAATTGTGCTAAATTCCTTTGTGAGCGTGGGTAAAAAATGAAAGCCTCCCGTGCCTCTACATTTTTCTTCTCTTTTATTTTTTTGCCTCAAAAAGAAAGAAACCAATATGCAAATTCTCCTACACAGCCTGCTGCCTGGCCCAGCTCTGCTGGGAACCCACAGAGGTGCTGGCTTTCAGGTTCAAAAAGAGACGAGGAAGAAGGTGAATGAGGAAACAGTGGAGGGGTCACCACTGGGGTCCTCTTCACTTCAGGGCTATACAAGCTATCAGCCCCCCCCCTTCTTTTTTTTTTTTTTTTAAGCAATTATTAAGGTCATCTAATCTTAAGATTGCAGAATTGTTTTTGGCACATCAGATGCTCATGAATCGTGCTGAAAGTGCTGTGATGCCCATTTGGGTATTAAATATTTATCTTCGCAAGCTTTTTAAATACAGATTTTTTTTACTGGGCCAGAAGGCTTTTTTGTTTTGTTTTGGCTTGGGTTTTGATACCAGTATTTCAATATTGCACTGAGTATAGGATACTAGCAGCAAGAATAATTTCCTAAATTGGCTGAGGAGAAATGAAAAGCTAAATGTATGTAATAAGCATATTGCTTCCTCATTATTCTTCATATCTCAACAACATCTGCAATCTGTTAGCTGACTTCCAAACACAGAGAGAAATTCAGTCCTTGCACTGAACAGAGTACGTATCTTAAGGCCAAGAACTGCTGAAAAGCAACCAGCTCAAATTGACAGCAGGCACAGCTCTTATTAGTAAAGAAGGTGAAGATGGTAAACTGTTATCTTTGTTTTTTTCCTTCTCTTAGACATTATTATTCTATATTTTAAATTCACCAGTGGTGGCACCTACTGCATTTCTTTCCCTCTGTAGCCCGCCGACATGAGAGCACAGCGAGCTGAAGAGGATACTGTGCTGTCCATCCCACATATTCCCCTTCACAGGGGGAGCCTGGCATCCTTGCTCACCTCCAGTCCCTCTCAGTGCTTCCACGCCAGGTAGACAAGAGAAAAGAAGGCAGCTTCTGGCACCTGGCAAATTTTTGTGTGTGTGGTTTAACTGAATACACGTGCTGGTCTGACTGAGGTAGAGACAGACTTTTGAGTAGATTTCGACATTAAATAATATGAGTAACATGCGATGCATACCCTGGTTTATTTATCATGAATGTAACAGATAACAGAAATATATATACATGCACCTGTACAAGGGGGAGGGCAGTAGAATAGAGTATGCTCATGCATGCTGCATGCCCCTCTCGTGTATTGCTAGTAATTGTAGAAAACTTACAGAAGATCCACTTGAAGTTTTATCATTGGTGGTTTTTTGTTTTCTTAATTATTTCGCTCAGAAATACTTTTCAAAACAAAAGAAACGAAACACAGCATGAGCAACCCGCCCAGTCTCTCCAGTTGGGTACAACCCAGTTGTTAAATCAGGGTTAGCTGAGCTGCCCACAGCAGCAGAACTGCTTCATTAGCTAGCACAGTATCACAGTATCACGGCATCGCGGCTCCCCAGCTCCCCCCAGCCACACTCTCGAGCCAAGAGAGAAAGCGCTTCCTTGAGCTGAGCGAGCTTTGCTAATGCACCCTCCTTTCTCCTGGAACTAACACGTGGAGTCAAAACCAGCCGCACCGAAAACCAGAGTGCAGCCCTCCCTGACTAAGAGCCTATGAGCTCGTTAAAACAGACATCCCTGGTAATGCCAGCTGGGTAAGTCCCCCTGCTCAAGGCTCACAGCTAATTATTGGCAAATGATAATTTCAAGGTAATCCAGATGCTAACTTTAAGCCTACAGAAGTGTACCTCATTATTCCCCCCTCTTTCCTTAGGGAGTAAACAAACAGCCTTTGTGTCATGTTACATGTTTTCACCATTAACTTACAAAACAAAATCTTAGTTTTCTGTGACTGGTCAGGACTCTCTGCGTTATCTTAATATCAAGTCCCTAAAAACGATGGTTTAGAAAAACATCTGAATAAATCATAGAATCATAGAATCATAGAATATCCTGAGTTGGAAGGGACCCTTAAGGATCATCAAGTCCAACTCTTGATACCGCACAGGTCTACCCAAAAGTTCAGACCATGTGACTAAGTGCACAGTCCAATCTCTTCTTAAATTCAGACAGGCTCGGTGCAGTGACCACTTCCCTGGGGAGCCTGTTCCAGTGTGCAACCACCCTCTCTGTGAAGAACCCCCTCCTGATGTCGAGCCTAAATTTCCCCTGCCTCAGCTTAACCCCGTTCCCGCGGGTCCTGTCACTGGTGTTAATGGAGAAAAGGTCTCCTGCCTCTCGACACCCCCTTACGAGGAAGTTGTAGACTGTGATGAGGTCTCCCCTCAGCCTCCTCTTCTCCAGGCTGAACAGGCCCAGTGACCTCAGCCGTTCCTCGTACGTCTTCCCCTCCAGGCCTTTCACCATCTTCGTAGCCCTCCTCTGGACACTCTCCAACAGTTTCATGTCCTTTTTATACTGTGGTGCCCAGAACTGCACACAGTACTCGAGGTGAGGCCGCACCAGCGCAGAGTAGAGCGGGACAATCACCTCCCTTGACCTACTAGCGATGCCGTGCTTGATGCACCCCAGGACACGGTTGGCCCTCCTGGCCGCCAGGGCACACTGCTGGCTCATATTCAACTTGCTGTCAACCACGACCCCCAGATCCCTCTCTTCTAGGCTGCTCTCTAGCGTCACATCGCCCAGTCTGTACGTGCAGCCAGGGTTTCCCCGTCCCAGGTGCAGGACCCGGCACTTGCTCCTATTGAACTTCATGTGGTTGGTGATCGCCCAGCTCTCTAACCTATCCAGATCCCTCTGCAAGGCCTTTCCACCCTCATTCGAGTCAACAACTCCTCCAAGTTTGGTGTCATCAGCAAACTTGCTCAAAATACCTTCTATTCCTACATCCAGATCGTTTATAAAAATACTGAAAAGTACCGGCCCTAAAATGGAGCCTTGAGGGACCCCACTGGTGACCACCCGCCAGCCTGACGCAGCCCCATTTACCATAACCCTTTGGGCCCTGCCCGTTAGCCAATTGCTCACCCATCGTATGATGTTTTTATTTAGCTGTATGGTGGACATTTTGTCCAGTAGGATCCTATGGGAAACCGTGTCAAAAGCCTTGCTGAAGTCCAAAAAAATCACATCAGCTGGTTTCCCTTGGTCCATCATACGGGTGGTCTTATCATAAAAGGAAATCAGGTTAGTTAGGCAGGACCTGCCCTTCACAAACCCATGCTGGCTGGGACCAATGACTGCTTTGTCCCCCAGGTGAGCCTCAATAAGTTCGAGAACCATCTTCTCCATGATTTTACCAGGCACTGACGTGAGACTGACAGGCCTGTAATTGCTAGGGTCTTCTTTCTGACCCTTCTTGTAAATCGGCACAACATTTGCCAGCTTCCAGTCTACCGGGACCTCTCCAAATTCCCAGGATCGTTGAAAAATAATTGAGAGAGGTTCCGCGATGACGTCCGCCAGCTCTTTCAGCACCCGGGGATGAATCCCATCCGGACCCATGGACTTGTAGGGATCCAGGTGGAGTAGCAAATCCCGCACACGTTCAGGGTCGGTTGGGAGTTTGTCATCCCCACCGTCCCAGTCCTCTAGCTCAGGGCACCCTGGGTCCCGAAGCCCATCATCGGCATTGAAGACAGAGGCGAAGAAGGCGTTAAGCGTCTCTGCTTTGCCTATGTCATTGTCTGTGAGGAGACCTTCCCTATCAAGGAGCGGCCCTATGTATTCTTTAGTTCTCCTTTTTCCATTCACATATCTGAAAAAGCCCTTTTTATTTTCTCTCACAGACACAGCCAGCTTCAACTCAAGGTGTGCTTTGGCCACACGAATTTTCTGCCTACAAACACGAACGGCATCCCTGTATTCTTTCCATGACACCTGGCCCTCCTTCCAGTAGCGAAACACTCTCTGTTTCCGCCTAATCTCCATTAGAATGTTCCTGGTCAGCCACGCCGGCCTCCTGCCCCGCCTGCCTGACTTGTGATATTTAGGAATTGCTTGATCTTGTGCTTCTAGGAGGCATCGTTTAAAGAATGACCAGCACTGGTGGACATCGAGGCCTTCAAGAGCAGTTTCCCAGGGGACCTTGCTGACTAGTTCCCTGAGCAGCCTGAAGTCCGCTTTCACCATATCTAGGGATGAGGTTTTGGTGGCACTTTTCTTTCTGTCACCGTAAATTTTGAACTCAACCACTTCATGGTCGCTTTGACCAAGGCGGCCACCAATCACCACATCTCCCACCAGACCCTCTCTGTTTTCTAGCAACAGGTCGAGGAGGGCACCTTTCCTAGTTGGCTCCGTTAGCACCTGCACCAAGAAGTTATCATCTAGGTGCTTCATGAACCTCCTGGACTTGCTCGTGTCAGCCGTGTGGCACTCCCAGTTAACGTCTGGCAAGTTGAAGTCCCCCATAAGGACAAGGGGAGTTAATCTCGAGGCCTCTCTTAGTTCTGTAAAGAATAATTTATCGGCGCTATCGTCCTGGCCAGGCGGTCTGTAATAGACTCCCACAACGACATCCCCTTTATTCGTTTGTCCCTTGATCCTTACCCAGAGGCTCTCAACTTTGCCATCTCCGACCTGAAGTTCCACACAGTCCAGCCCCTGCTTCACATACATCGCCACCCCACCACCTCGCCTACCCTGCCTGTCCCTCCTGAAGAGCCTGTAACCATCTATCGCAACACCCCAGTCACAGGACTCATCCCACCAGGTTTCGCTTATGCCGATGATGTCGTAGTTGCAGGACTGGGCCAGGACTTCTAGCTCATCCATTTTATTCCTCATACTGCGTGCGTTCGTGTAGAAGCACTTCAGGTGCATCTCCTTACACTCAGCACCTTGTGGATCTGCCCGAAGGACCTCACTGGCACCCAGCCCCTCTGATTCTAGCGTACCTTCCCTTAGGTCTTCACCGGCGTGCCTGGTTTTAGCCCCTTCCCCCTTCGACTCTAGTTTAAAGCCCTATCTATCAGCCCTGCCAACTCCTGACCAAAGATCCTTACCCCTCTCCGAGAGAGGCCCATCCCATCCGGTGCCATCAGGCCCTGTGTAGCATAGACCTTCCCGTGATCAAAGAACCCAAAGTTCTGCCGGTCACACCAGTCTCGAAGCCACGAGTTTATGTGAACAGCACGCCTTTCAGCTTCGATCCCCCCTATCGGAAGGACAGAGGCAAACACAACCTGTGCCCCTGATCCTCTAAGTAGTCGCCCCAAATCCCTAAAGTCCCTTTTGATCGCCTTCGGACTTCTCGTTGCTACTTCATCGCTACCAGCCTGAAAGACCAGTAGCGGGTAGTAGTCAGTGGGCCGTACCAGGCGCTGGACTTTCTTGGCGAAGTCTCTCACCCGAGCCCCAGGGAGGCAACAGACTTCTCTGCGGGTTGGGTCCGGTCGGCATATCGGTCCCTCTGTCCCTTTCAGAAGGGAGCCCCCCATAACAATAGCCCTTCTTTCTTTTTTGAAGGATGATGTGGCCATGCGGTGTGTAGGTCGCCTTGTCTTAGGCGCCCCCTCCAGCTGGGACGGGTTTTTATCTACTTTATCGTTCGGATTGTCTTGTTCTAGTCCTTCATATCGATTATTTAAGGGTAGATGAGAAGGTGAGGTGGGCAGAGAGAGGGCTCGCCTACCACCCCGAATAGGCACCTGCCTCCATTCCCCCCCTTGATCTAGGTCTCCTCCCGCAGCCTGGCAGGAGGAGGGAACCTCCGTCTTCTGCATAACAGGAGACGCCTGTGCTGTGGCAGGCTCATGAACCTGCCTCAGAGAGGGTAGAGTGCACCTCCACCAGTCAATTTCCATCTCCGATTCCCTGATGCTCCTGAGCCTGTTCACCTCCTCCCGGAGCACCGCTACCTGGCTGAGCAGTTCTTCAACCTGGGCACACCTCCCACAGGCATACCCACCACTGCTGTCGGAGACCGACAGAAGGCTGGGGCACACTCTGCAGCCCAGGACCTGGACGGCTGCGTGTTTCCCGGGTCCCTCCGTCTGAGTAGCCACCGTGGTGACCGTGGCTGGAGATGCCGCACGAGATGCCGAGGCCACGGTTTTCTGCCTGGTAGATACCATGGTCAGGTTCTACGCAAGCAGGTTACAAGCACCGAAGGGAGAGGCGGCTGCAACAGAGCGACGATGGGTCCCCGCCCTTCCTGCCCGCGCTCACTGCCTCGCTAACTGCCGCGTCACTCCCTGTTTGCCGGCCCTGGTCGCCGCGCTCCTGGTCGCTCGCGCTCCCTAAGGGCTGCCTTTGAGCGGCCGGGGGGAGGAGCTGTCGCTGACGCTGCTGGCTCCGCCTACGCCTCGTCAGCCTCCCTCACGAGGGCTGCCGGTGCCTGGCGGCTCCCTCACGTAGGCTCGATGCCCGAAAAATAGCCCTGCCTGTCCCAATGCAATGCAGCATGATTTTCCTGCCTGCTTGAATCTAATGTCCCTAGACTCCTTCCAAGTTTTCCAAGTGCTGGCAAAGACAGCTAAGTCTGAAGCAAACCAAAGAACACATACATAGGAAGAACGACAGGTTTAAGAAGGATGTACTACATTGGAATCATTTGGCCATTGCTGTTTGGGATGGGGAGAGATCAAAGATACTACCATGAGCACTGCGTGTCTGAGGCAGCTAATTGAAAATGTTTAAATCGCATTATGGCAACAACTTCGTACCTTCACCTCAGCTGGAGACTTCACGTCTTCTGCTAGGCTGCATGGGATGTTGTGCAAAGAAAACGCACAGCAAAAGAAAGCCACCTGAACTCACACTGCCCCACGAAAGGACAGGTGAACAGCAATGAAAACGCAGGTATCCCTGTTCGGTTTTCCAGTTCCAGAGAGCATTTGTTTGCATAGCTGCAAATCCAATTACTGTTTAAGAGTTAATGGTCTGTAGTCAAAGAACCAAACTCATAAATGCTGTAATCCAAACCCTGTAAAAGGCTGTAAACCTCTCTCACAGTGCAGCTCTGACCTAAAGCATCACATAAAGCTGGGTAGCTTTAGAGGTTTGAATGAATTCAGTGAATTGTGGTTTGCCCTCCTGCTCTTTAGCCTCACAAACGCCTTCACAACAGGGTACGGTCCCGCTCTGCTAAAACTTTTCCAAGAGGATCATCAGCAGGAGCTTTTCCAAGAGGATCATCAGCAGGAGCTTTTCCAGGAATGTAGGACTGTGACATCTCTGCACGTAAGCAAGCACCAAGTTCTAGCTGTTGCCTCGTGTAGTGCTGAACAGGTAGTGTTAGAAAAAAAAAAATAATAAAAAACCCAAAGCAAATGCAATCCCCTGCTAGGCAGAGGACAATTACACAAGACTGAAATCAGAGCAGTATTGGGACACAGGTAGACAAGACCCCATGACAAGGAAAAATTGCTTTAGGACATCAGCTGGAGTACAACAAACTAAGGGACATGTTGAAAACAAAGACTGATTGTTTTTAGGTCACACAGCTGCTGGTACCCACTATAAACTCAATCGCATTTGGGTACGTGTTCCTTGGTGATTTATATCTATGCTACTGATTTCTTCTCTGCTTCTAGAGGACTTTAATTTGAGCTTTTTTTCCTTCGTTTCCCTTTATGTTTTCCCTTTTTAAAGGCTGTATCTGTCTGCAGATATACGTAAATCACTACAGTGTTCAATAAGGCCTTTTATCACAGGCCACTGAGCAGACTTGTGCCTGAGACGCAGCATGTAGATCACATTATTAATCGCTTCTTATGCAGCCTGCACAATCTTGAAAATTCCAATTACTTTGTCTTTAATAGCTTCAAAATAAAACAAGCTATCTCATTGCTTTATGTTTCGGAAGTATCATAAAATACAGCCACGGCATCCTAGGAAAGAAATACGTTCCAGTATGTTTGCCTGCATCCATCAATTTGCATCGATTTCAGATGAAAATATTGGAGATGATCAAAGCCAAACCGAGAAACAAAAGAATAAAGAGATGCTGCTATGCAATTAATGAATAAACGAACACTTCCATTTAATTGCTGCAAATAGACTGCATTGCATCCATTTTCTCATAGAAACACTCAGTTGTCACATAAAAATTCTTAATTAACGAAATTCAAAATGCAGAAACAAACCCATACTAATAAGATTTTTCACCATTTCTGGCTTTCTGTTGCAGTTCATGTTGTATTATCTGAACTGCTGAAAGTGTGCATATCACACAGAAACGTGCACACAGATGTTCAAATCACAACAGGATTCAGAAATCCACTAGTAATTGCTATTGCATGGAGATAGTTAAAAATTCAACTCTTGCGGAGTACAATGTGAGGGCTTTACAAATACTGTAAATTAACTTTTTAAATAAATTATATCTCTAGAGCATGTCAGTATTGAACTCTCTGCTTTGTCAGTCCCTTGCTCATTCTCCAAGACACTACAGCCTCATTTTTTCCAGACACTCAGACTCCAACGCGTAGGATGACAGAAGTGGCTCTCTTCTTTTCAGTTTAATACTTGTCTCAGTGGTGCCTACTGGCTCACAGCCAGAGGTCAAATCTACTCTATCAAGACAAGAAAGCCTTGCAGGACCATTGTGCTGGTTCAAGATTTTTATGAATCTCATTTTTTTTTATTCATTACTACGTTTCTGATCAAGAAAAAAGCCTAGTCAGTTGAGCAAAATGGAATAGACGCTATTATTCTCAACTGATACCCATTTGCTAAATACAGTTCTGAAAAAGAAATTAAGATTGCCTTTTCTCTGGTCTTCTCAGTAAAGAATAGGCTTTGATTTCAGATGCTTTGCAGATACCTTAACTTCATATCCTAAAAGGCTGGCGTTATGGACTTTGCTTTGAGCTACTGATGATGTTTTGGGTTTTATTTTAATATAGTGAAATAACAAATATGCTTCCTCTGTGAAGAAAAGGCGGTCGCTTTGTTCACCAGAAACTAACACAGGATGATTGTTACAATAATGCTCAAGTTAGGATCTATCTTGCAGAATAACTGACCTGTAGGATAACTCAAACAGGTTTTATTATTCTGCTACACACAAAAAAGACACCAGCAAACACATATTTGCATTGTCAGTGAAGACAAGCCCTGCAGGAGTTTACAGGTTATGGAAGAACGTGTGTGTTCATTTTTGCAAAACTGATGCTCTGCAGTTGTTATCTTTAACCTTAAGCGTTATATAGTTATTTTTCTGATGAGGGCTCTTGTGCAGGCTGATGGATGTAAGAGGTTCTAACACAGCCAGAAGTACTTTATTCAGTACTGTTGTTGTATGTAATTTCAAAGGTAGTATGCAGGACATCCAACTTAAAAAAAAAAATAAAAAATAAGCCTTTAGGAGAACTCTCAACCTTAATGAAACAATGGCAAAAAAACCTGCCTTCAATACAGTCAGGATTTCAGGTCTCTTTAAGAGCAACATTGTTAAGAGTAATTTGTTTTCTGCAGTGATTACATTTAGGACAGGATACGAAGTCAGCGAAGTTCAATCACTGCTGATTGATTTCACTCTTTTCTTTGAAAGCGACTGAAATGAAAACGAATCCCAAGTCCAGAAATCTTGACTCCCAAACCCTGGTGGGCCTCCCATATCTGAGGATCCACTTACTGTCCCACTGCCTGCCTGCGGCACTGCGGAGCTATCGTCTTCAAGCATATGGAATATTGCATACCTGAAAATGTAGCAACATGGCACCACAATGTATTGCATATCTCATGCTTTTACATCTCTTAAGTGGTAAATGTTACTTCCTACTCGCTTTTCTCTTTGCTGAAATGCAAGAAATGTTGACACCGAAGACCTCTGCTCCTTTAAAGTGCAATCTAGAGCTAGAACTAATACCAAAATAAAAATGCACACAGGTTAGAACTATCTAAATATTGCTCTGTCATTCAACACAATGTTCCATTTAAATTGATTTTTAAATTAACTTCCTCCATAAATCTAGCTTTCAGCAGGTCCCCTATAGACAAATAACCTCCCAAAGTTTTACCATGCTGCTTTCAAACTGTGTATAAATAATATATATTATGTATATACATAACATACATAAATATATAACGCGCATATATATATATATATATAAATATCTCAATATGCACTCTGTGTTTTTTTATTAAAAATCTATGTAACATAATGATAAACTCCGTGACACTGCAGACAAGCACGGGCTGCTTCCCTGAGCCTCCCTAAACTGGCGAGCTAATATAAATAATTGAAGAGAAGCACAAAAATATCATCTGACCAGTTCATTTTGTAGCAGCAACATGATGAACAGATATTCCAGAGGCAGTTCACGATCAACAGTCTCTTCTAAAACTGGAGCTGGTGGAGGCTATATATTGTTTTAGAGGTAAAATAATCGGTCTCCAGTGGGGAGTATGAAGGGCTGCAAGCTGTGATTACTTGAGCAGTGTATTAACAAAGCAATACCAGCAGAGGCTGAGCTAAACGGGGAGCTTCCCGTGCACCAAATCCATCGATCTGCAGAACAGCAAGAGGAGCTTTCTGCCACGGGACATAGGTATGACGAAGATTGCTTCTTTCCCCAGTTTCTGCCCATTCCCAAGGACTCCTTATCAGTCACGCATACAGTACTGCTGGCCCAGGAAGAGCTTTTACTGTGTTGCGCCACAGAGCACTGAGTAAACTGTGATTAATTAAAAATAATTAAAAAATAAGAAACTTTAAAATAAAACCCACGACACTTACGCCATTGCTTCAAGGGAAAAGTATAATATGAGACAAAAGGGTTCTCATTTTATCTTCTCTTTTCCCACTCCTGTAGAAATCCAGCAGCCTATAGTGCAAACCTTCTGTCCACTGTATCTCAATAAATAAAACACCGATAATGTCCCCAAATTCAAGACATTATTATTGCTCTACAAACCTGGAGACTTACGGTAAATTTTAAAGCACCTTCCATTCTCGCTCCCATGAGGAATGGCTTTGTGATACCTTTTTCTAAGAAAGGCTTCAATAAAATCTTTCCCTACGTATCTCTTCTGCTGTTCAGTCACCCATGTCCTGATCTGCCACAGGAGACTCACATCTAATTAGATCCCAGAGAGAAGCTGGACTTCTAGGAATGAAAGACATGTAACATTTTGCAGGATCTAATGATAAATCTCAGCCTTGAAGGGTTCAAGAAATTAAACTATATTATCCCAGATAGTTATATTATACATATATTATAATAAGCATATTGTAGCTATGTGTACCACTACAAAGTCACTACAAAGTCAGTCGCTGAGATGTGGGTAAAACACTGTCTTCCTCTTTCTTGGGCTAATCTTTGTGTTTGGTTATAACTAAGACCCCACTTAAGGACAAGGTGAAAGAAAATATCCCATAGATGGAAATCCATATTATGACGCATACCACATCATAACATTATCACTTATAACATCCCCTAGTGACACAGTAGATATTAGTAGTATTTATTAAGTATTTATTAAGACTTTATTTCCGAATTACCATTCTTCCCTCTGAAAGTCTAAAATAAGCCAATACCAAAAGGAAACACATTTTTGGAAGTACTTAACTCTTATTCTAGTTCTTCTGATTTAAAACATTCCCAAGTATCATTTAAGGAAGATCCATGAGCACTGAATATAATCTTTTTTCCTGCATTTTGAGCAACCATTTTTATGTTATTTCATCAAAAACAACAACGACAAAAAAAGCAACAGCCTTTCCAGCCTTTTCAAAGATGTCCTTAGGTGTTCTATTGGCTGTCGTTTAGTGTTGAAAGATCTTTGTACATACTCTTTGGGCTAACCCCCCAATACAAATTTCTGCTGTTCACAAGAAAACTTCAGCTCCTAGCAAGATTACTTGAAAAAACACGGCTCCCCCCCCAAGTGATATTGAAATTGAGAACTTTTCTTCCGTTCCCTCATCTGACGATCACTTATAAATACTGCCTATAATTATGGCTTAAGTTGCAACGAAAGGGATTACAGGCAGAAGCTGAAAATGTAAATGGAATTGCATATCAAGAATTGTCCAGTAGGGAGGATGGCTATTTTAGATCTCTACAAGGTATTGGAAAAAAATCCATGCAAAGTAACAAACCGGTTCAGCTGTAGTAAAAATTAAAGGCAGAAAACACAGAGCTGCTACAATAGTCAGGGAAACAGGCACTCGTCTTATAAGAAGATGGCAACCTCAGATTTTAGTTGAGATGGACTAAATCAAAGCTTTTTGTAGAGTTTCATGTGCTCATAAGAAGTTTATATACAGGACTGTGAAATTACTGGAAAAGCACTGAATGCTCCCTGTTTATACCAACAATTTTAGAAGCTACTCTGAATTTGAGAGAGAATTATAGACTTTAACGTGGAAAGATCATCCTTTCTTGTAATTACTTGACAGAAACTACTGCTCTCTGGTTAAGTATTCACTTGCACAAGAAATCAAACTCATCTCCATCGTTAAGGAGACAGGCTGATTGCTAGAAGTCCTGTGTCTAGCCAGAATATTTGCTTCTGGAGAAGATGAGAAGCAAGCAAAAACAGGGTGTCTGCAAACCACACGTACGTACCTCCACAGCAAGAGAAGCAGCACAGAGATGGAGAGTAACTCTTTGGGGGCCACTTAGTATTTTGTAAAAAATATTTCAATAGTACTATTTACAGGCCACTTTCAGGACAGCCACAAGTGGCCTGACAAGCCACCTTGTCAGAAACATCCCTCGCATCACTCCAAAAGGCCCTATTGCATAATCCTTAATGCTCAGGTAACACACAGGAGATCACCATGAACTCATTTTCTGTGTCTCAAACTGAATTTTCATTCTTCTGCAGGTAAGTCATTACACTGAACTACTTGGCATCAGCATCTCCTGCCTCTGCCCAACTTAGAAATGATCTCCTCTTCCTTTTGAGATCCTGAGCATTTACTGATGTCTATATTGGAAAACAGACTTTTGGAGCAATCGCCTAGTACTTCAGCAGGTATAAACACTTCTTCCATTTCTTAGATATCGATACATAGCTAGTCTAAAATGGCAAAGCTGGAGAGCAGAGCCCTGCTGAACAAGCTAATGTAGACCGGGAATTCGAAAATCCATACAGAAAGACTACATTAAGCCTAAGCAGAAAACCACACTTAAATGGAAAAAATAATAGCAAGTCCAAACGTCAGGCCAATTCTGTTCGGATTTCAGAGAAATCGAGTCCCACTGCTCTTCCATCTTTCAGCCCATCCCTGGGGATGGAGACAGATTTCCCGTAAGGTTCAGTTTCTTTGCACTGCCACAAGGAAAAAATTTAGCATCTTTCTACTCTTTTACACACAGCCATCATATTTTACAACACTGTAAAAAGAGACAGGCCAGAGAAGTTTACAGTCCAGGACTGGTAGAAGTATCTTTTTACCTCCCTTGAAACTCAATTAGGAAGGCACAGGTTTCTCTATAAATTAACTAGGAAGGTTACGATCTGTCTCTTGGGAAGTACCAATTCAAAATTCATTTCCAGTTGTGCATGTTTCACATGCAGAATTAGTATCCCTGTCAAGCGCAATGAGCCATCTCTTCAAGAAATTCCTACCAAAATAAATCACTGAAATTGAGAAACTGGATGTAATCATCCTCCCCTTCCTCCCCCTTCCCCTTCTCTTTTATGCTCTTGTGCAGACAACCTGCACCAAATGCCAAGGATCTGAAGCTGAGAACTGCACCTTGAACACAGGATATATGGGGAAATGCTTGTTTATTCACAATTCTGAATGCCTGACTGCATTGCTGTGTAAATCACTTTTTTTTACAGGAAATATGCGAATTCTATGACACACTTCGCAACACTGACATTTTTGCAGTGCTACAATCTTTACAGGCTCTGGGGAAGGTAACTACTTGAGCTTTCCACAAGGTGGCACAGTTCCCTTTGCTGAAAGATAGCTTTACTCCGTGCCACAGAGGGAATTTATTTTTTTAAATGTACCGGCCATTACCATGAACAGGTTTAAAATCTCCAAAATATCTCTAACAAGGTTTCTTTTAACAAAGTCTTCCAATAGAGAGTTTAATGAGTTAAAAATGAGTTTAATGAGTTACTGCCGTTAAAGACAACAAAAAATCCTTTTACAAATACATCAACGCGAAACGGAGGACTAGGGAGAATCTCCATCCTTTACTGGATGCGAGGGGAAACCTAGTTACTAAGGATGAGGAAAAGGCTGAGGTGCTTAATGCCACCTTTGCCTCAGTCTTTAGCGGCAATACCGGTTGTTCTCCGGACACCCAGTGCCCTGAGCTGGTGGAAGGGGATGGGGAGCTGGATGTGGCCTTCGCTATCCATGAGGAAATGGTTGGCGACCTGCTACGGAGCTTGGATGTGCGCAAGTCGATGGGGCCGGATGGGATCCACCCAAGGGTACTGAGAGAACTGGCGGAGGAGCTGGCTGAGCCGCTTTCCATCATTTATCGGCAGTCCTGGCTATCGGGGGAGGTCCCGGTTGACTGGCGGCTAGCCAATGTGACGCCTATCTATAAGAAGGGCCGCAGGGCAGACCCGGGGAACTATAGGCCTGTCAGTTTGACCTCAGTGCCGGGGAAGCTCATGGAGCAGATTATCTTGAGGGTCATCACGCGGCACTTGCAGGGCAAGCAGGCGATCAGGCCCAGTCAGCATGGGTTTATGAAAGGCAGGTCCTGCTTGACGAACCTGATCTCCTTCTATGACCAAGTGACGCGCTTGGTGGATGAGGGAAAGGCTGTGGACGTGGTCTACCTTGACCTCAGTAAGGCTTTTGACACCGTTCCCCACAACATTCTCCTCAAGAAACTGGCTGCTCGGGGCTTGGACTGGCGTACGCTTCGCTGGGTTAGAAACTGGCTGGATGGCCGGGCCCAGAGAGTTGTGGTGAATGGAGTCAAATCTGGTTGGAGGCCGGTCACTAGTGGAGTCCCCCAGGGCTCGGTACTGGGGCCGGTCCTCTTTAATATCTTTATTGATGATCTGGATGAGGGCGTCCAGTGCACCCTCAGTAAGTTTGCAGATGACACCAAGCTAAGTGCGTGTGTCGATCTGCTCGAGGGCAGGAAGGCTCTGCAGGAGGATCTGGATAGGCTGGAGCGATGGGCTGAGGTCAACTGCATGAAGTTCAACAAGGCCAAGTGCCGGGTCCTGCACCTGGGCTGCAACAACCCCAAGCAGAGCTACAGGCTGGGAGATGAGAGGCTGGAAAGCTGCCTGGCCGAGAAGGACCTGGGAGTATTGGTGGATAGTCGGCTGAATATGAGCCAGCAGTGTGCTCAGGTGGCCAAGAAGGCCAACGGCATCCTGGCCTGTATAAGAAGCAGTGTGGCCAGCAGGTCGAGGGAAGTGATTGTGCCCCTGTACTCGGCTCTGGTGAGGCCGCACCTCGAGTACTGTGTTCAGTTTTGGGCCCCTCGCTACAGGAAGGACATGGACGTGCTCGAGCGAGTCCAGAGAAGGGCGACCAAGCTTGTGAGGGGTCTGGAGAACAAGTCTTACGAGGAGCGGCTGAGGGAGCTGGGCTTGTTCAGCCTGGAGAAGAGGAGGCTCAGGGGCGACCTCATCGCTCTCTACAGTTACCTGAAAGGAGGCTGTAGAGAGGTGGGGGTTGGTCTATTCTCCCACGTGCCTGGTGACAGGACGAGGGGGAATGGGCTAAAGTTGCGACAGGGGAGTTTTAGGTTGGATGTTAGGAAGTACTTCTTTACCGAAAGGGTTATTAAGCATTGGAACGGGCTGCCCAGGGAGGTGGTGGAGTCACCATCCCTGGAGGTCTTTAAAAGACGTTTAGATGTAGAGCTTAGGGATATGGTTTAGTGGAGTACTTAGTGTTAGGTCGGAGGTTGGACTCGATGATCTTGAGGTCTCTTCCAACCTAGAGAAATCTGTGAATCTGTGAAAAAAAAGCTTCCTTCTAGGCTGTAAAGAAAGAAAAAAATCTGTGCTTGCTGCCACACAAAAGCAGGCTTCAAACAAATACAGTTCAGGCAAGTCATGTGGCAGAGGAGAGGTTAAAATTCTGACTTATACAAGTGTCAGGTCATCAGTTTCAAATCTTATCACACTTTTTACTCACAATATTTTGGGTACAATGGGCTAGGCAAGGAATTCACCTACCACACACCCTTACCACCCATGTCAGCATTGAAGATCCCACAGGTAATGGGATCTTCCTGTTGTTTCCTGACCATCTCCCGTCCCTGCAAAGGACAGCTGTGCAGCAGCTCCTTGGCTGCAGCTGCAAGCTCTACTCAGCCTCTGGTGCTGCCGAGCAAGGCCCAAGCTGCTGACCCCCACTGGCAGAGCCACACGTTGTCACTGCTACACAACAGCCCCATCGGGCAGTGACAGGTAGTCCTTTGAATCAAGAGATTTAGAAAAACATAAAGTACATGTGTAATTCCTCCTCTATTTCTTGCCTTGCTCCTCTCAGTCACTTCTGTGAACGTTTCAGCGTTCAGCTATTACTCATTTAAGTGTCATCAGCATGGTTTGGCCTAAACAGGAGAAACAAAAACAGCTGATACAGACAAGCTTTTGGCTTCAACCCATTTCACAGATACCGGATGGGTATCGCTTCCATAAAGCTTGGAGTTAAAGATCTAGCCAGAGAGGGAGGGAGATGCTGACACGAGTATTCCTTGTCCACACAAGCACTGCCACAGTTCCCCGTGCAGGAGGGCTCCCTAATCCTACCCTGCACAAACCACCTGGTAAAGAATCAGCCTTATCAAAATACTGCCTCCCTGCAATGCTTTCCACACCCTAAGACTTATCTTTGAAGGGACAGCTTTCTGGTTCTGAGGACCGGTACCTAACGCTCATCACTCCCCCACTCCATTACTGTGCCTGTCATTGTAAGGAGCACAGCTGAAACCTTGCTTTTTAACTGCCAGCCTGCCGAGCGGAGCACGCTTATTTACATCTGATTTAAACATCACAAGCCAAATAATCAAGATGACAAAGACGTTTAAGTACCCTGATCAATCTGTTTTCTCTCCTAAAATATATCATTAATGCTATTATAATTATTAAATCTGTTGCATACTGTCTTTCTGCATATAAGTAGCTTCTGCTCCTGTCAGTCACTGCAGTTACATGGCACAGCCAAAACACTTATTGAAATTACTTGGATTTCCAATTATAGCATTTCACATACATCCTTAAAAATGGATGCAAGCACATGGCAAAACTGTCAACAAGACAAATCTGGAGATGTGTATGCAAGCATTCAAATCCTTCTGCTACTTCTTTCCCCTCAAAAAGTTTAGTTTACATCAGTAAAGGCCCTGATTCAGTTATGGTACTTGCTCACATAGTAGTCTCATTTTTCTTTACAAATTTTATCCTCAAACTAAATTGCATTCTCTGTTCTCTAAAATACAAAGTTCCTTGTTCTAAAAAAGCAAATTCCCTGGTACTAGCTGAGAATTCCAGAAGCCACACGAACAAGAGTATTTAAAAAGGGGACCGACTTTAGAATACAGAACAAACGCTGTCACAGAAAGCCCCAGGAAGCTATCCAGCCATGACAAACTACAGATCCCTCTCATATTTAGGACAGAAGACTTGCTTGGTTGTGCAAGGGGTCATTTCTTACTTCTGGACAGTAGAATCTTCAGCTGTAACACTGTCACACTTTCCTGGCCAAACTGAATGAAGCAAATCTGCAAACTTCTTTGATGGAACAAGTCTTGAATGGTCAATCTACATTGTGCCAAAAGGAGGAGTGTATTTAACTTCGCAACCAAGGAGACATTCTGCAGCATGCCAAGTTGTGTTCACAATTGCAAATTTTTAATCATTATGCCATTTTGTGTATCTTGTTACAGACCTTGGCTTCTGGATCACTGTTGATGCTACAGGAATCATCATCATCAGATTGAGGAGCATTTCTGTTACAGAAAAAAAAATAAACAAAAAAATCAACCTTAAAATCACACACACACAAAAAAAAAGAATTACAGCAAAGCACGAGATGGATCTGGTCATTCCAGAGGCTTCTGTAGTCACTGTACCTGAGCTTCAAGGAGGCATAGCGCAACGTTGCTCCTTCAAACTCTTTCAGACTTGGGTCTGGGTTCACAGTGGCTGCATGCAGATCCTAGAGATAAAGGTAGCATTGTCAGTATAGTATTAAAGACACCACCACGTTAGTTCTTATTTCAAAGGGAAATTAAATCCTCCCTGCAAAGAAGCGATAGTATTTCTGGCTGAAGTTGAAAAGAGGCATGCATACATAGTCTCAAGCTGCATTTCGTTCAGTGCAGGCATCTTATTCATTACTTCATGGCAGTTGCCCTGCAAGTTTAGACTGAATCCATTCCAAGTGGAAAGATCAGAAAAAGCAGCATGTTTGTGAGCTAGACGTCCCTAGCAGTACCCCCATTCACTTCAGCCTAGGTTATGAATGACATTCATGGAAAAATAAAAGGGGAAAAAAACAGCCACTGCCATGCAAAAAACAAGGGTAATAGTATTAAAGGTTCTAAAATCTGACAATATACTTGCCTTCCAAATGTCACTATTAATCTTTCCCCCATTCAGTACAGCAAAATCACTCCATGGCTGTTTCTAGACACATAATTATTCACACAGGAAGAAGCACATTGATAAAAAAAAGAAAAAAGAAAAAGAAAAAAAACACAAGACACCGTTGTTAGCATTGATATTTACAGGATGGGTTAGGGAACAGATCACCTCAAACTTCAGCTAATTACTGTATCGTGGCATTTGGAGGAAAGGGGAGAGAAGACATGCCTCTAACAGTTACTTACCAAAACAAATGATTGAAACAAGGGAAGTTAATATAAATTAGGAACGGACAATGAAATTACTCTTTAACTATGATCTTAAAAGCAAGCAAAATGAATCTGAATATGAATGTTGGCCACAGCTGCTACAGCCTTTGATAAACAGCAATTAAGGGGAAACATTAGGATTTCCATTTGATTGGCACATTTGTTAGAAGACTAACACTACTGGAACTAGGTATACTGAAACACAACGATATATACAAGGATAAGGTACATACAAGGTAAAGATCAAATACTTTCTAGAGAAAAAGCACAAGAAATGGACAGTGAAGGGAAGGAGGATTAGTAAGGAGTACAGAGGGATTTCTGGCTGAAGAAATAGTTTTGTAAAGTCTACCAGCCTCTAAAAACAAAAACAGAACAAATAATAAACCAACCAAATAAACAAAAAACCAAACCCTCTCATTTTCTATTCAATATTCTTTAAGTTTTTGGAGGCCTTCACTGGTGCAGTCAAGACAGAGGAGCGGGTTTAGCACTACAGCAACCTGAGGTTTGCCCTCTGCAAAGCCTGGGAGGAGCAGCTGATGGTGGAGCTGTCCCTCTGCTTCCCCATGAGGACAGGGACCCCCGAGTCCTGAACAAGAGCCAGGTGGGACAGGAGATTTGGGTGCTGAGACGCCCCTCTTCATAGCGCCCCAAATCCTCGGGTAGTCAGTGCTGTAGCTGACAGCCCTCTCAAGATGAGCCCTCCCAGGCTGCCCAGCTCTGAGCCTCTCACCTCAGAACAGTTCTCAGGATATCCCCCCGGAGCAATTATTTGAGAAAAACAACTCCCACCAGTAACTCTGCCCAACCACACCTCTGAATTACTTAGCCGTTGTTAGCTTTTCCTACCAAGCCCCTCGTTTTTAGTTATTAGCTGCTAGTAGCTATGTTACCTACAGAAGAGCTTCTAGAGGTGATGCAGGCCTGGGACGAGTCAGACTTTAAGAAGACTGACTACTGTCACCAAATTGGGCTGGGACCTCAAAGAAGCTCTTACTGGAAATTAAGGCCCCTGTCTCTGCACAGGAGATGGGGAACAGGCAGAAAAATGTCCTCTAACCTTGGGAAGGGAATGCACAGAAGATGAGGATTTACAAAGGAAGTCATCCAGCGACACAGAGGAGAAAAGAGCCAATTAAAACTAAAGCAACTTTAACCAGCTGTCCAAAACCAAAATACATTTTTCTGCTTTTAAGGCAGAGGAAGGGAGGGAATGCTCCAGGTTATCCATATTTAACATTTATTAGCATTTCTCTTAAATATGCAGAAATTTTGCATAATGCTTAATCCGTACTTGGTTTGGATTGAAATTTACTGATTGTCTTGTAAAGAAAAATTGTTTTGCAGCCCGTGCAAAAGTAAGACATTTTTGTTTTTTTCCTTTTAAAACCTTTTTGCCATTTGTACACATTATGGCATCATTTCTCCCTACTCATTTTTTCTGATTCTCTGTGCTAAATACCCATAAGAAGGTGTGGAATAAAACTGACTTTATCTTTGTTGACCACCCTCAGCTGTAAGCCACCTTCTGCCAAATGAAGCAAAGCTTCTGTATGTCCCATCATTTGAGAGACAGGGGCACAAAGTTCAAAATAAAAATAATAAAATAAAAAGAAGGAACAAGAAAAGGGTGAAAATAACATTAGTCTGGGAAAAAGAAAAAAGAAAGTGTTTCTAAATGTTTATTTGACAAACCCAAAAGCTGAAATAGCCCAAATAAACTCATCTCAGGTCTAGCACGTGATGCTTCACAGAAAAATGTGAAAAGGATAAAAAGACTTTTAGGGACTCATGGAAGCCTACTGGGACAGGTAAGAAATGCTACCCATGCTTCAATCCTAGATTATAGACTTCCATCCCTCTAAAACCTCAGTTTCCCCAACCTTTTCAGAAGAAAGCAACACAAATTCCAGCACATGGGAACGAGCTAAAAGAGCCCTTCCAAAGCAGCCGAGCTCAGAGCACAGGCTTCCAACAGCTCTGTGGGAACCAGCAAAGCACAGCTCCCACGTGCTCCAACTTCGAGCTGGAACCCGTCCACCACAGTTGCTGCTGCCAGTGGCAGCACCAGGATAAAGATGCTTGGGAGCCCCTATCCTAGATCAAAATCCACATCTTTTGTGACGTGTCAGGTTGGCCAGACCACAAATTACCAGATTAATCCTATCAGTCTGCTGGTATTTTAGGGCAATGTTATCTTAGGTAATGTCTAAGTCAAAAAAAAAAAAAAAATCAGTATTATTTAAATAATGGTATGTTAGAAGCTTATAAACAAATGCAAAACCCTCGAGAAACAAATGCTTTGGCCTGTACCTACAATTTAGATAACCATATGATATTATCATATTAATATAAATATTAGAGACTTGCTTATTTTCTGCATCATCTTTTAAACTGCAGTGTATGGTCTTGATGCTGCCAAAGATCTGCACATGCATACAGTGCGGCTGAATCAAATTCTTCACTGCATTAGCACTTTCACATCAAAACCTAAATGAGCCTACTGTGTACTCACATATACCGCGTTTTAGAATAACTCCTCAAATGTATTATTTTATACATCTGCACTGTATTAAAATCCGTGTTGTTACAATTCCTACGCTTCATACTCTTGATGGTAATGCTGAGAATTATCATTATTTATAATGACAAACGATTCTCTTTTTAAAGCAAACAAAATGATAAAAGGTTAAAGGTATACCTGCCACATTACCAGCAGGTCTGACGTTTTCAGTGTAAAGGCATTTTAAACAGGGGTAGAAAAATACTTCAAACGAATATACGCATTCTCCCTCTGCAGTTTTGCCAACCAAACTGATTTCTGGGGGCTCTTGAAAGACATCTCTAACTTACAAATTGAAGCCCTGTTGTCCATATCCTACAGTACAAGAAATACTTAATGGTGAAGTTATATCCCTCACTTAAACATTCCAGGAATTTATACTGGAAGAATGTGCAGCACTCTACATTCAGCATTTCTGGGTATTTTTCATGTTCTCTACATGACTGATGCAAATTGCTGTCTTTCTCCATGAACCTCTCAGAAATAATTTCCAATGTGTTTGGTGCACAGTGCATTCCACAGGAGCTCGACTGTGAACTGTAACTGAAATGTTGTGGTTAGGTTTGTAACCTTATGATTAACATTTATGAACATGTGGGAGCATTCCTTCTGAAATAAAGAACAAGAACGTACATGTTTAAGCCTATCTGGGATAAGGGTCAAGACTGTAATACATACTTGGATGTCCTTAACTGCTCTCAGCTTTCATTTAAGTTCTTTTGGTTCATGTATCAACAAAATCAAGAACAGAAGAAATGTCATATCTAAATACATTTAAAAAATAAATAAAAATCAAGGATTGCCTGATCCAAAAACCAAAGCTAGTACAAAGACTTCCATTGATTCTGTAAAAACTGTGCACATTCTTCTGAAAGGTTAGTACAAAAAAAAATTACATTTCAAAATAATTTGATAGTGTTAGTACTCCAGTCCACAAAAATCTTCCCAACTTCTAAAACTAAAGTGATAGCACTTTTTGAAGCATACTCTTCTTTCTGAGGATTTATTTTATATTTCTACATATATGACATCAATCAACCTTCTGGATTGTGCCTACAAGGATTATTTTAAGAGGCTGTATCATCTATTGCTCTTTCAGCCCATGTGGAAGAAAAGAGCATGTTTCTTTCTGTTTTTAGTTAAAGACCGACTGCAACACAGTGATCCACTTGTGCAGATATTTTGTACTCATGGGATGTTAAGAGGCTTATACTTGAGAATATTTGACGTTTAGTTAATAGAAACTACCCTGTAAAGGAACTGGTGCCTCAAATGATGACTCAGGTATCTTTGTGTGCTACTCCTACCACGTGAAACAGAAAGAAGATATAATTACAAAGAGTCTAGCAAAAAAAGACTGCTATAACATGCAGAAATTTTACGTATCCTGTACCCATATAATGGAGTAATGCTTCAGCACATGCTAGAGAACTACTATCATTTCACATCAATCACATACTAGGTAATTTATGTGAGGTGTCTGATTTCATACTACACATTCAAGGTTTAGGATGCTTCATGAGGCACAGCTAGTACAAAATATACATCAATATATCACATATCAACAAATAGCTATGCTTTGGGATAATATTAGGCCCCATATTCTAAAGTTCACTTTAGGTAACAACCTGCAACTTCAAAAAAAATTGACGTAACTTTTTGTAGTATGTAGCACATAGCAGGACAGTGTGTTACCTCAGTTTCTGGAGTAGGGGATGGAGTAATGGAACCAAGTGATCCTTTCCGTGAGCCCTGGAGATCTGTTGGAATGGACACCGGACGTTGCCATTGAGTTGTTCCTGTTGGTATGTGCCAGTAGTAGATCCCAGCAATGTCATTGATCTTTTTCCAGCCAGGTGGTAAGTCGGGGTCTGTCTGAAATGATTGATCACTCCATATATCTGCTGGGAACAGAGAAAGAAAAAGAAAAAAAAAAAGAAAAAAGAAAATGAATCAATGTTATGAAGATATGAGCAGTTTTTTCATGGGCATTCCCCGTGATGCAAACAATGCACAGCAGGTCCTGCTGATGTACTGCTCTTGTGAAAATGAATACCAGAAAAACTCAGTGAATAATTGAGTCTCACAATATGGTGACAAAGCCTGCATGGCTTCAATTAGCCTACGAAGAGAGGGAAATCTTACCAAAGAGCTATTCCAATATGGGGGTTACCTAATGCCATCAGATAAACTAGTTCTTCTAATAAGGTTTAGCTTCACCAACAAAATAACAAACAAATAAAACAATAAAACAATTGGACAACCTGCACTGGCTTTACTGGCAACATCCAAGAGACTGCTTGCTCAAAACCATGTGAATAAAAGAACAGACTGATCATTTTATACATGACCATGACTGTCACAAACATACTGTTCTGAATTGCTTTTATAGTGGGGTAGGAAAAAAACAAAACTCACCAACAGTGCTAACGCAGGGATGATATGCTGGCTCTTCTGGCAAATCTCCTATTAATTTAAGGACGGGCCAGCAATTCATATCATGATCTGAGACATTCCCAGACTAATATGGGATTACAGATGCATATAAGAGATGTCACCAGTGGAAACATGGTGCTCTTTAGAAAGGCAGGGGCATCACCTGTGTGCACACCACAGGGACAACTGTCTTCTGAGGGATATGTGCTTTTCAGAGGCTGGGAAGGGAGCCAGTGCTCTTCTAAACCTCGCATCTAAACTGCTTTGGAGGTGTCCTTACGTTTAGTGCTATCAACCAGCTGCTATGCTGTACTCCAAGAACTGCCAAGCTGCAGGGAAAGACAAGTACCCTCCTGGACATTTCACCAGCACTCGAGCAGACGTGACAAGGACTGATACTGGCACTATGAACTGAGCTAGTGAGAGAAGAGAAAGAAAAAAAAAAAGGAAAGGAAAAAAAGCACCGTACCAAGGAGCAGTGGCTCATCTACTCCAGCAACTTTTCCAACCTTCAAAGACAGTCCTCAAAACACCCAGAGTGGAGGGCAGATGAATAACCTGACCGGGGAAGAAGTCCACCCCGTCAGAAGCACTGGAATTTGTTTAGGAAATTGTTCTGAAGCTGATAGGAGAAACGTTCCATTATTTTGACTCCTATTAAATTTATGGAAGCTAATGGGAGGTCAATAATTTAAAACTAACGGACAACACATTTTACAGAACGTTTTCTTGCATTTACTGTGAAAAAAGAGCCAACAGGAAAAGAAAACAGAACACCTTAATATCCTGATTTATACTGTTTTATATCTCTTTCATGTCTTTTTTGAATTAAAAGTTTCTTGTTAGTCTGACCTCAAGTCTCTTAAGTGCTTTAGCACTTCTGTTGCCCATTTCTGAATCCCTCTCATTTCTGCTATCCATGTTTATGCACTTGCACACACACAAACAGCATGATAACCTGCTCTGACTCTTACACTTTGTGACATAACCCAGGTTATTTCTCCCACAAAGCTACTTACAGTTCTTAAGTTACTGATTTACAGCTTCAAGACTAACCTTAGAAAGCTCTGCAGAGAAGAAACATGACAGCATCATTACACTTAAATTCAATAATGAGCCTCACAGACCACAATTCATGGCCCAATATCTGAAAACAGTGACATTCAAATAATCAACTCCAAAAACTCCCAAGTATAGTGAACACCCACTTCTATATGCCCCCCTCTATAGTCTCTACTGCATTCACCCATGTAGTTCCTGACTCCAAGGTCTTACATGCTCTAAAGCCCCATTCACCTTCAGTCTTGCACGTTTTATTCTTCCAGTCGAACAGCTTACCTGCATTTTTCCCAACCATACAAAAATAAAATAAAAGCAAAACACTTTCAGTAATTTGACCAAATCAGGCAAAAACTGCCAGGTACAAATACTGAATGTCTAAATATCACACCAAAGTTTGTGTGGTGACATCTGCAAGTCTGTATACACATGGGTAAATTTAAATAACTGGTCCATGGAATTCCGAAATATCACAATAACGCCAGTGTTCACAAAACATACATATTGGGCCTTTCAGTGCATGCTGGAACAGGAAAATAATAAGCCTTTGTTATACAGAGAGGAGAATTTCAGATTAGTTCAGGTTCATACAGTTTATGGTATTAAACATACTCCAACATTGCCATGACATGGAATGCCTTCTCTTCGCTTTAAGGTAGACACTGCTTCTGTCCCTGTTATACAGATATAACCGTGTACACATGTATTTACACATATAGTTAGCAAAGTGTATGCTATGGCTGCATTAAATTATTTCTTTCAAACCAATCAACCCAAGATGCAGAGGAAACAATCAACTTACTTATTGTAATAACAGTACCAGACAGACCTAAACAAAATTCTTCCAACCAATACAGCCCAGGACATTCAAAGAGCTGTATTTCCCACACGAAACCACGATGTATGTCTGTGGGTGAGACACTCATTGCTCGTGTCCGGGTACTCCTCGCGCAGAGGTACTGGGCTCGGACCACGCGATGAACACGGCTGAACAGGATGAAGCCAGACCCCGTGTGTTCACACCGAACCACTATTTGCCAAACCAGTCAGTTAAGGGAACAAAAGCTGTGCAAACCTCCTTGGAAAACCTCAGTGTGCCCTCCACCTACAGCCTGTTTGTGAACACACTCGGGGCAGGCGGCCTGACAGGGCTAACCTTTTCACGAACTACGAGTTACTACCAGCATGAACTAGAAAACCTGCCTAGTTCAGTGATTGCTCTTGGAGATGAAAGCATTCATCGTGCAAGTCAAAGGCAATGAACCATCGCAAGAGATACAGCACATGAGAGCTGGAAGTAAGAGTCAACATATAAACAGAATCTGACAGGGCAGGGGGACGCACTGTGGCACCAGAGACCTACTACAGGACACCAACACATGTTGTTTACTTCAATATGGAATTTTAGGTAGTAAAATATTTTTGCGCTGAATCCCAAAGACCTCGTTAAATAGCATGACTTTGAGTCAGAAAGTCTACTATTTCTTGCATGGGCCGCTGTAAAAATGGTTCCTTACCAGGGCACATGAAACATGAAGGCACCACACTGATACCCTCCTACACCCAACGGTCCTTTCAGTCCCAATTTTCTTGTAAAAGGGAAAGTGCCAGCCACAAGACAAGGGAGAAAGGAAGCAGGTATCTGTATCTATTCAAGCCAATTCTGTTCACTTGGCATCAGGCAACTTGCATGTAACAAAACCAAGAGAAAATATAACCAAACACCCAGAACTTCATCCGAAACTGAGAATACCTTTTGTGCCTCCAAGGTTTTGGAGCTTAAAATATTACACAGGAACACTTCCTTCTGGTCTCTGCACTGATTTGCTGATGAAAGGTTCTGGCTTTGACTCCATATACCAGTAACCGCAGACTGCCAATACGAACTCTTATATCTTGATGACATATGGTACAACCGTGCCTTCCAAAAGGCAGATGTAAGGCCAGAAAAGGTCAACACACTCCCTCTAGAAAGACTTTTTGTGAAACTAATAACTGAAAATTTTCTGTAAAACAGAAGCACGCCCATCACAGTGAGAAACAAAAAGCACAGATATGCTCAAAGAAACAGGACTATGTGTGCTCATAAAGCATCCGTTTTTGGAAATTGTTGTTGTTCTGATAACATTAAAAGCATGGCTTATAAAACAAAATTAGAAGACAATTCAAGAAAACGTGTGTCCTTTTGTACCACGGTTGGTTTATTTTCCATGCATATTACAGAAAGCCAGGACCTCCTAAAAGGCTATACTGGAAGAGGCTTCTTGCATGAAATGCATAAAGCAACAGGAGTAAGAAAAACCATTCTGAAACAGCGTAAGGGAAAGCCACTGTAGCTGAACTGCAGGAAAATATTGACAAAATATAAAGGAAAATAAAAAAATATTGAGTTTTACTGAGTTTAAGAAACCTGGCTTCATATTACCTCTATAGCTTGTCTCTCTACAGCAAGAAAGATTCAAATTCCGATCAGTGGAAAGACAGCTTTGAGAAGCAACCATTGCACAACTGCACAAAAGAATGAGCTCTATCTTTACCTAAGCCACGCAGGTTCACACAAGGCAGCAGATCTTTGAAACCTCCATAAAGACAAATACATTTAGCTGGTAATTCTGGCTAGGAGAGCTTTGTGAACACATTTTGCATTCTGAAGAAGATACAATAAAGCCCATATAGTGTACTATGCTGCTGCTTGTAACTCCCTTTTCCAAATGTCGGCCTCTGCCAGTTACCTGACAGAGAGCACTAATAAATTCCATGCTGTAGCTACAGTTCAGGCATTAAGTCCGGCACAGCAATTAGAAAACTTAGTAATTACATTTTTATATCAAATTAAAACTATTTTATTAATATAATTTAATTTAATAGGTTATCTGGTGCTGATCTAGGAAAACAGTGTTATGATACTGAAAAGAGATGGTAACAAAGAATACATTTTCCTGACAAGTATATGCAATTGGTGAGGAGGTTCTTTTGCCACAGTAGTACTTTCAGCATTTATTTCATTGCTGTTTCAGGGGAAAAAGAATATTAATCAAATCGCTGCCATTACAAATCACTCTAGCCCTCGTTCGATTACCATTCAGCAAGATCCTTCAGAGCAGACAAACTTGTGCAGTAAATGGAGGCCATTTGCTTCTCCCTCCTTTGGCACTGCCGCAGACGCGACCATTCCCTCGCAGCAGTCACCCCACGCGAGGGCAGGGGAGCGCTCACCGAGCGCGGGTCTTATCGGTGGCACCACAACAGATGCAAACAGTACGCCCTGAACCCCAACGCAGCGCAGCCTTCCAGCTGCTGCTCCTGACTCTGCTGGCGCTGTTTGCTGTCGGTGTGTCATTTGCGGATGTTTCATAACTGCTAAGAGGCCAAGTGCCATGAAGCAGGAGCAGCTTTTAACTAGTTCAGGCCTTCTGCAGGCAGAGCTAGGAACTACTTTCAGTGGAAACCCAGGCAAGTCGCTTAGAAACAAACGCAGACTGGAAGAAACTGGCTGGAGCTCTGGAGGAAATTTCTAGAAGAGCAGGAATGCAAAGGTGCAGCACAATATTTGTTAATTAAAGACTAAGTTGTGTTAAAGTTCGTTATATATATATTTTTTTTAAGAAAGATCTATACTGAAGTAAAATGTTCAATCAAGGATGATCTGGTGCTACAACAAAGGTGAAATAGGGGAACATCAGCCATACACTTGATTTCCTGTGGACCACATTCTGCTACCCAGTAATCCAGTATCGCCCCTGTCCCTTGTAAAGTTGGTATTTATCAGTATAAAACAAGCCAAATACTTCACCCACCACTGTCATCAGTTGATTTATCACCAGCCCAGTACTGAAAATCAGGCAGTATGGCACTGTGTTTGTGAGAAATTAAATAAACCTGGATCTCTTCTTGACAAAGGCTAGAAATACCACCTCAGTTCAGTAGCAAATCTCAGCACTCCTGGCTGGAAAAAACAATCTAGCTCCTTCCCTTTCCAGAGGTAAGGTAGAGGAAGACGACTGGTATATTTACAGGTCGCTTAGGCCTGGAAGAAAAAGATCGCATTTCGTGATACAAAGAAAATCTGATAATTGATACCTCAGGGAAAAATGCACTGGCAAGGGAACCGTACGTGAACATAAAAAATAATTTAAAATAGACTAGAAGCACCTTTTCTGTTTTCCTTTAGATAAACCAATCAAAGATGGATAAAAGCAGCAGCTAGGTGTTATCTCCATTTCAATGAAAACTTGGTGGTGATGATAAACACGGCGCTGTGGATGGAGACAAAAGTCAGTGACTAATTTTTTTTTTTTTAAGGGATTCACTTCCATGGCCATCATTTCTTGTACCTGGAAGCAGCTGATGATGTAAACGCAGTCACCAGCTGAAGCAAATGCAGCTCCACTGGAATCACTAGAAGGGCTTGATTTTCTGTCACTCCTTTCACTGTGTGGCAGCTGAACGACCCAGTGAGACCGCGTGCCCGCAAGGCCCGACAATACCTGCAAGCACTTGATCCTCATTATCTAAATAGGTTAGGAAATAAAATACCCATACTGTGCGAAGATAAAGATGAGAGATCTCACTTTTCTCCTTTCAGAAAGTAGGTACTCCTGGTTTAGCTCTCTCAATTCTTGTTTTGTATCGGCTCTTCCTAAAATAATCCTCCACAGAAAAGGGATACCATCCAACTGCAGGACTTGATCTAGACTTTGATTACCTACCACTCTCAAAAGCATATTTCCACATAGAAAGGTTAATTGAAAAGAAAAGGAGCGTTCAGTGTCCAGGCTGGAAGCACGATGGTC